>NW_021635021.1:0-537705 GCF_004799145.2 Neltuma alba | reverse complement strand
TTAAGAGTTCCTTTATTCTCCCATAGTTAATTAAAGAACAAGCGAAATGGTGAGAACACGGAGAGAGCAAGAAACACTCCTGAGGAACCACATAGAGATCCTATCCAGCAAGTAATGAATAGGCTGGATGAACAACAACGAGTCGTACAGCAACTACAAGAGGCACAGTTACGGCAGCAAGAAGAGAGAGACGCCGTTATAGCAGCAGCGGTAGCAGCAGCGATTGCTCAGTTACGACAACCTGAGCAAATGCAAGCTGAAGCGACCCCACAAGTCCACACGGCAAGTACCTGAAGAGCAAGCAGGAGTGGCTGAAAATCAAGAGATATTCAGCAGTGGATACGAAATTTTGCAAGCAATAATCCACCAGAGTTCAAGGGTCATTGGAACCACAATAGCTGAAGATTGGATTACCCGACTGGAGAAGATCTTTCGGGTAATGGGATGTTCATCTGAGATTAAAGCTCAGATGGCAATTTATAAGCTAGAGAAAGAAGCAGATCAGTGGTGGAACAACACTGAGTTGGTACTGCAAGCCAACACACCCCAATAACATGGGAGGTGTTCAAAGAAAGATTCTATCAGAAGTACTTTCCCCGTCAGCGCAGGATAAAATGGAAGCTGAATTCCTAGTGTTGCAGCAGGGGAATAATGAAACTTTTGATGACTACTTAGCAAGCACATTCGGCTGTCCCGTATCTGCTTATTTAAAACGTCTCAATGATGAACGGTGGAATACGGAGAAGCTGGTCAGAGGATTAAAGCCAGCATTAAGGAGGTCGTGGCGCCTCAACAGATAGAGAGTTTTAACAAGGCAGTAGAAGTCTGCCGTATTACTGAAGCAAGTCAAAATCATCGAGGAATGATGCCGATAGCTTTGAAAGCTGAGAGACCCCCATCGAGGCCAATCAAGAAGGAACCTCTTATGTTAATAAGAAGGAAGAGCCTGGCTTTGGCAGAAAGATGAGAAGAGGGAGCAGACGACCTGAAGGGTTTGATATCACACGAAGGGCCAAGGAATGTGAGAAGTGTGGCAAGAATCATGGCGACAGGCCATGTTTATTTGGCCAGAACGTGTGCTATAGATGTGGGAGACCAGGACACTTTTCAAAGGAATGTCCCACAAGGGGCAGAAGGGACGAGACAGCAGACCCAAGGCAGGGTGTTTGCCCTTACACAGGAAGAGGCCCGTAAGTCACCTGACATGATCCAAGGTACGATCACTGTTAATGATTGCCTTGTGTATGCCATGTTTGACTCAGGTGCTAGCCATTCCTTTATATCACATGATTGTGTTGGGCGATTGGGTTTGACTGTTGATACCTTGCCATATGATATTGTTGTTTCTACTCCCACTAGTCCTAAAGTTGTGACTTCTAAAGCATGCCTGAATTGTGTGGTCTGTTATCAGCATTGTTGCACTATCATTGACTTGATATGCATGCCTTTTCGTGACATTGAGGTGATAATTGGTTTGAATTGGTTATCTGCCAATAACATACTTCTAGATTGTGGTAAGAAAACGTTAGTATTACCCTCTAAGGAAGAAATCCCTAGAAAAGAAGTAAGTTTAAATTTTATGACTGAAGCCGAAGCGAGTAGATGCTTACGGCACGGATGTCAAGGATATTTTGTATTCTTCTCAATTCGAGCAGAGGTAGAAGAAGGAATCGAAGAAATACCGATAGTGAAAGACTTCCCAGAGGTATTTCCAACAGAGATCAGTGGACTTCCGCCAGAGCGAGAAGTGGAGTTCACGATTGATCTTGTACCAGGGACAAAACCAATATCCAAAGCTCCATATCGAATGGCTCCCAACGAAATGGTTGAGCTAAAGAGACAAATTGAGGAGCTGTTGGAGAAGGGTTTTATAAGACCAAGTGTATCTCCCTGGGGTGCTCCAGTACTCTTTGTGAAAAAGAAAGACGGTAGTCTAAGGCTATGCATTGACTATCGAGAGCTAAACAAGGTGACGATAAAGAATAAATACCCTCTGCCGCGAATTGATGATCTGTTAGACCAACTGGCAGGAGCAACGGTGTTTTCCAAGATCGATCTACGATCGGGATATCATCAGCTGAGGATAAAGACAGAAGATGTTTCGAAGACTGCATTTAGGACCCGATACGGACACTATGAGTTCTTAGTGATGCCGTTTGGATTGACGAATGCACCTGCTATTTTCATGGATTACATGAACCGGATTTTTAGACCATACTTAGATCTGTTTGTAGTAGTTTTTATATGATGACATACTAGTGTACTCCAAAACTCAAGAAGAGCATGAGCAGCACTTGAGAATTGTGCTGAGTACACTGAAGGAGAAACAACTCTACGCTAAGCTCAGTAAATGTGAGTTTTGGTTAAAGGAAGTTAAATTCCTAGGCCATGTGATTAACCATGAAGGTGTGGCCGTAGATCCCAGTAAAGTTGAATCAGTACTGAACTGGGAGCAGCCTAAGACAGTAACAGAGATACGAAGTTTCTTAGGGCTGGCAGGTTACTATAGGAGATTTATCCAGGACTTTTCTAGAATTGCCCAAGCGCTGACAAAGCTAACCAGGAAGAACCAGCAGTTCTTGTGGGACGAGAAATGTGAGGCAAGTTTTCAAGAGCTGAAGCGAAGGCTAACCTCTACCCCAGTACTAGTTATCCCCGATCCAACACTACCATATGTAGTGTACACAGATGCTAGCAAACAGGGATTGGGATGTGTACTGATGCAGCAGGGAAGAGTTGTTGCCTACGCCTCGCGCCAATTAAAACCTCACGAAGAAAATTACCCCACTCATGACCTGGAGCTTGCAGCGATAGTGTATGCCTTGAAGATATGGAGGCATTATTTGTATGGGGCAACTATAGAATTGTTCTGTGATCACAAGAGTCTCAAGTACCTGCAAGACCAGAAAGAACTTAACATGAGACAGAGAGAGATGGATGGAGTTGTTGAAAGATTATGACTATCAGATCAAGTATCATCCGGGAAAAGCCAATGTAGTGGCTGATGCCTTGAGCAGAAAAGTGGTGCAAGTAGCTACCCTCATGATCAAAGAGGGTGATCTGTTAGAAGATATAAGAGATTGGGGTCCTATTTATCACATGCAGTTAACAGCAGATGATGTGGCTAATGAGCCATTAGTGCAGAGAACAACTGTTGATGTGATAAGACAATTAAAGAAGCTCAAAGAGGGATCCGTTAGCAAAGACCCTTCGAGCTAAAGTCTTGAGCAATGAGACAAAAGATTTGAGATCTCAACAGAGGGAGTAATAGAATTCAGAGGAAGATCGTATGTTCCTCCTGTAGATGATCTCAAGAAGCAAATCCTAGATGAGGCACATAAAAGCAAATATACGATTCATCCAGGAATGACCAAGATGTATCAAGACATCAAGTCATTGTTTTGGTGGCCTGGTATGAAACGAGATGTCACTGAGTATGTGACAAAGTGCCTTACATGCCAAAAGTGAAGACGGAACACCAGAAGCCGTCAGGATTTTTACAACCCCTTAGTATTCCTGAATGGAAGTGGGACAGTATCTCTATGGACTTCATAGTAGGACTACCTCGTACGTCGTCAGGATACGATGCAATATGGGTCATAGTTGATAGACTGACGAAGTCGGCCCATTTCTTGGCGATTAATGTTAAATATTCGCCAGAGAAGTTAGCGAGGTTATACATTAAAGAGATCGTAAGATTACATGGGGTTCCAGAGTACATTGTGTCTGACAGGGATCCAAGATTCATGTCGAGATTCTGGAAAGCAGTGCAAGAAGCCATGGGCACGGTACTGAGTTTCAGTACAGCTTATCATCCGCAAACGGACGGACAAACAGAACGAACGATACAGACACTAGAAGATATGCTGAGAGCGTGCGTTTTGGATTTCAAAGGGAACTGGGATGAATATCTGCCTTTGGCAGAATTCGCGTACAACAACAGTTACCATTCCAGTATCCAGATGGCACCATACGAGGCATTGTACGGAAGAAAGTGCAGATCCCCGCTTTGTTGGACAGAACTCGGAGAGAGAAAATTTGGGGTCCAGATATAGTAGATCGTACCTCTGAACAGATTAAACAGATCAAACAGAGGCTACTCACGGCTCAAAGCAGACAGAAGAGCTACGCCGACAGTAGAGAAAGCCGTTAGAGTTCGAGGTTGGAGACCATGTATTCCTGAAGGTATCTCCAACTACCGGAGTAGGACGATCTATTAAGGCGAGAAAGCTGACGCCTAAATATGTGGGACCATTCCAAATACTCTCAAAGGTAGGACCTGTAGCCTATCGACTGGCCTTACCCCCGAACTTAAGTCAGTTGCACAACGTCTTCCATGTTTCCCAGTTGAAGAAGTACAATCCGGATCCAGAACATGTGCTAGAATATGATCAGATTGAGCTAAAGAACAATCTGACATTTGAAGTAAGACCAGAACGCAGTGGATCGGAAAGTCAAGCAGCTGAGGAACAAAGGAATCCCTTTGGTCAAAGTGATTTGGAAAGATCTAAATCAAGAAGAGCCACGTGGGAAAAGGAGGACGAGATGAGGAGCAAGTATCCAGAGCTCTTCACATAAGGTATGTGTTAAAATTTCGAGGACGAAATTTATTTTTAGGGGGAAGAAATGTCACACCCTGATAATTTTATTCTAACTGATGAATGATTTGTGACTGACTAAGGCCAAGTAGTATAGTAGACTGGTAGAGGATCCAGGCTATGAGGAAAAATCAGGATAGGACATAACGGTCATTTCTGAAAAGATCAGTTAAGAAAGGGCAGTATTGGAAATAATGTCCAAATTTCCTGAAAATTCCCAGAAAATCATGAAAAATAGAAAGGAGGGTACAGAATAATGTTTGAGGCTTAGAAGATGAATATGAGATTAAAAATAATTTATCAGGAATTATTTGTAATTATTGGAATTTTTGGTTAATTAAGGAAAATTAGCCAATTTCCATTATTTAAAATATATAGAGGCCTCAAAAATTCAAGGAAAAATATGGATAAATTATGTGACATATTATCCTAATTTATAAAATTATTTCCCACCTTTGGATGTACAGAGGTTAGCTTAAAGGATATTTATTACCGAATTATTATCGGTAGAATAGTGATTTTTGACAGAATAAAATTTAGAAAATTATAGAGGGAGATAAACTTGAGAAAAATCATGGATTACCCTTGGAATGAGGGAATTTAATGAGGTGTTGAAATCAAATTTTGTGACAGTAAATTGGACAGGATTGTGGAAAATCGGACCGGAAATACACAAATAATCAGTGGATTGCACTGATTATTGGATGAGTCATATTTTTTCCAATATTAAGAGCAATAATTCGGCCAAAATTAGAAGGGGAGGACAAAGTTGGAATTTTCCAAATTGTTCAAGGGCATAAAGGGAAATAAGAGACAAACAATAAAATAATATTTATTTTCCACATGAAAATCACATGGTGATTAGGTGTCCCTACATGTGTCACTTTCTTATGGTGTGTGCCCTAAGATTTGTCCATGTGTAAAGTAGAAAAAAATGGACGGCCGAGATCGCATCTTTTTCCCGAAGGGCATTTTCGGCATTTTGAAATATCAAGGCCTATAAATACCCCCCCTTCCATGAAGAATTCGGCCAAGAGGTTTTGTTGGGAGAGAATTTTGTGTTCTTGAGTTCTAGGAGAGAGAAAGGAAGAAAGAAGAGAGAGAAAGAGACAGCAAGCTTAGACACCTCTAATCGCCGATTAAGCGCTAATTAAGGTATGTTTATCTCCCTAAGTGTTAATTATTTTTAGTTGATTATTTATTTGAGGAAGATTAGGATTAATTACCTTGATTAATTATGGTTTAGTGATAGCTAAGATTAATCATGTTATTTGATTAAGGATTAGTAAGTGATTAAGTTAGCTACCCTAATTAATTAGTGATTAGTTATGGTAATTGAAGGATGATTAATTATGGTTAATCATGTTGATTAAGGATCTATTAAAGCTTAATCATATTGATTAGAAAATGATTAATCATGTTGATTAAGGAATGAATAATGGTTAATCATATTGATTAGAGAATGATTAATGGTTAATCATGTTGATTAGAGAATGATTAATGGTTAATCCATAAGGGATTAGTGACTTAATCTTAGAGGATTATGACTATGTGACTTGAGGACCTTAATTAAATATTGGATTAAGGATTAAGGGTTATGATTAACCAAGAAAGCATGATTAATCATGGATTAAGGAAGAATTCCAAGACCTTAATTGAGGATTAAGGCTTGGTCAAACCAAGGTCCAAAGGATTAGGAAAGGTATATAGAAATTATAAATTGAAAGATACAAGGGTAGCATTATATTGAGAAAGAATGGTATACTGGATATGGAATTTACCATACCCTTACTGTATGGTGGATAGGCAACTCTTCTGGAAACCTAGGAGGATCTCCAGCCAGGGAACAAGGAGGAAACGTTAAGCGTGGAATTGAGGTAGCGTGAACTGCAATTATTTTGTTGATCTGCATTTGGTGTAACTGCTATGTGTGTTTATGTGCCATGAGAATGTTTATGTACAGATGATGTGAACTCCTTGCAATGTATGCCTTGGCTCTTGCATGATTGAGTTTTGACCAGAATGATTATATGCTCCATAATATGATGACATGGATACGGAATGATTATGGCATGGCATAAAGACTAGAAATGTTATTATACTGCATGTAGCATGACATCTTATGCATGTTGACTTGATGGTTGTATGTTCAATGCTACTGGGATTTCTATGAAATCTCATTCCTCCTATAACATGATATCCTAGGTGCCACTACTGCCAAGGAGAAGGGAAAGGAAATAGTCATGGCTTGAGGAAGTTATGAATTATGTAATGTATTATACGGTTTTGAACCTTTCTCTTTCAAGCCATGTAAACATGCTATGATCATGAATACATGATATGATAACCTTTTTGGAATGTATATTAATGATAGATAGCTTTACATGTGATTATAGTATGATTATAGTGAAAAACGAAATGCTGTTAGAATTAGTGAAAAAGGGGATAAAATGGTCTAAATTTGACCAAACTTTGACCAACGAAGACCCTGGTCAAATGGTTTGACTTTTTCCCTGAAATTTGGCATGCAAATAGATCTTATTTTTCCCTTTAAAATGAGTGGTAAAGCGTCACAATCGGAGCTCTGTGTAAGAAGTTATGCCTTTTCAAAGTTAGGCAAAAATCCTGGAAAATAGAAAAATGACCAAATGAGCAGTACTTTTCGAAATTGGAAACGAATGCGTTTCTGATTAAAGCGGAACCTGAGGTCCTTTTTCCTTGATATATGATGTTAAGAGCTTCGAGTGAGACTTGGAACGACCTCGTTTCGATTTTTCTAGAATTAGTTATGATTTTTCAAAGTTATGCCAAGTTTAAGGTTACTGTGAATAGTAATGCGGGAAAGAAATTTTCAAATTCAGATTTTTCAACCCGGTAACCTTAGATTGCGCTTCCGAATGTCTTAACTTGGCACAATATAAGGTCGTAAACGTAAGGTGTTACAGAATCTCAGTAGCAAACATTACCACATACATGCACAAGATGGATGCTAGTGTATGGTATGTAGTTTTTCATAAATTTAAGTTAACTAGTGACACGCCATCATGCTTTATGCTTGGTATAAAAATGCATGGCCATGGGAACATATTAAAAACAGCATTTCCAGCAACAATCATCATGTCACACCATCATTCAAACAACAAATACAAACCAACACATAAGCATACCATGTCAAGCACATAAATGGTAAGTTCACTACCTTGCACCTCAAGCTCTCCTCTTACTTTTCTTTTGACTACCTTGACTTTCCAACCATGTGGGCATTTGGTCAACATCACTAAACATCCTCTTGGATGTTCCAAAGGTCCTAAACATAACCATAATGATGACACAATCCATTAGGACCATTAGATTACATAAAGTTCAAGACTAGCTTTCTTGAACCTCAACCCCTTTCTTTAGTCTTAGGGTTTTCTTTCTAACTTTTCTAATATAAATCTTATCATTTTACATCCTTATGATCTATTTCCTATCAATTAGGACCACTTTAGATGGCTTTAGATTCAAGAATATCAAATCTGGAAATTTTGGTTCGCGGTACTGTTCACGCAGAATCTCCAGAATTTTTGCTCAACTTTGAAAATTCATAATTAAATATAGAAAACTCCAAATTGAGTGCTTCCAAGACTCACTGAAATATTATTAAGTTAAATTTAAAGAAAAAATATTTTTAGGAACCAATTCTACTCATAACAGTACCAGAAATGTACGGAACTCAACAATCTCCCAAAAGTTCAACACTGTTTCTAGATTTCAAACCTTAACTTTGAAAAATCACCATAAATCGTACACATATCCAAATAAAGTGTTCTACCCATGGATTTAAATCTCATAGAGTGTACTTTAAGCATGCCAAATTTCAGAACCAGATATGAACAGTAACTAATTCGAAAAAGCCATCAAATCAGCACGTAATTCTTCCAATTTTCACATAGATCCACTTGGATCTACCATACTTTGAGGTGTTCTAGCAAGATCTAACAACCAAACTCCCTTCCCCACTCATCAACCATTTCGACCAGCCATCAAAAGGGAGAGAAGACATATTTTCAACCATAAAAGAGAAGGAAACCAAGGCAAGAACACATCTAGAGCCAAGAACTCACCTTGAACCTTGATTGTATGACCAAAGTTGATGCCTTTCTCTTGGTTTTCCCTCAAAACTCTCTCTTTTTCCCTCTCTTCATGCCTTGCACGAAATTTCCATCTGATTTAGGGGAGAGATGAGCTCATTAATGTGTACAAAATATCCCACCAACCATCATTAATGTTATGCCAAGTGTCATTAGCCTACTTAATCTTAATCCTCTCTCTTAATTAACTTAAATCATAATGTAATTAAATTCCAAAGTCAAGATCCTCTCCATTGGTAGCTTGACACTTGGAAAGCTTTAATTACCATCCATTAAAGGCTTGACAAGTGGCGACTTGTGGCCCAAGTAAAGTGCAAGACTCTGATTAATACTTTATCTGTGCACTTTTACTCCGGGTTTAACTTCTTTTCTCTAATTACAGTGCTCTGGCCTCTGTAATTATTTTCTGTTAGATCCATAAATTCTCTTTAATCTTAGAGAGTATCTATGAATTTTCTTAGCCCATAACACTTCCTTTAAGCCTTGCATAAAATTCATTTACTAAAATACCCTTTTATCGGCAAAACCGGCTCTTTAATTTCTTAAAGCCACTCTACTGGCCTTTTGGTTGCGGGACTAATTTTATAAATTAGTACAACCTTTCAACCCTTTAACCTCATTTTTGTATACACTTTTGAGGTCTCTTGCTATTTCAAATAATTACCTTACATGGTATACTTTTTAACGGTAATAACCTCATAAATTCCGTTGAAGCTGCCTCAGGGGCATTTTCATCTTTTCTCTTCATAGAAGAGCCTTAGAATATTATTTCCCATTTTTTTGGATTTTCTTGGAATTTTCTGTACACTCTTCCATTTTTGCCCTTGCTGGTCATAACTTTTTGAATTTACGGTTTTACCCCTGCTTAAGCCTAACCTCATAGAACCATCTCTTTGAGGTTTCTAACTTACCCATTGGCCTGTATCTAGCCTCTTTTCTCTTTTTGGGCCTTCGAGACTTTACTGGAGCCTCTAACCTTAATTATACTCGAGCCCCTGAAAACTTTTACTTTGCAGTTTAGTCCCTGAAACTGCTTTAACTTCCTTTCTCATCTTTGGGACTTCTGCTCACAGGAGTCTGGTAACCTATTTCATCTAGGCTATTTTTGGAACCTCGAGGCCTAAAAGTCTAGATGTTACAAATGGCGTCATACAAAGCACCCTATGGGAGGAAGTATAGATCTCCCTTGTGCTGGGCAGAGCTTATTGAAAGAAGTATTTATTGTCCTGATATAGTAGATTAGACTTCCCAGCATATTAAAGCTATTCAGCAAAGACTCCCAATAGTTCAAAGTAGACAAAAGAGCTATGCAAATACTAGAAAGAGACCGTTAGAGTTGAGGTTGGTGATCACGTTTTTCTCTACGTGTCACCAATAATGAGAGTCTGTTGATCCCTAAAGACTAACAAAGTGGGTCTGAAGTACGTGAGACCATTCCAAATTCTTTTGAAAGCAAGACCAGTGGCAGATAAGTTGGCCCTTCCCTTAAATTTAAGTCAAATTCATGATGTCTTCCATGTCTCACAATTAAAAAAGTATCACCTAGACTCGACATGTGTCATGAGTTATGATGACATCGTACTCTGAGACAACATGTTGTTCGAGGTCGAACCGGAGCAAATCAGTGATCAGAAAGTGAAACAGCTGAGGAATAAGCAGATTCCGCTAGTCAAGGTTGTCTAGAAAGGCCTTACACCAGAAGAAGCTACATGGGAGAGGGAGACTAAGAAAAGGAAAAGTATCCTAAACTTTTCCAGTAAGGTACGCTTTAAATTTTGAGGACGAAATTTATTTAGGAGGGAGAAACGTCACATCCAGGAATACCGTAATTAGGAATAAGGATATTCCTAAATATTTAGGGCCAAAAACGATAAGGAGAAATAGAAGATTTATGGTGGAAAATAATTATTATGATTTTCCAAGTCAAGTACGAAAGTTTGATTAATTAAGAAAAATTGATCAAAAATAATTATGAAAAAATATTTTCAAGCCTTAGAAATTAAAAAAAATAAGGATAATATTTCTTGAGAATTATATGAGATTATATAATTAGTTTTATGACCAAATTATTCTTAGAGAAATTATAAAGGAATTTAAGGATGATTTAGGCTAAATTGAGGCATTTTATTTGGAAAATTCCAAATAAATATTTGGAAGGAAAATAAAATCCCAAGAAAATTTCTATGATGTTTCAAGAAATTATAAGAGATTATGGGATTAAAAGGAGACTCTAGATATCTAAGATTTTTCCTAATTATTTGGACAAATGGAAAAATCATCACTAAGGAGAAGGAAAATAGTTTCCTTTTTATTTATTTAATGAAAAATTGAGTTTGAACTAAAGAGGGCATTTTGGGAAGAGAAAAATAAGGAGAATAAATTATGGATCTTACAGAAAATAATTACAGAGGTCAGAGTACTGTAATTATAGAAAAGAAGTTAAACCCGAAGCAAAAGTGTACTGATAAAGTGAAGACTAGAGTCTTGCACTTTACTTGGCTCACAAGATGCCACTTGCCATGCCCTTATTAGAGAGTAATTAAAATTTCCAAGTGTCAAGCCTTAAGTGGAGAACAGTTTAACTTTTAGAAATTAATTATGTTTGGATTTATTTAATTAAGAGAGAGGTTGCAAGATTAAATAGGCAAGTTGATGAAGCCTTGTCGTTAAGGGGTCTCAAAAATACTAGAATTAAGCTTAGAAGTGCAGTGACTCAACCCTAGGTCGATTCACAAGGAGGCTTGTTGCTCAAGAGTTTTATTAATTAAATGCCTTCACAAATTATTAACAGTGGAAGTGATCTGGTTATTTATATTGATTTTCTGGTTTTGCAAATGTAGAATGTAAATGTTTATATCTTTTGGTTTATCTAAGTGAGAAATTGTGAAGCGAATGAGTGATAGAATATCAGATAAGAGTGAAGTGTTTTCCTAGAAATGTGCTCTACCTTCCTAGTCCACTTATGGATGCAGGAGTTCAACAACCGAATCAAGACTTGGCCAACAACTCGCTGGCTTCCTCGATGTCAAGACTACAACTCGTATGAATCAACAACAAGGCTAGAATCATTCGGCTTAGGAAAAATAAAATGATAAATCAATCCTCCTGTGACAATCACAACCATGCATTGTCTTAAAAATATGTTGAATTGATTGTGAGAACTGAAACAACTTGTCCAGAAACCACAATGTAATACAACTAAGGAATCAGAAGGAACAATTTCAACTTGATCTTGCAAATGAAATATCATTCTACCAATCCTAATCAGATTCAACAACTCCAGTGACGAAGTAAATCAAAATCAAATCCTGAACTACAACTTGAATTGAACAACTCGTTCAATCAATCTATAGATTCAGACTAGAGCTAAGAATCTAGAAGAAACTCCCTTCAATCGAATCAGGGACTCAGGCTTTGCTTCATTTCCAGGAAGAACACGGACGCTTAGCTGCTCATGGTTGTAAGGAGAACTACACTGAGACGCTCCCTAATCACCATGGCAGAACCTTCACGGAAGAAGAGGAGATGATGGTGAGATGAAGAAAAATGGATGAGAAGGAGAGAGTGTATCCGTTGGAGAAGTTCTCCCTAAACCCAGAAGGATCGATCCCCTCCATTCTCATCTCCCCTTGCAATTAACGCCCAAAATCTAGTTAGGATCTGCGCCTTTCAGGATGGAGCTCCAAGATCCGGCTTATCCGCTTCCTCCTCCAGCTCCATTCGCGCGTTTCTGGTTCAAATTGCTGATATGCATCATCCGCCGCGGCGCCTGTCCTGTACGGTGTCGTTTTGATTAGTGATCCTGGGCTTCATGTAGATTCAGTCCGCCGTGGCGCCTCTGTCCATTCGCCGCGGCGCCTTTTACCGAGAGTCCCATTAGAAATCCGCCGTGGCGCCTTCCCAAATCCGCTGTGGCGCCTCAGACAGAACTGAAACTCCCTGAAATTCACACCAAAGCAGGGATCAAAGGTACACACAAATAAAATCATGTAAAAACATGTAAAAACACATGCAAAATCTCACAATTCCTCTCACCAACTCTTATGCACAATGGAAGCTAATTATGCCCAAAGTATGCAAATATAGATGGCAAAAGCATGAGTTTAGGGCTAGAAATGTATGCAAATAATGAGACTTGTCACTAGTGACACTTGGCCTACAATTAATGTGAGTGGTTGAGATATTTGTTTGGCATTAAATGAAGCTCTTCCTCCCTCTTTTCAAGACTATGGTTCAGCCAAGGAGAAGAGGAAGTGAGCAAAAGTAGTTTTTCAAGAATGATTAAGGAAACACAAGCTACTTTGATCTACTAAGTTAAGATCTAAGGTTAATAAGTTGTTTCATACTGGTTCTTGGTTGTTTTCTTGAAGTTTAATGGTTGAAAAATCCCATTCTTACCTCTTGTTGGTCTTGGCCAAATTGGTTAATATTAGGAAAGGGAAGTTTTGAAGTTAAACATAGTTAGAACACTACGATTCAAGGTGGTTTCAAGTGATTTGGTGTTGTTTTAAAAAGTTTTTCATGGTCGAACTCTAAGAGGTATGGTTCAGCCACTTTTAAAACTAGAACATAAGATAAGTTTTTCAATGTTTTGATACATCCTTTATGTTCAAAATGAAAAATAGTGTAGGATGTAACATTTGAATTTTGGGCCTAGAAGTACCAGAAATAGTCTGAATTGGATAGGCTACTAGACCTTTTTTGAGCAGAAATCCCAAAGATGGAAAGAAAGTCAAAGCAGTTTCAGAGACTAAACTGCAAAGTAAAAGTTTTCAGGGGCTCAAGTATAATCAAGGCTAGAGGCTTTAATAAAGTCTTAAGGGCCCAGAAAGAGAAAAGAGAATAGAAATAGGCCAAGGGTTAAGTTAGAAACCTCAAGGAGAGGATTGTATGAAGTTAAGTCCAAGCAAGGACTAAACTATAAATTCAGAAAGTTATGACCCACAGGGATAAAAATGGAAGAGTATACAGAGAATTTCAAGAAAATTCCAAAAAAATGGGAAATAATATTCTGAGGCTCTTCTGTGAAGATAAAAGATGAAAGTACCCCTAAGACAGCTTAAATGGAATTTATGAGGTTATGGTTGGTAAAAAGTATACCATTTGAGGTAATTATTTGAAATAGCAAGAGACCTCAAAAATGTATGCAAAAATGAGGTTAAATGGTTGAAAGGCTGTACTAATTTATAAAATTAGTTTCGCAACCAAAAGGCCAGTGGAATGGCTTGAATAAATTAAAAAGCCGGTTATGCCGATAAAAGGGTATTTTAGTAAATAAATTTTTATGCAAGGCTTAAAAGAAGTTTTATAGCCTAAGAAAATTTATAGATATTCTCTAAAATTAAAGAGAATTTATGGAGCAGACAAAAGAATTTTCTGACTGCCAGAAGGCCATTAAGAAAGCCGGAGAAACGTTTTGACTATAAATACCCCACCTTGGAAGAGCATTTTGGTAGCCATTTGTAGAGGGAAAACTCTACCAAAATTTAGAGAGAAAACGTAGGAGTGAAGGCCAAGAAGAAGGAACAAGATTCAAGCTTCAAGATCAAGATATGTGATGGTTGTAGCATCTAACTTGATGCCTATTTCGAATAAGTCACTCTTTGTATCTGATTTTGGAATTTGGCGTGATTAAAATACACTCTGTAAGCTTTAAATCCACAGGTAGAACACTTCATTTGGATATGTGTATGATTTATGGTGATTTTTCAAAGTTAGGGTATGAAATATGGAAACAGTGTTTAACCTTTGGAAGAGTGTCGAATTCCGTACAATTCTGGTACTGTTCAGCATAGAATTGGTTCGTGAAACTATTTTTCCTTTAAAGAGAACTTAAGGATTTTTCAGTGAGACTTGGAGCCACTCAGTTTTGATGAATTAATTATGAATTTTTAAAATTGAGCAAAAATTCTGAAATTTCTACGTGAACAGTACCCGCAGAGTAAAATTTTCAGATTTGATATTCTTGAATCTAAGATGATCTAAAGTGGTCTTAACTGACAAGAAATGGATCTTAAGGATGGGAGATGATGAGATTTATGTTAGAAAAGTTAGAAAGAAAACCCTAGAAGCAAGAGAAAGGGTTGAGGTTCAAGAGAGATGGTCTTGAATATTATGTAGTCTCTTGGTCCTAATAGATTGTGTGATCATTATGACTATGTTTAGGACTTTGAAACATCCAAGAGGACATTTGGTGATGTTGACCGAATGCCCACATGGTTGGAAAGTCAAGGGAGTTAAAGGAAAAGTAAGAGGAAAGCTTGAGGTGCAAGGTAGTGAACTTACCTATTGTCATTGCTTGATGTTGTATGCTTGTGTGTTGCCGTGTACATGCTATTGAATGTTATTATGATATGTTTTAGCTGTTGTAATTGCTATTCATGATGAGTAGATTATGTCTCCATGGCCATGCATCAAGAAGTTATCTTTGAGCATGCTAATATGTCACTAATTAACAAGAGAATAAACAAGTTGCGTGTAGTGCATTAGCATCCATCTAGCATGATTAATATGGTATTGTTTACTACTGATATTCCCTCGAATCTCACCCCTCCCTACCTAACCATTTAGGTCAATCAATGATGGGCAATAATGGCATGAGAAGCAAGGAGAAGAAAGTGGAGAATTATTGATGTTAATGAATGATATTATTATTGAATGTGTAATTCTCCCATTATGTAATTTATGTTGTGGATGCCTATGATGCCATGTAATTAATTATAATATTTATGGCATGAATGAGATGTATGAGCTTGAATGGGAAAGAGTAAGCCCATGTTATGCATGCCAAAGAAATAAAAAGAATTAAAGTAAAGAGATGTTAAGGGATAAAACGTAGGTCTTGGAGCAGTAATTTTGTAGCTCTAGTTGGATATTTTTCCCTTAAAGAGCATCAAAATAGCTTTTCGTCAAATTTTAAAACACCTCAATATGATATTTTTGGAATTAGTTATGAATTTTTGAAGTTGGGTTTGTAATCTGGAAATTAAACAGTGAATCGTAACCTGAGTAATTATGTTGAAATTTTAAATCCACAGGCGTGTGTCATGGTCTGCTTGAACCATAACACTTACGCATGCGTACTCTGAGGGGTTAAAGGTAGGACGTTTCATAGGGTAAACCTAAAGAACAAGTGTTGGAAGTATTAGAATCAAAGAGGTGATTTTTGAGAATCAAGCCCTAATGTTTGGCCAAACTGAATCTTGAGGAAGGAGATTTATTTTCTTAAATCCAAGAGCATATTTGGAATCTACATGAAAAATCATGTAGGAGTGAACCAAGAAAGAATTTTTAGGGCTTAAGCAAACAAAGCTCAAAAATTAAAGATTAAAGGTTAGAGGTTTAAAAGGCAAGGGTTTAATTAAGTTTTATTATTGATTTTTGATATGATTTGGTTGGTAATGTTGCTGCCTCATTCATGATTTGTGATGTTAGGGTTTATTAATTGTAGAGGAGAGGAAGAAGATGTTATCGATAATTCACTTTATCCAAAAGTTTATCGATAATTGAAGTAACCTTAGAAAACCATTTTGAATAGTTTTATCTAAAAGATTATCGATAATTGTGTTTATCTGAAAGGTTATCTAAAAAACAAACTTAGACAGAGATAGAGCAAGATAGGAAAAACATGACATTGATCGATAAGGTGATCAATAAGTGTATTTATCGATAAAGTGATCGATAAATGCGTTTATCAATAAGATTATTGATTAACTTTTGAACAAGACATGAAAGCATAGAGAAACAAGGTGAAATTTGTCAAACAACTGATTGAACAACATAAGAAGTTTAGTAAAGCAATACTTACTTAGTTTTAGATCAAGCTATCGAAATTATAGAAATCGATAAAAGCTTCGATAACTCATAAAGTGTTCTAACATGATATAGTTCATTGAGACTTAGCCATTTATCTGAAAGATGATCGAAAACCTCATTTATCAATAAGGTAATCAATAAATGCTTATCAATAAACCTTAATTGCAGAGAAACTTACCATTTATCCAAAAGGTGATCTGAAACTCCATTTATCCATCAAGTTATTGATAATGTCTTAATAGTAACTATACGTAGAGAAACTTAACTATTTATCCAAAAGGTGATCCGAAAATACATTTATCCAGCAGATGATCGATAAATGATTAACAATATCTATTAATCCAAAAGGTGATTCAAAACTTCATTTATCTATCAGGTTATTGATAAACAACTGTCAGTAATAATATACAGAGAGATTGAACTTTTTACTTTTTCATCATTAAAACCTTAAATCTAATGATTATTTTACTTGATATTAAAGACCAAAAAGATTTTTGTTTAGAAGACATGCGTTTCTTAGAGAATAACTTTCCCGTTAAAGATGCCATAAGTATAACACCTTCACTTTTTACCAAATAACCAACCACATAGAAGTAAATAGAATCACATTTGATGGCTAAAGGCTTGAAAAATCTTGTTCTCAGGTTACTATTCACAACAACCCATAATTTGGCTAAAATTTGAAAATTCATAATTAATTCTAAAGAAATTGAAATTGAGTGATTCCAAATTCTATTAGAAGCACTGTGGATTATCTTTTGAAAACTGCATCAGTCATTTTTCTCTATTTCCACTCGATTTCTCTGACCAGATCCTCTCAACTTCATCCCTCTTTGCCTCTCTACCTTTTCCATCATTAATCCATCATTTCTCCTCTGATTCTTTTATTTTCTACTGATTATTCTCCTCTATTTTCTTTTGATCATTGCTGTCATGGCCATGGACATTACTGAGTTTTGTGGAGCTGTGATTTCAGTCATGAGAGGCTAGATCATGATTCCTTGATATTCAATAAAGCTAATCTGAGTTCCTAAAGCTATATTAGGAGTTTCTTCTACCTTATTCTTAGTTTCACTCTCTACATTAATAGATTGCAATTTCTAAGGTTTAGATTTGTGATTTGTGATTGTACTGAGATGTAATTTAGTTGATTTACATTGAAACTGAGATTTAAATTGTTTTTGCATTTTAATTGATTGATTAGATTGGTATTACCTTATGTTATATTGATTCTTTCTACTCAAATTTTGAATCTCTTGATTAACTGGTTAGGTTTCTTGTTAGATTTAAGGTTTTGATGATAACAAAATAAGCATTTAAGTTTCTTTGCATAACTGTCATTTTAATCGATCAAGTGTTCGATCATTAGCTAATTGAATACGTGTGAGATAATTGTCAACATATGATGTGTCCATCTTTTGTTAAGTTTTATCAATTACATGTTAGATAATTCACTATGTCAGATAACTTGCTAGATAAACAAGTTGATTGATCACCTGTTCGATCATTGCTAGAACTGGTTGAATATAAAGTTTTTCAGGAAATTATCGATCATTTTATGGATAATTTAATGATCTATAAACTGTCAAGAAAAGGGTTTAACTTCCTCACTATTGACAAAGGTTTAATCAATAATGACTTAGATAATTGGTAAGTTTCTTCTACTTACATACTATTTGGAATGCTTTATGGATTATCAATTACTTTATCGATCATTGGTTTATTGATGACTTACTCTAACATTGTTTGACAAAACTCCTCTGATTAATTGATAATCTATTTGATCAAGCTCCTCTCTGATTTATTCTAAATCAAGCTTTTCACTGACTATAATCGATCACTTAATTGATAATTTATTTATTGATTACTTAATCGATCAACATCATGATTTTTCTCAGACTTGAGTCTAAGTCCTTCTGAACTGTTTTTGTGATAACTTGTTTGACCAAAGTTTTATTGATAATGTTTCAAATTAACAAAGATCAAAGTATTTTTACATAGTTACTTATTTTATCAATAATCTGTTTGATTAAGTGTTAATCGATCATCTGTTCGATAAACTACAAAAACTTTTCTTTAAACTACTCTTCACGATGACCTTTCAGAAAGTATATTTTCATATTATCTTTGAACTTTTCTTAGCCTTCTTAAATTATCTTATATTCTTATATAAACTGAGAAAGCACATGTCTCAAGGTTACAAGCTTTTTAACTAATCATCATATGAATATTCTTATTGACTTTATTTCACCATTTATCGATCACAAGTTCCATAAATGCTTGATCCATAATGTCTTCAATAATTGCTCTTTTTGTTTAAATCTGATTCCCTTTCTGTTAATTAATAATGTTATCGATCAAGGGATTATCCATCAGGATTTTGATCAAATTGATTCATTTTACTTTCTGAATATTTGATGATCGATTCTATGTTTTTCATTTCCTTTATCAAAATCAAGAATCATCATTTCTTCTGTTATTCATCCATACTTACTTGAGAAGAAAACTTACACTTTTGCTGAGGAATTTCTGTAGATCATGAAGCACAATGGTTATATTATAGACTTAAAACCTACTATGTCGAAAGTAACTGTCAAACACACACAAGTAATCTTCTATCGGTTATAAGCTCTTGTGTCTAACGGAAAACTGAAAGTCTCTAACTATAAATAACGCGAAGAGCACTTAATGAAGTATTGAATACACTTAGCTACCATATGTAAAAATTTACTCTCACATTCAATACTCTGTTTTTCATTTCTAAGCATCAGTGTTCATCATATATACTCTGTAAGAGAGTTTATAATTCTATTTACTCAAATCTATGAGTGACTCAAGAGTGTGGACTCTTGAGGGGATTGTAACCTTACAGGTAGTAAAGGGGAGTCATTAAGAGTGACTCAATTACTCTACTGAGGCACCAAGAGCCCGTTGAATTTTAGGGATTTAGTGGAAATCTCAGAGGTGTTTTGAGGACTAGACGTAGGCCAGGTGGTTAAGACCAAACCAGTATAAACTCCTATGTCATTCTTCCTCTGATCATCCTTAGTGAAATCCTTCTTAACTTATCTCCATTCTTTGTTTGGTCATTTAATTTTATTAACTTAAATTTTTATATATATCACCCAATTCACCTCCTATTAGGTGAAACTGCCACTAGCAGTTCTAACATTGTTAATTAAGAGAGTAGAATACCTCTTAAGCGGCTCATTGAATTTATTATTTGGAGAAGGTCTTCACAAATTGAGCCTAATGAAGGATTTGGAACTCAATTAAAAGAGGAACTAGGATGATTAGTAGATTTGGCCATTAAGGATAACTCATACATTGCATTCATCTCTACTTACTAAGTCTAAAAACCATAAAAAGTTTAGATAGTTTTACTTTAGTTTTTGATGTAGTCACTGGTTGCATAATTACTCCATACATCATACTTGGTTAATTTGATATTTATGCTAGATTACTAAGACATCCTTAGGTTCCTCAAGAGTTTGACATCTAGGTTAATGCCACTATATTGCATTTAGCTTAGTTTTACTTGGTAGTCAAGTCACATAGCTCATCAAATTTGGCACTATTGCTGGGGAGCCTAGCTCTTTGGTAATTATGTGTCTACATATCATCTTGACTAGGTTGTTGATAACCTCTCAAAATTCCTACTTATTCAACTTGTTTTAGCGCTCTTTTATTTAGTTTGAAAGTCAATTTTGCAAGAAAAAAGCCTGAAGTGAGTAAGGAATAGAGATCAGAAGTGGAGAGTTGAAAAGAGACCATCCGCCGCGGCTCATGGGAACAAACACCACAACGGCTCTAACAGAGAGGAAGGAGTGCATTTCTGTGTGAGGCGCTGCAGCTCCTGACTAAATCCACTGCGGTGCCCAAGCTATCTCGGAGGAGTCCTTGTTCGATGTAATCCACCGCGGCGCCAAAGCCGCTCGCAGCAAAGCCATTCTGTGTAATCCGCCATGGCAGATGACCACATCCGTCGCGGCGCCTGACCCCTTGCAGCTGTGCATTTTATGATATAACTTAAAAATTAGGGCATATAGAGGGGGATACTTATTTTTTCTGGGGACACTTCGACTTTGGGGCGATTTTGGAGGCTTGCTCTGCTAGGGTTTGGAGCTTTGGAGGCTTGGAATCTTTAGGCTCAAAGCTAGAAGAGATTCGAAGCTTGTTACTCGATTTTTCTGGGTTTCCTTCTTCTTCCCTTCTTGTTTCTGCTATGACTACTGGCTATTCTTATAATTGTAGTTTTTTACTCAATATGTATAGCTAAATCCGTTTTTCTAGGGTTATTTTGATTTATTGTATGGATTAAGACTTGGTTTTACTTTCTCTTGAGTATTAATGATAATGTTCAGTTGTTTTTACCTTGTGCTTAATGCTTCCTTGTGACTAGCCATCATTTGGATTGATTGTTTGATTAGTTTAAACTTGAGAAGGTTAAGTTAATCTGTGAACTTTGGTAAAAACGTGCTAGTCCAGAAATTTAACTAAGTAAATAGATAGTTTGTTGATAGAATAGAGATGTATTTGTTAACCTATCATAGACTAAATGGGTTTTGGTTTTCAAAGTGCAACCTTTTCAAACGAACGCAAGAGATTTCTATGTTTAATTGTGATTGCAAACATTTGATTTCGACTTGAGAAAGTTTAATCAATTATGCGAACCCCCGCTAACTGAACTTATTGTTAAGCACTACCTGAGAAGTGATTAATCCAGTTTTATGAAGTATTTTAGTGAAAAATAACCCTAGTCTCTGAATTGTTTCAAAGTCAAGTTGATTTTATACTGCCTTAAATCATTGCTTTCCTAATTTCATTTCACAAACTCTTTTACAATATTTGTCTCACTTAACCTAATCAAGAACACAATCATGATTTTTAACTCATCTAGCCTTAGTCTCTGAGGGAACGATACTTTTTATATTACTTGCGACCCGTCCGCTTGTGGTTTAGCTAATCAGCGAATAGTTGTCTTGTTACATTTTATTTTACTTGTGATTTTCAATTTGAGAAATTTTCTAGAAATTCAAATAAATATTTTAGAGTGTTGCCATTTCAATCATTTGGTGAGTTTGAGCTTAGGTTTGATTAGTGTTCTTACTTACTGAAAAATTGTTATTGAAACCTATCTTGGTGATTATGGAAGTGGTTTAGTGAAAAAGGTTGATTGAAGCTGCTTTATGTACATTAGAAGTGTGATTCTATCACCTTCATCACAGTGCTTCTCACCGAATAGGAGAAAAGGTTGATTCTGTTAAGAGTCACCATGGTGCTCTTTGCTAATTGTGAAGCTAGATGAGCAATCTAAATCTACTCTAAAATCACAATCAACTAACATAACCATATGAGCTAATTGTGAATCTAAGAAGAGATAAACTACCCTATCAGAGCAATAGTTCTGGTTTAGATCCATATCTCAGGGAAGGAAATTAGCTATACATAAAGATTGAACAAGCTTCACCAAGCTCTGATCCAGATCTGGCCATAGCAGAGGAAGATGATGATGAGAATCAGTAGAGAGTGGGAAGTGACGGAATAAATGAGGTGGTAGTCAATCTCCAAAACTGGCATGAGTGAATCTCTTCAGTTAATTGAAGGCAGAAGCTTCCTCTTCTTTCATTTAGCTCATGATACCTATCCCTTAGTCCAATTTAACCCCAAAATTCATTTGAGTATAGCAGGCCAGCAACTACTTGATTTTTAAACTCACTATCTTGCAATTTCTTTACTTTCCAGAATTCAATCTCTTTCCCATTTTGCCCCTGTAATTAATTCAAACAAAATCCATAAAATAATTTAAAATCTGAAAATTCATTAAAAACACTAATAAAATATCATATTTGATCATATTCTCAATCTATGTGCATTTTATTATTTAAACAATAATGTAAATATTATCTAATTAATTCCCTATGATAAGTCTCAAATTTAACATGTATTTCATAGTCCAAACTTATGCTTTTGTGGTTTTTAATTGTATAATTTGGATTAAGATAGAGGTTTTTGTACATCAAGGGTATAAGAGTTAATTGTGTGCTTTTATATGATAATTCTTGAGTTTTATTCATTCATTGGCTCTTATGTATCCCACATACCTTGGATTAGATGACTATGAGCTTGATTTGAATATTGTGAGTGATTAGAGAAGAAACATTGGAAGAAGGTTCTGTTTCAATTCACCATGATCAACTTTGGGCTTCGCCATAGCGAACATTCGTTATGAAGGAAACAACATCACTTATTCAAACGGCGTCATTTTCGCTTCGCCAGGGTGAACAATTTCCTTCGTCATGGCAAAGATGTGAAAATTTCCATATTTAAATCTAGAATGTGTGCCAGATAGGTTATTCTGTGATTTTTTAGTTTTGGCTTTGTTTCCTCCATCTAGATTCGCTCAACTTTGGTCTTCCTCACTTCCCTACCATTCTCCATCATCAATTCATCATTTCTACCCTAATCCTTCTATTTTCTGCTGATTAATCTCCTCTACTCCCCTTCAAATCGTTGCTGTCATGGCCATTGAAGTTGCTGAGCTTGGTGAAGCTGTGATTTCAGTCATGAGAGGCTAAATCTTCATTCCTTGATGTTCAATGAAGCCAATCTGAGTTCCTAAAGCTATAATTAGGAGTTTCTTCTCCCTTAATCTTAGTTTTGCTTTCTACATTCATATATTGTAGTTTCTAAGGATTAGATCTATGATTTGTGATTGTAAAGAGGTGTAATTTAGTTGTTTTACATTGAAGCTGATATTTGGATTGTATTTTGCACTCAAAGTGACCTATTGAATTGATATTTCCTTATGTTATATTGATTCTTTCTTGTCAAGTATTTGAATCTCTTGATTGACCAATTAGGTTTCTAACATTGTTAATTAAGAGAGTAAAATACTTTTTGTAGAGATTAATCCATATTAGGCATTTAGATGTGTTTGATGAGTTTGATGAGTTAGGATTCTAGCTTATTGAATTCATTGTTTGTAGAAGGTCTTCACAAACCGAGTCTAATAAAGGAATTGAAACTCAATCAAGAGAGGAACTAAGATGATTGATGGATTTTATCATCAAGGATAATTCATACATTGCATTCATCTCACTCATTAAATACAGAAATTATAAAGAGTTAGATAGTTCTGCTTTAGGTTTTGGTATAATCACTAGTTACACAAACACTTCATACATCATACTTGGTTAATTTGATATTTATGATAGATTGCTAAGATATTCATAGGTTTCTCAAGAGATCAACATCTAGGTTAGTGCCACTTTGTTGTATTTAGCCTAGTTTTATTTGATAGTCTAACGACAGGGCTACATCACCCTAAAATAGCCTAAAATGCACATTTTAAACATATTAAAAATATGGCTTATCAAATTCCCCCACACTTTTTGGCACTCCTTAGATAAAGAATCAATCACTAGCATATAATAAAGCCAAGGCAAGGGGTGAAAGGATTTAAACAAGTCTTAAGTATTCAAGAGGTATAATTAAATCAATCAAGATCTTCAAATCAGTTCAACCCATAGAGTACTTCAATGAAGAAAGACTAATTAGGGTGCACAACTTAACCTAGGAGAATGAAATGTGGAAGCCCACACAATGGGTATGGTGTTTCACTCATCTCACTTTAATTGGGTCAATTTCACTTTAAGTCTGCCTAGCCTAACTCCTACCATAGGCTTGTAAAAATTCTAATATCTCCACTGTCACATCTTGCAAAATTTAACATTGATAAGAAGGATGAAAAATTAGATTAAGGGCCAATAGGAAAAGAAGACCTGCTGAGGAAGCCAAGCATAATACAAGATCCAGAAAGGGTCCGAATCGATATTTTTAAAATTATCAATCTAGGAAGGGCAAAATGAAAAAATTTGAGAAAAATTCTAAAAAAGTCCATAAAAATGAAAAATTTATAAATGAGAGGTTTTGAAGCCACAATGGAGGCCCTGAAGGTGAAAATGGAGTGAAAAAAGCTTATTACGGAATTTCTTAAAAACAAAGGTTTTTCAAGAAAAATAGTAAAAATTGAGTGAAAATAATTATTTTAAATATGTAGAGGCCTCAATAATTCTTGAAAAAATATGAGAAAATTTTTTGAGGGTTTACTTGAATTTCTAAAATTGATTTTATGCCTTGAAAGTGCAGGAATTAATTTTAGAATATTTATTATCAAAATCTTATTGACAAATCCCTATTTTGGAGAAAATTCAAAATAAATAGTTAAAGGTTGAGATATATTTCAAAAATTTTCAAGAGGCTTTCTTATATTATAAAGGAGTTTTTGATGTAGAGAAATGAATTTTTGGAGATACAAAACTATTTTTGAAAATAGTAACCAAAATAGTGAGTTTTAGTCAAAAATTGATTTTTATGAGTGGGCCCCAATTTTTTCTTCCTTTTTAAATTAGATTTCAGCTTCATATTGTGCCAAGAAGGCCCAAAAATTTCGTGCAAATGATGGCCCAACATAAGGAGTCTTAAGCCCAAATTAAGTAAAATATCAATAGAAAAATCATGAAACAAGACACTTTGCAAAATCAAAGAATTTAGGGCATTTTATGGCAGCCACATGGCCTCTTAGGTGGCCAAATCTAGCATCACAAAGGAGAGAAGAAGGGTTAGATTCTTGGTCTATAAATACCCCCTCTTCATGCACAATTCGGCTAAATAGAGAAAAATATGGAGAAATTTTACCAAAATGAAAACTCAACTCCAAACAGCTCCTAATACCCTCTGAATTCAAGCAAAATTTTCAATCTTCAAGTTAGGATCCATTAAGATATGTCTAAACTTGATTTTGGTTAGATTTAAAGGTTGTCTTGATTAATATTTCATGACAAACCCTATGGTGTCATGCTATCATAATTCAGCTTGATTGAGGAACCATTAGGGAAGGATAGAAATCATGAATATAAGCTTAGAATTACATATTTAATTGATATTTGGATTGAATTTTGGAAGAAATCAATATTAGGGTTTGTGTAGCCCCTATTCGGTCACCATGATATCATGGGTAGGAGTTTTTCTCAATGTGATTTGATGATTCCAATGAGTTTAAAAGGTGTTTTTGTGTTGGGAAACACCAAGGGAAAGTGTTTAAAATCATTAGAATCAAAAATAAAAATTTTGGAAAATAATACTTCCCCATTTGGCCAAGCTGAAATGGAAGGGAAGGAATGTTTTGATATTTGAATTCTACAAGAAAAATTGTGTAGAAATGGCCCAAGAGATTGATTGAAACAAAGAAAAAATAATTATATCCAAAATCAAAGAAAAAGGAGTTTTAAATGAGCTTAATGTCAAGTATTAGTGTTTATGCTTGAATCATTAGTAATTTGGGGAATGTTTGTGCTTGGAATGATAGGCACACTACAAGAGATCAAAGAGGAACACAATTTCCCTAAGAGAGGCCGAATTGAGATGTCAACCAAGAGGTAGCATTGAACTCATAATTTGATTGCTTTCTTGCTTGTTTAAATGTGTATGTGTTATGTGATTTATGTTGCTATGATGTGATTGAGCAAATCATGTGATTATGTATGGAACTATATGTTGAATGTGCCTTAGCAATATGTATGAGAAAGGGCTTAATGGCTTGATTAATTGCTCTTTTTTCATGGCAAATGGTATACACATAAAGTGCTGGATAATGATGTTGATTTTATGTGCACATGTCACATTTTTACATAGCATAAATTACATGATGATTATAGTTCTTTACTACTGAGATTTCTATGAAATATCACCCTTTATATTCAAAATTCACTATCTAGAAGTTAGACCAAGCAAAGAAAAAGGAAAGGAGGTCATTTTAGGAGAAAATTGAGTATGCCTCTTTGAACAATGTTTGTAATTATTAGAGATTATGGTAACTTATTCTGAATATTTGTATTAAGGATTAAGGATAGTATGTATGTGAACATTTGCTCAAAAGTCATGCTTTAGTATTGAAAGTATGAATAGATTGATGATTTGAATTGAAAAGGAAAGAAAAATCAAATATGGTAACTTAAACGAATAAAAGTTAACTTTCTTGGGGTAAAGTTTGACCAATGATATTTTGAATAATTAGTTGAGTATGGAACTAAAATTTTGCATGCCTATAGACCTCGTTTTCAGCTTTAAAACAAATGGTAATTCATCAAATTTGGAGATTTGTATAGAAAGTTATGCCCTTCCAAAGTTGGGTATAAATCCTGAAAAATTAAAAATTTACCAAATGAACAGTACCACTTTGAACGAAATCTGAGACTAATGGATGATTTTTGGATGTTAATGAGTATTTTTTCTTTAAAGATCATATCAAGAGCTTTCTATAGAATTTAGAACAATCTCATTTTAATTTTTCTAGAATTAGTTATGCATTTTCAAAATTTGGCCTTTGTAAGGGTTATAATGAATAGTAACCCGAATTTCAAGACAAAGTTTAAAATTTTCCAACTTTGAGCAATAAGAAATGGTTCTAATGGTTCCAATTGAGACGATATGTGGTATAAAAGTAAGGTGTGACATCCATCACTTGGTAGCACAAAGACTCATGAATCAGTGGGTCTTTTAGGGCTGTAATGTTGGAGAATGGCCATATGGAATGGATGAGTGCAATAACAAGGCTACACATACAAATGCATTAATTAAGATTCCAAAATAGCACCTCATTTCAACTTAACAGAAGCAACTTCTAGTACTATAACATGGCTAATTACAAGCAAAACAATGGAATTCATTTCACATGATACGTTTCACTCTTGTTCTTCTTCTTTTTTTCCCTTATTTTGTTTTCTTTTCTTTCTTCTTCTATTTTTTGTTTCTCCTTTCCTTTCATTGTTTTCTAATCTTTTTCTTTTCTTTTTCTTTTCTATATTTTTTAACATGTCATGCAATACATGATACATATGCTGTAACATCCAGACTTTTAGGCCTAGAAGTTCCAGAAATAGCCTAAATTAAATAGGTTACCAGACCCCTGTGAGCAGAAGTCCCAAAGATGAAAAAGGAAGTTAAAGCAGTTTCAAGGACTAAACTGTAAAGTAAAAGTTTTAAGGGGCCAAAATGTAATAAAGTTAGAGGCTCTAGTAAAGTCTTGAAGGCCCAGAGAGAGAGAAGAGACTAGGTACAGGCCAAAGGTTAAGCTAGAAGCCTCAAAGAGAAGATTATATGAAGCTAAGTCCAAGAAGGGACTAAACTGTAAATTCAGAAAGTTATGACCAACAGGGGTAAAAATGGAAGAGTACGCAGAGAATTCCAAGAAAATCCTAGAAAATGGGAAATAATATTCTAAGGCTCTTCTATGAAGAGAAAAGATGAAAATACCCCTGAGGCAGCTTCAACGGAATTTATGAGGTTATTACCGGTAAAAAGTATACTATGTGAGGTAATTATTTAAAATAGCAAGAGACCTCAAAAATATATACAAAAATGAGGTTAAATGGTTGAAAGGTTGTACTAATTTATAAAATTAGTCCCGCAACCAAAAGGCCAGTGGAGTGGCTTTAATAAATTAAAGAGCCGGTTTTGCCAATAAAAGGGCATTTTGGTAAATGAATTTTTATGCAAGGTTTAAAGGAAGTGTTATGGCCTAAGAAAATTTATAGATATTCTCTAAAATTAAAGGGAATTTATAAAGTAGACAGAACAATTTTTTGAGCTCCGAAAGGCCATAAAGAAAGCCGGAGAAACGTGGGCCAAGTAAATTCGGAGGAAGCTTATGAAACAAGTTTGATCCAACGGCTAGGATCTAATCTCCCATCTCCTCCACCACTTTCATGACACTTGGCATCTTCTAGAAGGATGAGGTAAGCATGATGTAATAAGATGATGCAATGATGATGTAAAAGTCAACTTGAAGTTCCAAAATCACCCTTATCCTTTCTATTAGCCACCAAGGGCATTTTGGTCCATTCAAGCCAACTTTTTTGGCTATAAATAGAGCCTCTTCCCCTTCATATTTTCAGCCAACATGAGTTTAAGAGGGGAAACTCTGCCAAAATTTAGAGAGAAAAACGTAGGGGTGAAGGCCAAGAAGAAGGAACAAAGTTCAAGCTTCAAGATCAAGGTATGTGGTGGCTGTAGCATCTGATTTGATACCTATTTCGAATTAGTTACTGTGCGTATTTGATTCTGAAATTTTTCATGCTTAAAGTACACTCTGTGAGCTTTAAATCCATGGGTAGAACACTCCATTTGGATATGTGTACGATTTATGGTGATTTTTCAAAGTTAGGGTTTGAAATCTGGAAACAGTGTTGAACTTTTAGGAGATTGTCGAGTTCCGTACAATTATGGTACTGTTCAGCATAGAATTGGTTACTAAAACTATTTTGCCTTTTAATTTAACTTAATTATCTTTCAGTGAGACTTGGAAGCACTCAATTTTGACTTTTATATATTTAATTATGAATTTTCAAAGTTGAGCAAAAATTCTGGAGATTCTGCGTGAACAGTACCCGCGAACCAAAATTTCCAGATTTGATATTCTTGAATCTAAAGCCATCTAAAGTGGTCCTAATTGATAGGAAATAGATCATAAGGATGTAAAATGATAAGATTTATATTAGAAAAGTTAGAAAGAAAACCCTAAGACTAAGAGAAAGGGGTTGAGGTTCAAGAAAGCTAGTCTTGAACTTTATGTAATCTAATGGTCCTAATGGATTGTGTCATCATTATGGTTATGTTTAGGACCTTTGGAACATCTAAGAGGATGTTTAGTGATGTTGACCGAATGCCCACATGATTGGAAAGTCAAGGGAGTCAAAGGAAAAGTAAGAGGAAAGCTTGAGGTGCAAGGTAGTGAACTTACCCTTTATGTGCTTGACATGGTATGCTTATGTGTTGGTTTGTATTTGTTGTTTGAATGATGTTGTGACATGATGATTGTTGCTGGAAATGCTGTTTTTAATATGTTCCCATGGCCATGCATTTTTATACCAAGCATAAAGCATGATGGCATGTCACTAGTTAACTTAAATTTATGAAAAACTACATACCATACACTAGCATCCATCTTGTGCATGTATGTGGTAATGTTTGCTACTGAGATTCCCCCGAATCTCACCCCCTCCCTAACCAACCATTTAAGTCAAATCAATGATGGGCACTAATGGCATGAGAAGCAAGGAGAAGAAGTGGAGAATTATTAGTGCAAATGATTGATATGAATATTCAATGTATAATTCTCCTATGTTGTAAATTATGTTATGAATGCCATCAATTCAATGTATATGCTTAGGATGTTTATGGCATGAATGGAAGTATATGAGTATGAATGAGAAAGATTAAGCCCATGCTATGTATGTCAAAGAAATAAAAAGAATTAAAGTAAGGAGATATTAAAGGATAAAACGTAGGTCTTGAAGCAGTTAGTTTTGAGCTTCAGTTTGACCTATCATATGAATGAGTTAAGTTACAAAATTTGGTATACTTATAGCGCACATCCCAAGATTTAAAATGAGTGGTAAATCACCTCATTTGGATGTGTATACGAAGAGATATGAATTTTCAAAGTTAAGGCGCAGAATCTGGAAAGTCCAGATTTTACCAAAAGAATAGTAATTTTAATCCAATAAACTGTACGTTTTCAGTGAGGATGAGTTCAGTTTAATATTTTTCCCTTAAAGAGCATTGAAAGAGCTTTCCGTAGAATTTTGGAACACCTCCATACAATATTTCTAGAATTAGTTATGATTTTTCAAAGTTGGACCTGTAATCTGAAAACTGGACAGTGAACAGTAATTTTCCGAAAATTAACGTCCAAATTGAAATTTTTAAGCTTAAGACCATCCAAAGTGGTCTGGAATGGTTCTAAATGAATGCTAAGGTATTATATAAGTAAGATGTGACATATGCAATACATTAAATGAATCACTTGCCACGTTGCATTAACTATACACTACAAAGTTGTACTGTTTTGAACCAATCGTGCTATGAAATAGCTTAATGCAGCTACATGCAAATCACATGTTAGAATATAATGAGTTTAGAAATGTGATGGGAACAAAAGGGTTAGTAAAGGTTATATTACAAATACAAGTGTTTGGGATATGGGGTTACTAAAATGAATGCCCCTTTCATTTTCAGTTATCAATGTGTAAATATGACTTTGAAATAGAATTTAGACAAGTTCTAGAGGTAACTAGGACTAGATGGACATACACACAAAGAAATGAATGGCATTGAGGCTCAAAATCCTTCCAAAAAGGGTTATGCTTTCTAAATTCATTCTTACCAACCTAAATTTTGCACCATTCCTAACCTCAATGCATTAGAGTAGCCCACATCATGGCACTCATTTTTAGACCAAGACTAATTAATTTGTAACCATCAAACCTTGAAATCATGCTTAATCTTTATCAAAAAAATTGTAAACCAAGGCCAACTGGATTGAAAACAACGAAAGCTTACGATTTACTCTTTGAATTTTCAGAAAAAGCTTGTTGGAAATTTTTTTCCCCAGAATTGGAATTTGGTTAAAATTGGTTAAAATATGCTAGAATAGCAAAACAAGCCAAGAATCACAACAAAAATATTCCAAAGACCAACAGGACTAGCAACCAACCACATTCTTCCCCCACACTTACCTCTTGCATTGTCCTTAATGCAAACAAACTAGATATATAAACAAAGAAAATCCATCCTATAGCAAGAGGTGAGAAACAAAATTATTATGACAAGGAGCTTAAGCAATTTTTTTTTTTTTACCATTTACTACCAGATCAGTCCCCTCCCCTACACTTATTTTAAACAAGTAATCTAAAATATGATTTCTCAAGAAATTCAAGAAGGTAAAGGGCAGAAAGGGACAGCATTGCACGAAATCTCTATAGCTTCTTGTAACAAAAATTCTCATCCTGGATGAGAATCATGAACATTTTTAGAATTCTAGATCGATCGGTAAAGGCTCTAAATGAATGGTGGAGAGTGATCATCATGGAAACTCCTAAAGTGACTATCCTACAAAGAATTCGACAAGAATGTAGCAATATCTTATCCTTCACCAAGTATAATGTATAAATCAAAATAATTAAATCTATGAAAGGAACTCATGTGTATGGAATTGCACTTCAAAGCATACGATGTGAGAAATATAAAATGAGATTCAAAAGAAGACAGGTACTTCTCACACCCAACAAAGTCAATCAAGTCATCTATTGGCATATAGCATGCAACATCAGGCATTATACAATTAACTTGGTTGTCATCAATGGGAGCATCACAATCAAGAAATACTCTTTCATTAATAACATCAACCAAGTCAATACAATTAAAACCAATGTCCAATCCTAGTATATTAGGGCAAGTCATATGATAAGACTTGAGAGTAAGAGTGATAAGCATGCTTGACATCATCTAGCAAAAGTATGTGGTCAATGGGTACACAATCATGCTTAAGGAATTCGAATGATTCTAAAGATGTGTGACTAGCAATGTGGAGTATGCTGACAATAGAAGTAGCAAGCATGCTCAAGTCAACACAATAGTCAAGAATAGGTGAATCAAGCTCATGAAAACATGAATTGACTTTAGGACTAGTGACTAATTTCAAAGCATCATCTTTATCTTCACTCTTGTGTGGAGTGGAATGTCACATCTTGCAAAATTAACCTTGGTAATGGATATGAAAAAATTAAGTTAAGGACCAATACAGAAGATAGACTAGCTGGCAAAGCCAGGTATGACATAAAATCTGAATAGGGTCTAGACTGATATTTTTGGAATTATTAGTCTAGGAAGGGCAAAATGAGAAAATTTGGAAAAAATTTGAGAAAATTCTTGAAAAATGGTAAAAAGATAAATTAGAGCTTTTGGAACCTCAATGGAGGCCCTAAAGGTGAAAATGGTGTGAAAATAAATTATTACCAAAATTTCCTGAAAACAGAAGATTCTCAAGAAAAATAGTAGAAATTGAGTGAAAATAATGATTATAATTATTTAGAGACCTCAATAATCTCCAAAAAAAAACATGAAATAATTATCTAAATATTTGATGGAATTTCTAAAATTAATTTGAAACCCTGGAAGTATAGGAATTAATTTTAGGAAATTTATTTTCAAATGTCTTACTGATAAAGCTTTATTCGGAGAAAATTCAAAATAAATAGTCAGAGATAGAGAAAAATTCTAAAAATTTTCAGAATGCATTTGTATATTAAAATAGGATTCTTTAGGGGGGAAAAATACAATTTTGGAGGCCTAAAAAATTATAAAAAGTTACAAGTGAATAGCAACTAATAAGCTTAATATTGTCTAGAATTGATATCTAAATTGTGGGCCACATTTTTAGGCCATTCCAGATCAAAAGTGGGCCCCACATTAGACTAAGAAAGGCTCAAAATTTCATGCAAACTTGGCCCAATAATTAAAATAGAGCTAATGTAACACCTTAATTTTATGCTAATTAACTTGCCTTGCGGAAGCATTTGGAATCACTTTTGAAGACTAGAAGTTATGAAAAATCACGTTTGAAAATTTATATGAACCTTAAGTATGAGAAAAGGCTTAAAAATTTGAAAATTTTTTATTTTCCTAGTTCAGGTTGCGACTTAGTGCTTCCAGGTCATGACTTGGGGTCATAGAGGCCATTTTTGCCTCCAGGTCGTGACCTTAAATTCTCAGGTTGCGCCCTCAAGTCACAGAATGCTTCTATACACTATTCACATTTCACTGAAATCTTTGCCAACTTTAAAAATTCATAACTAATTGTAGAAAAATCAAAATCAAGTGATTCCAAGTTCTATAGAAAGCTCTTTGGATAAAATTTTGAGAAAAAAATAGTTTCTAGATTTGTTGCCTTGAAATTCAAGCCTAGGTTTCTTTGAAAACCTTACTATTCATTTGGTAAAATCTAGAACTTCCAGATTCTATGCCTCAATTTCAAAAATTCATATCTCCTTGTGTACACATCCAATTAAGGTAACCTACCTCTCATTTTAAAGCTTGGGATGTGTAGTATAATTATACAAAACCTCATAGCTAAACTCATTCATTTGATAGGTCAAACTAGAGCTACAAACTCACTGCTATAGGACCTACGTTTTAGGGAAAATTTCACTGTAGGACCGCAGAAGACAATTAATTTCAAAGAGCCCCCAAAACTTTCTGAAACTTCACTGCAGGACCAAGGGGGCAAACTGATATTAATTCCACAAAGAAAATGACGCTATTGCCCCTCATAATACTTATTACAAGGTGACATGTAAATGGACTAATTTCAGTTGTAAATAAAGGTATGTATGTTGCAAATTGACTAGTTCCACTTGCAAATGGGCTTTCTCACACTTATTCACTCACAAGCACCTTTTTCAGGTGAATGAGGTGATTTGTAAATGGACTAATTCTAATTGTAAATAAATGTATGTATATTGCAAATTGACTAATTCCACTTGCAAATGGGCGCTCCCACACTTGTTCACTCACGGAGACCTTTTTCAGGTGAAGGAAGTGACATGTAAATGGATTAATTCCAGTTGTAAATAAATATATGTATGTTGCAAATTGTCTAATCCTACTTGCAAATGGGCTGTCCCACACTTGTTCACCCAGACACATTCTTCAGGTGAAGAAGGTAATATGTAAATGGACTAATTTAAATTGTAAATATATCTATGCATGTTGTAAATTATCTAACCTCACTTGCAAATGGGTTCTCCCATACTTGTTCACATGAGGGGCAATAGGGTCATTTTCTTTGTGGAATTAATATCAGTTTGCCCCCTTGGTCCTGTAGTGAAATTTCAGAAAGTTTTGGGGGCTCTTTGAAATTAATTATCTTCTGCGGTCCTACAGTGAAATTTTCCCTACGTTTTACCCCTTAACTACTATTTACTTTAATTCTTTTTATTTCCTTGACATACATAACTTTGGCTTACTCTTTCCCATTCATTCTCATACATTTCTATTCATGTCATAAACATTATAATTAAATACATAGCATCATTGGCATCCATAACATAGTTTACAAAATAGGAGAATTATACATTCATCAACAGTCTCATCTATTAACAAGAATAATTCTCTGCTTACTTCTCCTTGCTTCTCATGCCATTATTGCCTGTCATTGATTGACCTAAATAGTTGGTTAGGGAGGGGTGAGATTCGTGGAAATCTCAATAGCAAACATTACCACATACATGCACGAGATGGATGCTAGTGTATGGTATGTAGTTTTTCATAAACTTAAGTTAACTAGTGACATTCCATCATGCTTTATTATGCTTGGTATAAAAATGTATGGCCATCGAAACATATTAAAAACAACATTTCCAGCAACAATTATCATGTCACAACATCATTCAAACAACAAATACAAACCAACACACGAGTATACCACATCAAGCACATAAAGGGTAAGTTCACTACCTTGCACCTCAAGCTTTCCTCTTGCTTTTCTTTTGATTCCCTTGACTTCCCAACCATAAGAGCTTTCAGTCAACATCATCAAACATCCTCTTGGGTGTTCCAAGGTCCTAAAATAATCACATTGGTCATACAATCAATTAGGACCAAGAGATTATATAAAGTTCAAGACCAACCTTCTTGAACCTAATCCTTTTCTCTTAGTTTTGGATTGATGTTCTAGCTTTGTAAAATTATTCCCTATCATTTTGATAAAATTTAGGCAGTACTTCCCTTTAGGAAAATGACTTCCTAATATCATCAAACTATCATACAATCAACATATAACTACCATAAACCAACATAGAGATGTTTGGAAGCCTTACCTTGGTTCCAAGTCACTTCTCCTCTCTAGAATTCTCTTCTTTCTCTCTCTAGTTTTGATTTTGCAAGAGTTTCCCCTCTTAAAATGGTCTTGCACGAAAATGAACTATGGATGGGGGTATTTATAGGCTTCATACTTTCCATAATGCCACACATGCCCTTCTTGAATAAGAGCTCATCTTAGCCCTCCATTCAACCAACCTTCCATGTGTACACATCTTAAGCAACATAGCTTAAGAAGATGACAAGTGTCTTGGTGAGTCATGACTTCAAGAAGCTTGTAGACGCTTCTAGAGATTTCTAGTTCCCTCTAGGTTCTTTTATACTCTTCTTAATTGCTCTAGATTTTTCTAACAACTTGAACAATTCCTTTCATGCCCATTTATCAACTTGGCATTAAAATAGGGAGGAAATAAATGAAAAATTCGTGTAAAAATATTTCCTTAATTATTTCTCCACCTATCAAGCTAATCTTGCACCGTATCAAATACTTTTCGGGTCTTGACTTATCCCGTACCACCGGGACAACTTCTTCTTAAAATTCTAGCCAATAAAAGGTACATATATGGCACCACCTTAGAGGAGCATAGATGAAAATAATTAGCTCTACTGACAGGCTACTTAACCTTACTAAGTCACACAATAGAGATTTCACTATAACGGATAGACAAAAGACTGTCTAAAATATTTCCATACTGCGTTCTGATTTTTATGTTGTCCATAAATATCTTCTGTTGACTCAGCATGATGACTCATAGGTGTCATGATTACGCTTGGAGACTCAGCATGCTAACTCAGCACCGTCATGATGACCCTTAAATATTTTCTTTGGTTTTGTCTCCTATTTAGGGGATAAAAATTATTTAATATTTGACTAAAGTGTTTTATTCAATCTAGTGCTCTAAAAATTCATCCAAAAATATCATAAAATTCCTTATATTCTACAAAAAATCTGTGAATTTTCTTAGGTCATAACTCAACCTATAGCCCCACTTAAAAATCATTCTTTGAGATGCCCTTTTTCGAAAAAACTGGCTTTTAAGTATTCTTAAATCCATTTTGCTGGTCTTTTAGGGATGAGACTAATTTTATAATTTACTATAGTCTTTTAGATCATACATCCCCATTTTATCATAATTTTCTGAGGTTTCCTTATAACTTAAACAATTAAATCTACTGCTACATCTCAAACTGAGTCATAAACTTATAAATTCCTTTTAAGTTATCTCAGGGGTATTTTCATCATCTCTCTTCACAAAAGAACCTTATAATATTATTTCCCATTTTTTGGGATTTTCTTAGAATTTTCTATGTACTTTCCATTTTTATCCCTAATGGTCGTAACTTTCTGAATTTACAGTTTTACTCCTGCTTAGGCTCAACCTCATAAAACCATCTCTTTGAGGCTTCTAACTTAACCTTTGGTATGTATCTAGCCTCTTTTCTCTTTCTAAGCCTTCGAGACTTTACTGGAGCCTCTAACTGTCATTGCACTTTAGCCCCTTAAAACTTTTACTTTGCAGTTTAGTCCCTGAAACTACTTTAACTTCCTTTCTCATCTTTGAGACTTCTGCTAAAAAGAGGGTTTGGTAGCCTATCCAATTCAGGCTATTTCTGGTACTTCTATACCTAAAAATCGGGATGTTACAACTAAACCCAATCTTCACATAAAAATCAATGGAATATTCTATGAATTTTACACATAACATGATCTGAAATTATGGAGCATTTGATGACAACCAAGTGGCCTCCTAAGTGGTAGAAAAATCATGCCTAAATAGGGAAAAAAGGGTCAGATTTCTTGCTTTATAAATACCCCCTAATTACACTAAAATAGTCAAAAATTAACAAAAGAGGGGAGGTGCTACCAAACTGATTTCTTAAGCTTAAAAGTGAGTCTTAATTAGTGCATTTGAAGGAGGAATTACCAAGCTTTGATCAAGGATTCATCAAGTTATGTTTGAGCTTTGTTTTGGTCAAGATTCAAGCTTGTTTTGGTTAAAATTTCATGACATAATCTTAAGGTTCTATGCTATCCAATTTGGTCAAGAAAAGTATGCTTTAGGGAAGGATAGAAACCTTAAAAATCAGTTGAAATTATCATGTTTAAGTGGTGTTTGGATTGCTTTTTGGAAGAAAATCAAGTTAGGTTCCTAAGACATATATTTCAACTAATATGAATTCATAAGGTAGGGGTTCGTTTTGATGTGTTTTGATGGTTTCAATGAGTTGAAATGTGTTTTTTTATGGGGAAACACCAAGAAAGTGTTTGGAGTCATTGGAATTAAAAATAAAAATTGTGGAACATAATATCCCCTATTCAGCCAAGTCAAATTGGAAAGGAAGGAGTGTGATTTTGTGAAATCTGATTTGATATTTGGATTCTACATAAAAAAATTATGTAAGGATGAACTGAGAGATTAATGGAATCAAAAGGAGAATAATTATGTCAAAAATCAAAGAAAAGGGGGATTTAAGAAGGTTTAAGGTTAAGTGTTTGTATTCAAGTGATATCTCTCTACATTTCATTGATTCTAGCATGATTTTCATGGTATTGTATGTTTAATTTTGGATTTAATGGTGATGGAATACTACTAATTGCTTGGAAGGAGTGTTTTGTAATTTCATGAGAATTCAGGTCCAGAAATCAAAGAAACAAACACTCAGGGACTTAGTATGCAAAAGTGGCAAGGCTCTCTGTGAAAAGCACCATGGCGGATTTAAAGAAGCACCACGACAGATTTCACTCAATAGCCAGCTTAGAGTCACTAATCTAAATGACACAGTTTTGGATGTGTGCCATAGTGGATGATTATAGGCACCATGGTGGATGACGAAAATCAGTAATTTGAACCAGAAAGTGCGTGACAGAATCTGGGAGGGAATGGAACCAGATCTTGGAACTCCATTTTGGTTAGCACACGGATCCTGAACTGATTTTTAGTTGGGAGGCGTTAATTACAATGGAGAAAAGCATTTAGGGGAGGATTGAGTTTTTAGATTCAGTTTTTAAGTTTCCATCTTCATCTCTCTGCATTTTTCGGTCTTTCTGGATTACTCCTTCCAGATCCTCCATTTCCCTACCATCACCGTTACAGCGATGAAGTTCCTATCCTCCAGCTTGAGTCTTTCATCCTCCATGTACAGCTAAGCTTCAAGGATTTCTAGGAGTTATAATGGAGCCTGAGCTATGGTTAAACAGGGAAGAGTTTAGAGTTTATAAGTGTTTAATTTCGGTAACATTTTGATTATGTTGTCAATCTTTGTTTTTGGATTCAGGCTCATCTCTATCCATTTCTATGCGTTGAGATTTGATTAATTGTATTCAGAAGTTATCTTCTTGATTTAGAGTAATCATGTATGATTCTTTAGCTAGGTCTAATTATGGATTTATACATTGTGATTGAATTCTTGAGAAGTATTGGTTAATATTTCTTTTAAAGTGGCTGAATCTCCATTTAATCAATCTCACCTCATCAGAAATTAATTGAATTAAAGCTCTTAAATTCTGATTGATGCAAGAAAGGCAGTGAACGCAAAGTGATACCTCCTAGGAATCATTCATCTCATTGATTTCCAATCTCAAAACATTCTCTTTTCTGAATTCTGATTTTAGTAGCATTTGATTATGTCTTAGAAATGATTTCATCTCAGTTGCCAATGCATTCACCTAATTTCTTCCCTAAATTGTGACTTAATCACTTAATAACACTATTAGACTCTTGAGTTCCTTGAGATCGACCTCTGATTGGAAGCTACATTGCTACATCCTTAGAGTATTAAATTTGGTTTTAAACGACATGAGATCAAATTTTTGGCATCGTTGCCGAGGAACTTTGTCTTGCTGGTGTTTATAGTGTTTTAGTGCACTTAGGATAGAAGATAGAATTAGGTTGTGTGTTTCTAGTTTTTCTTTAGTTACTGCATAATTAGAAGGTTTTGGATTTGGATTCTTGACTTTTTGGCTAATCATACTTGTTTTTCATTGTGTAACTTACGCATTGCTTTAATTTGTAGCCATTCTTACTCCAAGGTTTGCGCTAGTTGCTTTATAATCATTGCTCTTGAGTGTTTTCAGGTTTGAGGGGTAGCTGATACAACTCAGAGTTGATTTTTCATCATTCTGGCACAGACGCCGTGGTGCCTCAGTGTATTTGCCGCAGCACCTCTTCTCTCTTACTCTCGGTGTAAAGCACTGTAGCTCTTTGCGGAATCCACTGCAGCACCCTTTCTCCCTCAGCTCTCAGTAACTTTCGATCATAGAGGCTGCAGCACCTTAAGTCAAAGGTCGCAGCGCCTGGTCCTGATTCTTACTTTTGCTATTTTAGTTCAATTCTCTTAGTTGGTTTTGGTGCATGACCAGGGACAAAACATTTTATCCATTGGATAGGGAGATAAATAAAATACTTAGACTTTTGAAAAAGAATAAAAATTTTGACACAATCACAAGCATACACCCTCACTCACCTTCTTCATCTAGTGTTAGTGAGTCAATTGAACCTATACCTGATTCTGAATCTGATTTGGGTCAATTCTGTGACAATCATTTTGTAATGGAAGGGCACGAGAATCAAGCTCCTAATGAAGGGCAGAATACTAGTCAAAATAGGGTTAATACTAACCTAAATGATACTGGCCATAGACTTCCACAAAGACCCCCTAATAGGCAGTATCAAGATGAGCAAGAACTTGAGAACATGCAGTACCATCTTCCTAGGAACCCTAATGATGATAATAGGAGTATTAGGGAATTGAATAACTCAACTATTAATTATATACCTAGAGGGTTTCATGCTCATGATCTTGGTTTCGAGATAAAAGATGGCTTGATCAATACCTTACTTAAATTTTATGAACTTGCAGTTAATGATCCATATCAGCATTTGGACTTGATGTATTCAGTTTGTGCAACTATGAAGTCACTTGGAGCTTCTTTGGAAGATGTATTGAGAAGTGTTGTCCACTTTACACTTGAGGGAAATGCTAGACAATGGTTAACCACCCTTCCTCAACATTACTCAACTCTAACATGGGAGCAACTCAAGAAAGCCTTCTTAGACAAGTATTTCCCAGCTTCAAGAACTTCAAGATTTAGGAAGGAAATCTATGGAGTATTTCAGCAAGACCAAGAGTCTCTCTATGACTATTGGACTAGGTTTTTAGCTTTGTTGAGCAAGTGCCCCAACCACCAATGTTCACAATCAAACTTAGTACAATACTTTTATGAAGGATTATTAGTGTCTTATAAGGAGACTATTGATGTTGTTGCACATAAATCAATCCTAGAGCTCACTCCTAATAATGCCTGGAGTCTATTAGAAAGGATGGCCAACAACAATCAACAGTACTACATAAGAGAATCTCAAAGAGGGCAAGTGTCTTTTGCAAACCCTTTACAAGATAGTTTGCTGGAGAGATTATTACAATCATCGAAAAGATAGATAAAAGAGTGGAAAATTTAGAAAAACAATGAAATGCGAAGAATTATAGTGCTGTCAACTACTCACAAGCATTAGTTGGACCATCATGTGAACATTGTGCCTCAACCATGCATATGAGTGATGATTGCCCAAGTAACTATGAAGAAGTTTCTGCTAGGTACCAAGGCAGACAAGAACAATACTCATAGAGGAACCCATATTCCTCAACTTATAATGAGGGTTGGAGTGATCACCCCAATGATGATAGGCAATTAACTTCACAACAGAAATTTCAGAATCAAAGGCCACCTTTCGAGTCAAATTCAAGAGTCATAGTTCCTATTCAGAACACTCCTTCTTCAAACGATGGTATTGCTGAGTTGGTTAAAGCTATAAAAGAAGGAATGAGTGATTTAGGTGTAAGGATTGAAAGCACTGCAGTTTCTTCTAATTCCAAACTTGTTGTTGCCATGGAAAGTAAGTTTGATAGCAAGTTTGAACAATGGGAAAATAAAATAAACAATCTTTCTGGCTATGTCACTCAACTAGCTAACTCATTGAGTGAGGTGCAAGTTAAAATTGGAGGGAATTTACCCTCCAACACTATGGTGAATCCAAAGTCTCTGAATGCAATATCCTTAAGGAGTAGGAAGTAAGTAGGAGCTAGTGAGAAGAAAGTAAGATTTACAAAAGAATGCTGTCACAAGCAATCAGATTCTAGTTCAAAAGAAGATTCTACACCTACTGTGCAATCTAAAAGTGGAAAAGAGAGGACACTCTTATAGCAAAAGAAAACTTCTCATACACATTTTGGAGATAAGGAAGAAGCTAAATCTTCCCAGGTGCAACAGGAGAACATAGGAGTCATAAGCAACAAGAATCCAACACATACTTCTCAAATTATTGAGCAGAAAGAGAAGGAGGTAAAAATTTCTGATTTACTATTTCCTAATTCATTTATAGTATCTAGAAAATTGTAATGATGGAGAAGCATGGTGTGATCAAGAGCACGGGCAAGGAGCCCAAACAAAGAAGTCCAACATTCCAAAAGATCCATTACAAGGCATTGGAGGCCCAATGACAAGAGCAAGGACCAAAGCTATGAAGGAGGCCCTAAATTGTCTAATAATAAAGCTAAAAGAGCTGGGGCCTATTTATTTGGAAGAAGCACATTTTAATGAGCCTAAAAGGAGTCTAAAAATGGTGATCACATTGCTAGAAGCCCAACAAGATGATGTACAAGGCCTATGTGGGGTTCAGATTGAAGAATTCACTTGAAATACCATGTGACAAGCATGTGCCTTGGACAAGGATCATAAGTGACATCCAAGAATCTTCAAGAAGGATCAAGAAGGCATCATTATGAATTGATTATGATTTAAATTTGTTTTTTAGGTCAAGGAGTGTTCTAGAAGATCATGTTTTGATCTACTTTCCTATTTTTAAATAGCAGACTTGTTCTTGAAGTTTAAGTTATTTCCTTTTATTTCTATGTAATAAATGGTGCCTCCCATAGTCAAATAATCCCTGGCATTTATGTCTTAGGATGCTGATTCTAGAGTTTTCTATTGTTGCTTATATATAGGCTACGTTTTTGTAATTGAAGGCAGACTTAGATGAATGAGAACTAGTTTATTTCTCTCTGTGTGAGCTTTGCTTGCATCCTTGTATTCTCGTGAGAATACTCGACAGTATCAAGGGATTGATCAACCTTGTGGTGTCTTTCACGGCTAGGGTTGTAAGAGACAGGTTCTCTTAAGGTCCTACCTAGATCAACCATCAGTTCATTACTTGATTCTAGCCGATCCATTCGTGCGTCCCCTTATATCAATCTAATGATCAACTTGAGAAGGATGCTATGAATTTGTTTGGTAAACTTGCTGTGAAAGTTCCTTTACTTGATTTCTTGAAAGGAGCACCTAAATACATGAGGTTTCTAAAAAAATTGTGCACTAACAGGAAGAAATGTAAACCTAATGAGAAAGTGCAATTGGGCTCTAATGTTTCTACCATTTTTAAACCTCAACTACCCACTAAGTGTGCTGATCCTGGATCTTTCACAATACCTCGCACTGTTGGTCTATTAAATATTGCCAATGCTCTTTTGGACTTAGGAGCTGCAATTAATGTGATGCCTCTTTCTTTATACACATCTTTAGGCATTCAAACTATTAAGAGCACTAGCATGTTAATACAACTTGCTGATAGGACTATTAGGAAGCCAAAAGGGTTGTTGGAAGATATCTTAGTGAAAGTCAAGGACTTGGTTATCCCTGCAGATTTTTATGTTTTGGATATGGATACCCCACCCCATGTTCAAGAAACGCTTATTTTGGGTAGACCATTTCTTAGGACTGCTAATACAATAGTAAGCTTGAAAGATGGATGCATAACCATGGAAGTAGGGGATAAGAAAATTCAATTTGATGTTTATGAAGCAATGAAACATCCCTTTGAAGATTATTCACTTTTGGGTGTCAATGCTATTGATTGTTTGATTGATAAGGCTGTGGAAGAATATGAATGCTCTTTGCATAAATTGAACGAGGAAGAAACTTTGGATATTGGTTTTTCTTTTCTTGATGTCAATTCTCTTTTCTGCCTTGATTCAGTTTTGGATGATAATGATGACATGTGAGTATTGACTCTTTAACAGTTGATAGCTCACTTTCCACTTTGTCTTTTTTTTTTCTTTTGATCTATCTTCTATTAATAATGAGGTATTTTCTCATGTATCAAGCCAAGACCTTGGAAAGGATTTTGTGTCTAATTTTGCAGAAGTGAAAAAGCTGGCTCAAGGTATATTGAACAAGGAAAGGGAAGAGAACATAGCTTTTACTCCAGAATCTATGCTTACTTCTATTCCACTTCATTTTAATTGTGCCAATTCTTTACACACTATACGATATCTTGCTAATTTCTTTTCAAGCCTTTCTGCACAGGTGGACCAAAGAAAGAAAAGTCAAGGTGAGGAACAACAAGTAGCTGATTCTTTCACATCAATAAGGGGAAATGATATGCTCGACTCTACAATTTGAGATAGGGAGTTTTCGGACCTTATTTCTCTTGGAATTAATGCCATTCCTGAGAGGCATATATCATTTGATTCATCTTGTAATCATGCTTATTCCCTACACATATCTTCAGCATGTCTAGCTATTTTGGAGCTTAAGGAATTAGTACCTTCTGTCACTAAACCACCAGAGTTGGAACTTAAACCCTTGCCTTCTCATTTGAAATATGCATATCTAGCTGAAAATGATAAATTGCCTGTTATCATAGCTAGCTCCTTATTTGATATTGAGGAGAAGAAATTGCTCACTGTTTTGAAAAGAAATAAGAAAGCAATAGGTTGGTCTATGGCTGATATTCCTGGTATTACCCCCTCCATTTGTACACATAAAATTTTACTTCATGAGGAAGCAAAACCAGTGAGACAACCACAGCGTAGGCTTAATCCACTCATCTTAGATGTTGTGAAAAAGGAAGTGAATAAACTTTTAAGTGCTGGAATTATATATCCAATTTCAGATAGTGAGTGGGTTAGCCCTGTGCAAGTAGTTCCTAAGAAAAGTGGTATTACTGTTGTTAAAAATGAAAAGAATAAGTTAGTTCCAACAAGGGTCCAAAACCCATGGAGGGTATGCATTGATTACAGGAAATTGAATGATGCTACATGTAAAGATCACTTTCCTCCACCTTTTATTGATCAAATGCTTGAAAGATTAGCTGGAAGAACTAATTACTGCTTTCTAGATGGTTTTTCATGGTATTTCCAGATTCCTATTGTAACATCCTGATTTTTGGACCTAGAAGTATCAGAAATAGCCTAAATGAGATAGGCTACCAGACCCCTTTTTAGTAGAGGTCCTAAAGATGAGAAAGAAAGTTAAAGCAGTTTTAGGGACTAAACTGCAAAGTGAATGTTTTAAGGGGCTAAAGGGTAATCAAAGTTAGAGGCTCCAGTAAAGTCTCAAAGGCCCAGAAAGAGAAAAGAGGCTAGATACAGACCAAAGGTTAAGTTAGAAGCCTCAAAGAGATTGTTTTATGAGGTTGAGCCTAAGCAGGGGTAAAACCGTAAATTCAGAAAGTTACGGCCATCAGGGGTAAAAATGGAAAGTACTTAGAAAATTCTAAGAAAATCCCAAAAAATGGGAAATAATATTCTAAGACTCTTTTGTGAAGAGAGATGATGAAAATACCCCTGAGGTAACTTAAAAGGAATTTACAAGTTTATGGCTCAATTTAAGATGTAGAGGTAGATTTAATTGTTTGAGTCATAAGGAAACCTCAGAAAATTATGGTAAAATGGGGATGTATGATCTAAGAGACTGTAGAAAATTATAAAATTAGTCTCATCCCTAGAAGACAAGCAAAATGGCTTTAAGAATACTTAAAAGCCAGTTGTGCCCAAAAAAGGCATTTTAAAGAATGATTTTTAAGTGGGGCTATAGGTTGAGTTATGACCTGAGAAAATTCATAGATTTTCTCTAGAATAGGAGGAATTTTATGATATTTTTGGATGAATTTTTGGAGCTCTGGACTGAATAAAATGCTCCAGTCAAATATTAAATAATTTTGTCCCCTAAATAGGAGACAAAACCAAAGAAAATATCTAAAAGCCATCATGACGATGCTGAGTCAGCATGCTGAGTCATCAAGCGTAATCATGACACCGACGAGTCATCATGCTGAGTCATCAAGCGTAATCATGACACCTACGAGTCATCATGCTGAGTCACCAGAAGATATTTATGGACAGCATAAAAATCAGAACGCAGTATGGGAATATTTTAGACAATCTTTTGTCTACCCATTATAGCGAAATCTCTACTACATGACTCAGTAAGGTTAAGTAGCCTGTCAGTAGAGCTAATTATTTTTATCTATGCTCCTCTAAGGTGGCACCATATATATACTTAACTAAGATGAGAAAATAGTGTCAGAACATGTCCTGATGGTATAGGGTAAGTCAGGACCCGAAAAGTATCTGATATGGTGCAAGATTGGCTTGATAGGTGGAGAAATAATTAAGGAGATATTTTTGCACGAATTTCCATTTATTTTCTCCCTATTTTAATGCCATAAATGATGAAAGGACATAAAAGTGACAAGTGTACGGTTAGATGAGAAAAAGAAAATATTACGTGTACGGCTAGATGGAAGACACGTGTACGGTCGGATGCAAGGCACGTGTGCGGTCGGATTAAAGACATGTGGCTTGATGATGTAAGCATGAAGTCATCATGATGAGGTAAGCATGATGTCATAGGACACTTGTCACCGTAAGATCAAAAGAGAAAATGGACGGTCCAGATCGAGCCACGTATTTTTAAGATCAACGGTCTAGATTCAGTCTGTTTTTCTATAAATACCCCCTCCCCTCCCTACCATTTCGTCCAAGCATAAGGAATCCATGGGGAAGCTCTTGCAAAATGGTTTCTAGAGAGAGAAAGAAGAGGGAGAAAGAAAGGCCAAGTGGTTCCAAGCCAGATCAAACTCTAAAACACGGTATGTGGTGGTTATAGCACCTGATTTTATGCCTATTTCGGATTAGTTACTGTGCGTATCTGATTCTGAAATTTTGCATGCTTAAAGTACACTCTGTGAGCTTTAAATCCATAGGTAGAACACTTCATTTGGATATGTGTACGATTTATGGTGATTTTTCAAATTTAGGGTTTGAAATCTGGAAACAGTGTTGAACTTTTGGAAGAGTTTCGAGTTCCGTACAGTTCCGGTACTGTTCGGCGTAGAACTGGTTCCTGAAACTATTTTTCATTTAAAGTTAACTTAAGGAGATTTCAGTGAGACTTGGAACCACTCAATTTTGATTTTTCTAGAATTAATTATGAATTTTCAAAATTGAGCAAAAATTCTGGAAATTCTGCATGAACAGTACCCGCGAAGCAAAATTTCCAGATTTGGTATTCTTGAATCTAAGGCCATCTAAAGTGGTCCTAATTGACAAGAAATGGATCTTAAGGATGGGAAATGATAAGATTTATGTTAGAAAAGTTGGAAAGAAAACCCTAAGACTAAGAGAAAGGGTTGAGGTTCAAGAAAGCTAGTCTTGAACTTTATGTAATCTAGTGGTCCTAATGGTTTGTATGATCAATGTGACTATGTTTAGGACCTTTGAAACATCCAAGAAGATGTTTGGTGATGTTGACGGAATGTCCACATGGTTGGAAAGGCAAGGAAACCAAAGGAAAAGCAAGGGGAAAGCCATGTTACAAGGTAGTGAACTTACCTATACTGTGTGCTTGATATGTATGCTTACATGATGTGATTGTGTTGCCATGATGTGACTAAGCTATGATGAAATGTTTGCAAAGTTATGTTTGCAAGTTTATGTTATGTTTTGCCTTGGCAATATGTTATGGAAGCATGAAATGCTTTAGCTTACTTTCCATGGCATTCATATGTTAATGTTATAACATGTCATGCATGTGCATTATGTCTTGCATGCTTATGGGTAGTGTTTGCTACTGAGATTCTCCCGAATCTCACCCCTCCCTAACCAACCATTTAGGTCAATCAATGACGGGCAATAATGGCATGAGAAGCAAGGAGAAGTAAGCGGAGAATTATTCTTGTTAATGGATGAGACTGTTAATAAATGTATAATTCTACTATTTTGTGAATTATGTTATGGATGCCAATGATGCCATGTATTTGGTTATAATATTTATGGCATGAATGAAAGTGTATGAGCATGAACGGGAGAGAGTAAGGCCATGTTATGTATGCCAAAGAAATAAAAAGAATTAAAGAGATGTTAAGGGATAAAACGTAAGTCCTGGAGCAGTGAATTTGTAGCTCAGTTTGACCTATCAAACGAGTGAGTTAGGTCATAAGATTTGGCAAGCAAAGAGATCTGATGTTTCTATTTAAAATGAGGGGTAGTTTGCCCAATTCTGATAACCGAGCAGAAATTTATGCCTTTCCAAAGTTAGGCAAAAATACAGTAAAATCCGAAAATGACCAAATGAACAGTAACTTTCTGTTTTTCTATAAATACCCCCTCCCCTCCCTACCATTTCGTCCAAGCATAAGGAATCCATGGGGAAGCTCTTGCAAAATGGTTTCTAGAGAGAGAAAGAAGAGGGAGAAAGAAAGGCCAAGTGGTTCCAAGCCAGATCAAACTCTAAAACACGGTATGTGGTGGTTATAGCACCTGATTTTATGCCTATTTCGGATTAGTTACTGTGCGTATCTGATTCTGAAATTTTGCATGCTTAAAGTACACTCTGTGAGCTTTAAATCCATAGGTAGAACACTTCATTTGGATATGTGTACGATTTATGGTGATTTTTCAAAGTTAGGGTTTGAAATCTGGAAACAGTGTTGAACTTTTGGAAGAGTTTCGAGTTCCGTACAGTTCCGGTACTGTTAGGCGTAGAATTGGATCCTGAAACTATTTTTCCCTTAAATTTAACTTAAGGATCTTTCAGTGAGACTTGGAATCACTCAATTTGGAGTTTTCTAGAATTAATTATGAATTTTCAAAGTTGAGCAAAAATTCTGGAAATTCTGCGTGAACAGTACCCGCGAAGCAAAATTTCCAGATTTGGTATTCTTGAATCTAAGGCCATCTAAAGTGGTCCTAATTGACAAGAAATGGATCTTAAGGATGGGAAATGATAAGATTTATGTTAGAAAAGTTGGAAAGAAAACCCTAAGACTAAGAGAAAGGGTTGAGGTTCAAGAAAGCTAGTCTTGAACTTTATGTAATCTAGTGGTCCTAATGGTTTGTATGATCAATGTGACTATGTTTAGGACCTTTGGAACATCCAAGAGGATGTTTGGTGATGTTGACGGAATGTCCACATGGTTGGAAAGGCAAGGAAACCAAAGGAAAAGCAAGGGGAAAGCCATGTTACAAGGTAGTGAACTTACCTATACTGTGTGCTTGATATGTATGCTTGCATGATGTGATTGTGTTGCCATGATGTGACTAAGCTATGATGAAATGTTTGCAAAGTTATGTTTGCAAGTTTATGTTATGTTTTTCCTTGGCAATATGTTATGGAAGCATGAAATGCTTTAGCTTACTTTCCATGGCATTCATGTGTTAATGTTATAACATGTCATGCATGTGCATTATGTCTTGCATGCTTATGGGTAGTGTTTGCTACTGAGATTCTCCCGAATCTCACCCCTCCCTAACCAACCATTTAGGTCAATCAATGACGGGCAATAATGGCATGAGAAGCAAGGAGAAGTAAGCGGAGAATTATTCTTGTTAATGGATGAGACTGTTAATAAATGTATAATTCTACTATTTTGTGAATTATGTTATGGATGCCAATGATGCCATGTATTTGGTTATAATATTTATGGCATGAATGAAAGTGTATGAGCATGAACGGGAAAGAGTAAGGCCATGTCATGTATGCCAAAGAAATAAAAAGAATTAAAGAGATGTTAAGGGATAAAACGTAAGTCCTGGAGCAGTGAATTTGTAGCTCAGTTTGACCTATCAAACGAGTGAGTTAGGTCATAAGATTTGGCAAGCAAAGAGATCTGATGTTTCTATTTAAAATGAGGGGTAGTTTGCCCGATTCCGATAACCGAGCAGAAAGTTATGCCTTTCCAAAGTTAGGCAAAAATACAGTAAAATCCAAAAATGACCAAATGAACAGTAAATTTTTCAAAGGAAATTGAGCTCGAATTTCAAGGCAATCAGTTCAGAAACTATTTTTCCTCAAAATTTTATCCAAAGAGCTTTCTGTAGAACTTGGAATCACTCAATTTCAATTTTTCTATAATTAGTTATGAATTTTTGAAGTTTGTCACATTTTAAGGTGACAATGAATAGTAACCCGTAAATGAAAATTTTCGAACTTGATTTTTCATCAATTGTAGCCTTCAAAAGTGATTCCAAATGCTTCCGCAAGAAAAGTTAATTGATTTAAACATGAGGCGTTACACCTATTGCTCCGGAAGACCAAGACAAGACCACATTCACCTGTCTATTTGGGACATTTGCCTACAGGAGGATGCCTTTTGGACTATGCAATGCCACGGGTACTTTTCAAAGGGCTATCATGTCTATTTTTAGTGAATTTCTAGGCTCATCTATGGAAGTGTTTATGGATGATTTTACTGTGTATGGTGACACATTTGATGATTGTTTAGAAAGTCTAGATAGGGTTTTGTCTAGGTTCATTGATAGGAATTTGATTCTGAATTTTAAAAAATGCCATTTTATGGTTGACAATGGAATTGTCTTGGGTCATCGAGTCTCTAGGAAAGGAATTGAAGTAGACAAAGCTAAAATTGAAGTTATTGCTTCTTTGCCCTATCCAACTAACTTGAAGGAACTTAGATCATTCCTTGGACATGTTGGTTTCTATCAAAGATTTGTGAAAGATTTTAGCAAAATAGCAAACTGTCTTTCTAGGCTCATGCAAAAGGATGTGGCATTTGTTTTTGATGATGCTTGCAAAAAGGCTTTTGATTCATTAAAGAGCATGCTTGTTTCTCCACCTATACTTTCTGCACCTGATTGGAAACTAGATTTTGAACTTGCTTGTGATGTATCTCATGCTTCCATTAGTGCTATGTTAGGTCAGAAAGTAAATAAGTTGTCTCAAGTCATTACATATGCATCCAAAACCCTTGACAATGCACAAATTAATTACATAACCATTGAAAAGGAACTTTATGCTATTGTATTTGCTTTAGACAAATTTAGACCTTACCTTCTTGCATCAAAAGTGGTTGTCTTTATTGACCATGCTGCTGTCAAGTTTTTGTTTAGCAAGCCACACACTAAGCCTAGACTTTTAAGATGGGTTTTGCTTCTCCAAGAGTTTGACATAGAGATCAAAGACTGAAGTGGAGCTGAAAACCATGTTACAGACCATTTGAGTCGATTACCAACAGGAACTAAGGGAGTTTCTAACCCTATAATCTGATTTGTGATGAATTTCCAACTGCTATTCTTTGTTTTATAGCTTCTCATGACCCATGGTTTGCTAACATGGTCAATTTTCTAGCTATTGGTTTAATCCCTGCTACATTGTCTCATTTTCAGACTCAGAAGCTCAAAAGTGAAGCCAAGTATTACATTTGGGAACCCCCTCACTTATGGAGGATGTGTAATGACCAATTGATTAGGTGCTATGTTCTAAATGAAGAAATTCAAGGTATCTTGGTGGCGTGCCATTCTCATGCTTGTGGAGGCCATTTTAGTGCTTAGAAAACTTCAAGGAAGATTTTGGAATTTGGATTTTATTGGCCCACCCTCTTTAAGGATGCTTATGAGGATGCTAAGAAAACTAAGAGGAATGAGATGCCTCAATATCCTATTCTCTTTTGTGAAATCTTTGATGTATGGGGTATAGATTTCATGGGTCCATTCCCACCATCCTCTAGAAATCATTATATTCTCTTGGCTGTGGATTATGTTTCAAGATGGATCGAAGCTATCCCCACAAAGAAAGATGATGCAGTCACAGTTTCAAAATTCATAAAGTCACATATCTTCACAAGATTTGGAATCCCTAAGGCCATGATAAGTGACCGTGGGACTCACTTTTGCAATAAGCTCTTGAATGGATTGTTCTCTAAGTTTGGAGTTACTCACAAGATGTGCACAGCTTATCACCCCTAGACTAATGGTCAGACAGAGGTTTCCAATAGAGAAATTAAACAGATTTTAGAGAAGATGGTTAAACCATCAAGAAGGGACTGGAGCATTAAATTGGAAGAAGCTCTATGGGCCTACAGGACTGCATACAAGACACCTATAGGAATGTCACCCTATAGGGTAGTTTATGGAAAAGCTTGCCATCTCCTAGTTGAACTAGAGCACAAGGCCTATTGGGTAATTAAAGCATGTAATTTGGATTTTAAAGTTGCTATAATGGAGAGGAAATTGCAACTGCAAGAGCTAGAAGAAATTCGAATAGAGGCATATGAGAGCTCTAGAACCTACAAGGAGAAGAGTACAATCATTCATGACATGGGAATTCTGAGAAAACAATTTCATGTGGGTGATAAGGTTCTGTTATTCAAGGCTATGTTCAAGTTTAAACATGGAAAATTGAAAACCAAGTGGGATGGGCCTTATCTAGTCACCAAAGTATACCCCTTTGGAATGGTTGAATTAACAGATGAAAAAAGTGGCCAAAGTCTGAAAGTTAATGGTCACTTATTCAAGTTGTATCATGAGCACTTCCATCCCCCATGAGGCTACAGGTTGTTTCTTCCACCTTATCTCATGTGCTTTTATCTACATATTTGAACTTGTTAAGAGAATAAGTGTAGGGTAAACCCTTTTCTGTTAGCTTAGGTAAATCTTTGTTTGTTTGTTTTCTTTTAGTTGGTTTTTCCTTGTTTGCACAGCTCATTGGTTTTGTACTGAGGAGAATACTTTGTATAAGAATGGGGGAGATAAGTATTGCTGATGGCTTAGTTAGATGGTGATTGTATTGATATTTGAGTTGTGATTGAAGTAGTTGGGTTATGTTTTGCAACTCAACATGTGATTTAATTCAAAGGTGTTTGGTTCTTAATAATGCATTGCATGTTCCTGTGATTTAAAGCTGCATTTGTTAGGATTTGAATGATAATTTTTGTTGGAACATTTGGTTTTGTGAAAAGCGCTGCAGCCCTCTGAGTAATCTACCGTAATACCTGATGGAAGTTCAGTTTTGTAAAAACCGCCACGGCCTATTTTGAAAGGCGCTACAGTGCTTGTTCCTGAATGAAGGTGAACACCTCCTTTTTGATGCTGAAGTGTCACTGAGTAATTATATTATGCTGGTTTAGAATCTTTTTAAGGAGAGACAATTGGATTTGCTCACCTTACACTTTGTTTGTTCAAAAACCTTTTTAAGAATCAATTCATAACCCTTGATGTATTCTTGCAAGTTGGAAATCCATTTTGCAATCATATCAACATCTATGCCTAGTTGATATTATTCTTGTTACAAACCTTTAACATGGGACTGATTTTGGTGGAAATTAAGTTAGTGACTAGATATGATTCAATTAAAGTAAGTGGATAAGAGAAAACCCACATGGAAGAAATTTGAGCCTATATGTTCTGAATTTGTGTGCATACTCTCTAGTCTTATGATCCTCTAGAACTTGTCCTAATTCTTCATTGAGACTGCATTTTGATATGACCAAGATGCATATAATAGAGGCATTTTATTCTAAACCCATTCTGACCTAAACACAAACCCTTTCACGTTTAACCTTTGTTCACCTCTTTGAGCCTTTACTTTCATTTCATTCATTGTTTTGTAGCAAGTGTTTTGCATGAGTTGTATTTGGTTTTTCACTTTGAAAAGTGTATCATGAATGTCTATATCTTTGTCTTCTTGGGTTTGGGTGCCAATAAAAAAAAGTGGAAAAAGGCAATGAGAAGAAATATATAAAAATAAAAAAGAAAAAAAAAGAAAAAAGGGAGAGAAGAAGAAGAAAATAAGTCGTGATAAAAAAAATAATAATTTGAAATAAGGCATTCCATGGTGGTTTGAAGAGCAAGGATTTTTGTTCCAAAAGTTTAAATCTACACATTGGTGTCTTTTCAAGATTATACTTTAGCTTACTCTGAGTTGACATTTTGCTACTCATGCATTTCACTTGTTAGTTCATTCATTCCATCTTAGCCTTTTCCAACATTACAACCTTAAGAAAGACCTCCTGATGCATTGAACTCATATGGTACAGTGGTGGAGATGTCGAGAATTTTGACAAGCCTATGATAGGACATAGACTAGTAGAGAGGAGAGAAAATTTAACCACCGGTAATTAGAGAGAAACACTTTAATTTGAGAGTCTCTCATTTCACTTGTAATGATTGAGCTATGTTTAGCATTAATTCTCCTGCCATTAATTGAAAGTTTTATGGGTTGGCTTGCTCAACAAATAATACAACTAGTGTATGGATTTTGATTCTGATTGCACTTGGATTGGCATGTGTTCTGGGAAGTGAATTGGTGATTCTTTGCCCAGAGTGCAAAGTGCTAGTATGGGGGAATTTGATATCTCTCTATATTTCATTGATTCTAGCATGATTTTCATGGTATTATATGTTTAATTTTAGATTTAATAGTGATGAAATACTACTAATTGCTTGGAAGGAGTGTTTTGTAATTTCATGAGAATTCAAATCCAGAAATCAAAGAAACAAACACTCAGGGACTTAGTATGCAAAAGTGGCAAGACTCTCTGTGAAAACTGATGCGACGGATTTAAAGAAGCGCCATGCCAGATTTGGCTCAATAGGCAGCTTAGAGTCACTAATCTAAACGACGCAGTTTTGGATGTGAGCCGTGGCAGATGATCATAGGCGCTGAGTGTTGAACCAGAAGGCGCGTGACAAAATCTGGGAGGGAATGGAATCGGATCTTGGAGCTCCATTTTGGTTAGCACGCAGATCCTGAACTGATTTTTAGTTGGGAGGTGTTAATTACAAGGGAGAAAAGCATTTAAGGGGGGTTGAGTTTTCAAATTCAGTTTTTAAGTTTCCATCTTCATCTCTCTGTATTTTTCGGTCTTTCTGGATTGCTCCGTCCACACCCTCCATTTCCCAACCATCACCATTGCTGCGATGAAGTTCCTATCCTCCAGCTTGAGTCTTTCATCCTCCATGTCCAGCTAAGCTTCAAGGATTTCTAGGAGTTATAATGGAGCCTGAGCCATGGTTAAACAGGGAAGAGTTTAGAGTTCATAGGTGTTTAACTTCGGTAATATTTTGATTGTGTTGTCAATATTTGTTTCTGGATTCAGACTCCTCTCTATCCATTTCTGTGAGTTGAGATTTGGTTAATTGTAACTTCAGTTATCTTCTTGGTTTAGAGTAATGATGTATGATTCTTTAGCTAGGTCTAGTTATGGATTTATACATTGTGATTGAATTCTTGAGAAGTATTGGTTAATATTTCTTTTGGAAGTAGCTGAATCTCCATTTAATCAATCTCACCTCATCAAAAATTAATTCAATTAAAGCTCTTAAATTCTGATTGATGCAAGAAAGGCAGTGAAGGCAAAGTTATACCTCCTAGGAATCGTTCATCTCATTGATTTCCAATCTCAAAACATTCTCTTTTCTGAATTTTGATTTTAGTAGTATTTGATTATAGTCTTAGAAATGATTTCATCTCAGTTGCCAATGCATTCACCTAATTTCTTCCCTAAATTGTGACTTAATCACTTAATAACACTATTGGACTCTTGAGTTCCTTGAGATAGATCTCTTATTGGAAGCTACTTTGCTGCATTCTTAGAGTATTAAACTTGGCTTTAAACGACATAAGATCATCAAGTTTCAATAGTTGTTAATGTGGCTTGTGATTAAGCTTGAATTGATAGGTCTTGTGGAGAAGAACCAAGGAAAATATTAAAACTTCAAGAAACTGAATTGATTGTTTTTCTTTCTTACTTAATGTGTATGTGTTGCTTGCTTGTGATGCTATGAAATGATTGATTTACAATATGGTATAGAATGTTCTTTGTCACACCTCCTTTAATACCCCATTATACAACAATTGGAGCCCTTTTTGATCATTATATAAACCTTAAGTATGAGAAAATTTTCAATTTGAAATTTTTATTTCGGGTTACTATTCACAAAATTTTTTGCCAACTTTGAAAATTCACAACTAAATGTAGAAAAATCAAAAGGAAGTGGTTCTAATTTCTATATGAAGCTTATGCATTCTATAATGGAAAAATACTCATTGAAACCATATCATCATGAAACGGAGCCAGAAAATTCACAAATTTGCACTGCTTATTTGGTTATTTTCCAATTTTTTAGTATTTTAGTCTAAGTTTGGAAGGGCATATCTCCTAGCACAAAACTCCACATTTAGTGATCTACGACTTGGTTTAAAGTTAAAAATGAGATCTATAACTCTACCAAGTTTAAGTCCAAAATCATTTATTTGTTTATTGTTTTATGTGTAACAAATCTGCTCCTTTTTAGGGCTTTTTATCCCCTAAACCAATTTTTTTAAATTCTCTTTTCTCTTTTCTATATACCATCCATTCAGGCACACCAAACCATGATTATAAACCACAATTCAATATTATAAATTACATAGTTCCAAAGTATATCATATCCATAACTCCTTACAAAATTATACCAAATGTCAACAAAATACAACATAAACTTTATACAATGTCATAAATGTCACTTGGCCTCCTTAGCTGAATACCAACTCCTTCCCCTTATCCATATTTGATCCACTTCCTATTAATGCATAATTTAACAAAGGAGGAAATGAGATTTCATAGAAATCTTAGTAACAGTGAACTATAATTATCATGTTAATCAAGTAATGCATAATGTGATGTGTTATAGAACTTCAAGACATCCTCAAGTCACACAAAATCATGTCATGTATTATGCTAAGGAAAGAAACAAGTACATACTCACATTAGCATAACATTATACATTTGGCCAAAGCATTTCAAGTGTCATAAGATCAACAATTGCCACAACACATTCACCAATTGAAGCAATCAACATAAACCCATTAAGCAAGCAAGATCAACAATCAAATTATAAGTTCAATGCTACCTTTTATACTTAATATAATTTGGCTTCCTCAAGGAATTATTATTCTTTTTGGTTCTTCTCCTTAAAACCTATCAATCTAAGCATAATTACAAGCTATATTAACAATCATTCAAACTTAAACACCAACACTTAACCATAAACCTACTTAAACCCCCATTTTTATTTTTAACATAATCATTCCTCCTTTGATTCCAATAATCTCTTGGCACATTCCTACACAATTTTTCATGTGGAATCCAAATATCAATTTAGATTTATGAAAATCAAACTCCTTCCTTCTCATTCTGTTTTGGCCGAATAGGAGTATATGTTTTTTTAAACACATCAAAATAAACTCCTACATCAAAATTCCACCTTGGCCGAATTGAAGCATTAAGAACCCTACTTTTATTTCTTCCAAAAATCAATCCAAATATCTCTTAAACATGATGATTCCAACTCATTTTCAAGGCTTCTACCCTTCCCCAAGGCATACTCATATTGACTGAATTTGGGCAGCAAGTTTACCTTGAGTTTTAATTCAAATATTTAAACAAAACAAGCTTTAATCTTTACTAAACCAAAGCTCAAACATACCTTGATGAATCCTTGACTAAAGCTTAATGGTTTCTCCTTCAAATGCACCCACTAAGTTTAGATTCGAAGCTCAAAAAAACACTTTGATAGAACCTCCCCTCTTTTATCAATTTTTTTTACCTATTTTGTGTATTTTAGGGGGGTATCTATAGGAAAATGAATCTGCCCTCTTCCCCTTCCATTAGGCGTGAAAATGTGTCATATAAGAGGGATACATGGCTACCATCACAAGCTGAAATTTCCAAATCATGCCGAGTGTACATTACCTAAAATATTCCAAGATATTTAGGTCTAATTGGGCTTAAATATGGGGCCCTCATTTTACACAAATTCTAGGCCTAATGTGGGTCCCACTTACGGTCTAGGATGGCCTAAAAAGATGGCCCACAAATTAGATCTCCATTCCAAACCATAACAAAGCTTATCGGTTACTATTTAGTTGTAAATTTTCATAATTTTTTAGACCTGCAATTTCACATTTTTCTCCATGAAAAATCCTTTTTTAATATAAGAATATGATCTGAAAATATTTAGAATTTTTCTCCACCTCTAGCTATTTACTTTGAATTTTTCCTTAATAGGACTTTATGGGTAAAATTGTGGGAAATAAATCTCCAAAAAATAATTTCCTATATGTCCAAGGCCTGATATCAATCTTATAAATTCTCATAAATATTTAGATAATTATTCCATATTTTTTTAGAATTATTGAGGCCTCTAACTATTTACAATAATTATTTTCCTCTGATTTCCCATTATTTTTTTGAAAAACCTTAATTTTTGGGAAATTCTGTAATGAGATATTTTTCTACTAATTTCACCTTCTGGGCCTTAACTGACATTCCAAAACCTTTAATTTACCTTTTTACTATTTTCTAAGAATTTTTCTTAAATTTTCTCGTTTTGCTCAAATTTTCTCGTTTTGCCCTTCCTAGACCGATAATTCTAAAAATGCCGATCTGAATCCTATCAGGGTTTCACATCAAAATTCATTTGATCCTTCCATCTACTTTCTATATTGGCCCTTATTTAAATTTTTAACTTTCTATATCTAGATAAGATTTTTTAGGATATGACAATTCCTCCCCATTTTAAATAAATTTCATCCTCGAAATTTAAGACATACCTCATATGAACAACTCCGGATATCTAGCTTTCACATCGTCTTCCTTTTCCTAAGTAGCCTCTTCCTGAGTTAGACACTTCCAAATCACTTTGACTATCAGAATAGTTTTATTTTGTAGCTGCTTAACCTATCGATCTACGATTCTTACTGGTGTTACCTCAAAAGTGAGGTTATCTTGTAGCTTTATATCTTCATATTCCAAGATGTGAGAGGGATCTGGTTAGTACTTCTTCAATTGAGAGACATGGAAGACGTCATCAAACTGACTAAGATTAGGGGATAGGGCCAGCTTGTACGCTACCAGGCCAACTCTTGAAAGAATTTGGAAGGGCCCGATAAATTTAGGTGTCAACTGACGAGCTTTTATCGACCTTCTCATACTAGTAGTTAGAGATACCTTCAGAAAAACATGATCTCCAACTTTAAATTCTATAGGCTTTCACCGTACATTGCCATAGCTCTTCTGTCTACTTTGTGTCATACGCAGCCTCTACCAAATCTTCTTGATCTATTATGAGGTTTGCTCTACTAGATCGGGACCAAACATCTTTCTTTCTCCCAATTCTGTCTAGCACAATGGGGACCTACACTTTAACCCATGTAATGCTTCATAAGGAGCCATTTGTATACTAGAATGGTAATTGTTATAGTAAGCAAACTTAGCTGGGAGTAAGTATTCATTCTAACTTCCCTTGAAGTCTAGGGCACAAGCTCTTAACATATCCTCCAATGTCTGAATAGTATGTTCTGTTTGCCTATCCATCTGTGGATGATAAGCTATATTGAAGCTTAGCTTGGTGCCTATGGCTTCTTATAATGCCTTCCAGAATTTAGAAACAAATCTAGGGATTTTGTTGGATATTATCATTTCTGGTACTTCATGCAACCTCACAACTTCTCTGATGTAAATCCATGCTAGTTTCTCTGGTTGATACTCTTTCTTTATGGTTAAGAAATGAGCTGATTTTGTCAGGCAATCCACAATCACCCATATTGCATTGAAACCTCATGATGTATAAGGTAGTCCCATTACAAAATCCATGGAAATATTGTCCCATTTCCACTCCAGAGTGTTCAAGGGTTGTAAAGGTCCTGATGGTTTCTAATGTTCTGTTTTCACCTTTTGGTAACTAAGGCACCTTGACACAAAGTCTGTTATGTCTTTTGTCCACACCAGGCCACCAAAATGATTCCCTGGGGTCTCGATACATCTTGGTCATGCCTGGATGTATAGTGTATTTGCTCTTATGTGCCTCTTCTAGAATTTGTCTCTTGATATCATCCTTAAAAGAAACATACACCCTTCCTTTGTACTTTAGAATCCTTTTTGGAGTTACCTCATGTTCCCTTGTCTCATTTCTCAGCACTTTGGCTTTAAGAATATCAGCCAGTTGATCTCTTTATTAGGCCTCTTTTATTTGTTCCATGATTTTCACTTTAGCTTTTGCAATTCTAATCTGGCCCACCATCAGGCATATTTAGCCTATGGGATCCCATTCTCGGATACTTTCAATTAGCTCCTGTTCTTTTATCATTAGTGATGCTACCTCCACTGTCTTCCGGCTTAATACATCTGCTACTACATTTGCTTTCACTGGATGATATTTTATTTGATAATAATAATCTTTGAGTAACTCCATCTATGTCTTCTATCTCATATTAAGTTCTTTCTAGTCCCACAGGTACTTGAGACTTTTATGGTCGTAGTACAGTTCAATGGTTGCCCCATACAGGTAGTGTCTCCAAATTTTTAAAGCATACACGATCGCTGCTAGCTCAAGGTCATGCGTGGGATAATTTTCCTCATGAGTCTTTAGCTATCATGAGGCATATGCGACTACTCGCCCTTGCTACATGAGCACACATCCCAATCCTTGCTTACTTGCATCTGTATACACCATGTAGGGTAGTGTAGGATTAGGGATTATCAGCACAGGAGTCAAGGTTAACTTCTCTTTCAAGTCTTAAAAGCTAACTTCACACTTGGTATCCCAATTGAATGGCTAGTTCTTTCAGGTGAGCTTAGTTAACGGTAGGCCAATCTTAGAGAAATCTCATATGAACCTTCTATAGTAACCTGCCAATCCCAGAAAGCTTATAACCTTAGTTACTGTCTTAGGCTATTACCAATTCAATATGATTTCTACTTTGCTTAGGTCCACCGCTACTCCTTCTTGGGTAATTACTTAACCCAAGAATTTCACCTCGTTTAGCCAGAATTCACATTTACTCAATTTGGCATACAATTATTTTTCTCGTAACATGCTTGAGACAATCTGTAGATGCTATTTATGCTCCTCAGGTAATTTAGAATACACCAGAATATCATCAATAAATACCACCACAGACCAATCTAAATACGACTGAATGATTCTATTCATATAATCCATGAATATTGCAGGTGCGTTAGTCAATCCAAAAGGCATTACTAAAAACTCATAATGTCCATACCTTATTTGAAAGGCAGTCTTTGGGATATCTTTTGCCTTGATCCTTAATTGATGATAGCCACATCTTAAGTCAATCTTGGAGAATATAGTGGCTCTTGCGAATTGGTCTAATAAATTGTCAATCTGACACAACAGATACTTATTCTTGATCGTCACTTTATTCAGCTCCCGATAGTCTATACAGAGTCTTAAGCTACCATCCTTCTTCTTTACAAATAACACCGGTGTACCCTATAGGGATATACTAGGTCATATGAAGCCCTTCTCTAATAGCCCCTCTAGTTGTTTTTTCAATTCTGCCATCTCATTCAGAGCTATCCAGTAAGGAGCTTTCAAAATCAGGTTTATTCCTGGTATTAGATCAATAGCAAACTCCACTTCCCTTTCAGGTGGCAACCCACTAATTTCTGTTGGAAAAACCTCAAGGTAGTCACGTACCACCGATATATCTTAAATCCCTTCTTTAGTTTCTGCTTTTACCAAAAAGATACCATATATAGCCTTGGCAACCCTGTCTCAAACATTTATCTACCTGATTTGCTGTAACCACATTTAATCTTAGTTTCGCCTGAGGGGTCAATTCTTGAGCAGGAAGAATTAGTGTTTTACTTTTACAATCAAAGAGGATGTTTTGTGAGGACAACCAGTCGAAGCTAAGGATAATATCAACATCACAGAAAGGCATGTATAAAGGTCTAATGTAGCGTAATAATAGGCATACCGAATAACACACGGTTCAAACAAATAGCAGAAGTTAAAATTTTAGTTCCGGTGAGAGTGGAAACATACAAGTCATAAAGTAACGTGTCAACAATAAGACCTAAGCGCCTAGCGTAATCATATGATATAAATGAGTGGCTGGTACCGAAGGCAAACAATGCATGCACAAGGTAACTATTCACATTAACTATACCTTGGATCATCTTAGGCGATTTACAAGCCTCTTCCTGATTGAGGGTGAATACCCTTCCCTGAGCTTGAGGTCTGGCCATACTATCAGCACTCTACAAGAACTCCCTAACATCTGTAGCACACGTTCTGACCCGTAGTGTATAGCCTATCTCTGTGGTTTCTACCACAATTCTCATATTCCTGTCCTTGGTGAATGCTTTCAAAACCACCTCATCGGGTTCCTCGCCTAGGCCTTCTGTTAAAATTGGGCGGCCTTCTTTTCCTATTACCAAAGGAGGTTCCTTCTTGACCTGTTTTTACCCCTGACTTCTCAGCTCTTGAGGTTGCTTTAGCGACCTTGATATGATACTGGCTATCTTCAGTGATACAACAGACTTCTACTGCCTTGTTAAAAGCTTCCAACTGTTATGGGGCCACTTTTTCCCTCAAGTTAGGTTTAAGTCCTCTAATCACTTTCTCTGTAAACCATCACTCATTGTTCATATGTTGAAGGTATGTAGAATACCTTAATAGTTTGATATATCAAGCCAAGTATTTGTCAAAGGGCTCGTTGGCTGCTTGTTTGATTATAAGGAACTCTGCCTCTTTCTCTTCCCTAACAAAACGAGGAAAATATTTCAAGAAGAATTGCTCCTTGAAAACTTCCCAAGTAATGGGGGTTGCATTTGCTTGGAGGACCAACTCTTTATTCCTCCATCATCTGTTTACCTCTCCTTCTAATTTGTAAATTGCCATTTGAGCTTTCCTCTTAGATAGGCACTCCAAAATATTGAAAATCTTCTCTAGCCAAGTTATCTGGTTCTCGAGCACTTGTACGTCAAATGTCCCCTCAAAAGCTGAAGGGTGGTGTTTTCCAAATCTCACTTGCCACTGCTACAATGTATCAGGTTTTGTAGCAGGTTGTGGTCTTATGGCAGCTGCTTCCTATTTTTGTAGTTGTTGCACGGGTTGAGTTACCCCGGTTATGCCTTGGCCAGGTTGCTGTAACTATGCCAATGCTGCTGCTGCTGCTATAGCAATAGCACTTCCCTTTCTTAAATAGTTAGATATTGTAAAAAATTCCCAGATTTTTTAGATCATGCTTTTGTACTAAATGGGGATTTATCATGGAGATAAATAAATTTTTTGGAGTAAATTGGATGGAAGATTGTAATTGGAATTGAACCAAACTAACCCCATTACTTCCCAACCAAATTTGGACATTTCGTTAGCCCATTTTGGTCAGGAGGGACTTGCTCCTCAAGGCCTAAAGATCACATGTCAATTTGTTGGGACATTTTTTACCATTGGATTAAAGTTACTTAGTAGACAAGTAATGATCATGTGGCCCATATTTTTTCTGTTTTTTGGAGGAAAATTAGGGGGCATTTTGAGTAGAAAAATAGCTGACCAAGGTCTGGTTTGGGCAGCTTATAAAAGTCCATAAATACCCCCTTCATTCCTTAACATTTCGGCCAAAATAGTATCAGGGAATTGCTGCCAAAATTACTACCCACCTCTAATCACCTTTAAACCACTTCAAGCAAAGGCCAAGCTATCAAGTTTCCACCAAGGATTAATCAAGGTATGTATAAGCTTGATTTTTATGCAATTGTAAGGTTAAAACCATATTGAAATTTCAGACAACATAAGAAAATCTTAGGGAAGGATAGAAACTTTGATTATGAGCTTGGATTGGTATGTTTGGATGTTGTTTGGAATGATTTATGGAAGAAAATAAAGCTAGAGATTTTCTTGGACAAGGGATTATGATACTCAATTCGGCCAAGACTTGTTCCTAGGATTAGGAATTGTTTCAATGTGTTTTGATGATTTTAATGAGTTCAAAGATGCTTTTGTGCAAGAATATGCTAAGGGAAAGTGTTTAAAACATTGGAATCAAAATGAGAATTTTAAAACCCTAAGCCCTATAATTCGGCCATGTTGAGTTGTTGGATAAGGGATTACATTTTGATGATTTTGATGCTTCTAATGAGTTTATATGATGGTTTTGTGTAGCGTTATGTTGAGAAATTGAGGTTGGGAGCATTAGAATCAAAAATGAAATTTTAAACCCTAAACTATATACTATTCGGCCAACTATTGTTCATGGGGAAGATATGTGATTTTGTAAAATCTAATTAGATATTTGGATTCTACATGACCTAAGAGATTGATTGAAACAAAGGGAAAATAATTAGGTCAAAAATCTAAGGAAAAGAAGTTTAATGTTCAAGATTATGTAATGCGTTTGAAAGGTTGGTAAATGATTGGCATTGATGTTGGTTTGCTAGGTGTTTTCCCAAATCATCAAGGAGACACCCTAAACTTAAAGGGGACAAGTCACTAAGTACACAAGTGGTAGCATTGAATTATGATTAAAGTGGTTTTTTGCTTACATTTATGTCTATGTGCTATGAATGCCATGTTATGACTAAGCTATACTGCTAAATTATGATTGCAATGTTTATGTTAAGCATGCCTTGGTATTATGTTATGTGAATATGAATGAACTAGCTTACTTTCCATGGAATTTAACTATGCATGAACAATAAAGTTATGTGCACCAAAGCATGTCACATTATGTTTGCATGATTGCATAATAATTATGATTCTTTGCTACTGGGATTTCTTTGAAATTTGATTCCCCCTATGTGTAAAATAGCCCTAGGAGGAGGATCAAGCAAGGGAAAAAGCTAGGAAGTGATGACTAAAGGCATGTAAATGCTTAGTGACATTGCTAATGGATATTATGGTATGTTATGTAATGTTTTGGATGTTTTTGTATTTGTTGGATAATAGCTCCCTTATGGAGTTGAATATGTTATGAACATGAATGAAAATGTCTAAGCATTGTAGAATGTATGTGCAAGTATGTTACGGGTCCCAAAATGTTAAGAATGAGAAGGGATAAAAGGAAAGGCACAATTGGACCTAATTAAGGGATAAAATGTTCCTAAAAATAGCCAAATTTGGGATACTTAAAATAATAAGCATTTCTTTGAGTTTGGACCTAAGATTTGGCAAACTTATAGATTATATTTTTATCTTTAAATCAAGTAGGAAAATGTTAAAATCGAATTTTTGTACGAAGAGTTATGCCCTTCCAAAGTTGGGCTAAAATATTAGAAATTTGAAAATTGACCATATGAACAGTGCAATTTGTCGAATTTTCTAGTAGTGTTTCGAATGAAAATCAGTCCAATGAGTATTTTTCCCCTAAAGTACTCATGACAAGCTTCGTGTAAAAATTAGAATCACCCCTTTTTAATTTTTCTACAATTAGTTATGAATTTTCAAAATTAGCCCAATTTCGAATGAAGAGTATACGGAAAAAATTAAATGCAAAATTTTGAAGTTGAAAATTTTCACCCGGAAACATTAGGAAACACGTTATAATGATTCCAATTGATTTATAATGGGATAATAAAGGAGGCCTTACACTTTACATAACAAATATTTTATATTAAAGTCTTCTACTCATATATATATAGATATGGCATAGTCAGCAAAACATTTGTACAAGTGTTAAGACAGCTTGTCATAACCATATATAGTTATCCAAGTTCACATCACAGAAGCAGAAAAACGGAACAAAATAACAAAAAAGAACTCCAAGTCATCCAACAACTGATCAAAAGCATGGGATATAAAGTAGCTACAAATCTTCCAAAGCTCTTCCTACCAAACCCGGGTACTTGGTAGTATATCTATTAGTACTCGGCACTAAAGGGTATCATCTATATCTGGAGGCTCCTCAAGTACTTCATTATGCAGCAGTCTCAGATAAAAGAAGTAGTCCAGATAGATAGTGGCATATTGGTTCTCGGTTAGGTTAATATGTCTTCCCAGCTCCATAAACTCTCGAAAGATGTTATCATACCCTTTGAATTCTTTCTTTACCAATAAGGACCTCTTCTTGATTGGCATTTCTTTAGCTTTGATCTGTTCACATCTTACCATTCTGATTGGTACTGCTCTAATCGCACTGGGGCTCGCTTCATCTGGATTTCGTCTAGGCCTCACGGCACTTTGAGCATTATCATCATTGAGCTTTATTTCCTGATTGGAGTCACCTTCTGAGTAGATGTCCTCTGTTTCACTTAATAACTGATAATACCCTAGCAGTAGAGTAGGATCGTCAAGGTCTTTAACATATGGATGGTACCATTCTATGTAAGATTTCCTCCTTTGATTTACAGTCATCCCAAAATCACTATCTTCATAGCAGGCCATTTTCTTTTCATACACTTAACTCAACTTATAATACACAATCCAACCAAACAAAAACAAATTCACAACAGTAACAAGCAGTCAATCACATTTTATATCACATAACAATCAACACGATGCAATTATATAGAGCCAGAACCTTTACTATAATATCAAAAAGTATCACACCTCATTTAATACCCCATTATACGACAATTGGAATCCTTTTGGATCATTATACAAGCCTTAAGTATAAGAAAATTTTCAATTTTCAATTTTCATTTTGAGTTACTATTTACTATTCATAGAAATTTTTGTCAACTTTGAAAATTTATAACTAAATGTAGGAAAATCAAAAGGAAGTGGTTCCAATTTCTATTTAAAGCTTGCCAACATTATATAAGGAAAAAATACTCACTGGAACCATATCATCAAAAAACAGAGCCAGAAAATTTGCAAAGTTGTACTGTTTATTTGGTTATTTTCCAATTTTCTAATATTTTAGCTCAACTTTGGAAGGACATATCTCTTAGCACAAAACTCCAAATTTAGTGATCTACCACTTGATTTAAAGCTAGAAATGATATCTATAAGTTTGACAAGTTCAAGTCAAAACTCATCTATTTGCTTATTATTTTATGCGCCACAGATCTGCCCTTTTTTAGGGCATTTTTATCTCCTAAACCAATTTTTTTAAATTTTCTTTTCTCTTTTCAATACACCATCCATTCAAGCACACCAAACCATGATTATAAACCACCATTTAGCATTATAAATTACATAGTTCCAAAGCATATCATATCCATAACTCCTTACAAAATTATACTAAAGTTCAACAAAAGACAACATAAACTTTATACAATGTCATAAAAGTCATTTGGCCTCCTTAGCTCAATACCAAAGTCCGTATTTGATTCACTCCCTATTAATTCATAATTTAACATAGGGCAGAATGAGATTTTATAAAAATCTCAGTAGTAGTGAACTATAATTATCATGTTAATCAAGCAATGCATAATGTGATATATTACAGAATTTCAAGACATCCTTAAGTCACATAAAATCATGTCATGCATTATGTCAAGGAAAGAAATAAGCACATACTCACATTGGCTTAACATTATGCATTTGGCAAAGGCATTTCAAGTGTCATAAAATCAATAATTGCCACAACACAAAGTCACCAATTGAATCAATTAACATAAACATATTAAGCAAGCAAGATAAACAATCAAGTTATAAGTTCAATGCTACCTTTTATATTTAATGTAATTGGCCTCCTCAAGGAATTATTGTTCTTGTTGGTTCTTCTCCTTAAACCCTATCAATCCAAGTATAATTACAAGCTACATTAACAATCATTCAAACTTAAACACCAATATTAACCTTAAACCTACTTAAATCCCTCTTTTCTTTGATTTTTAACATAATCATTCATCCTTTAATTCCAATAATCTCTTGGCTCATTCCTACATAATTTTTTATGTAAAATCCAACTATCAATTCAGACTTATGAAAATCAAACTCCTTCCTTCTCATTCTCGTTTGGCTGAATAGGGGTATATGTTTTTTCCAAAAATCCCTCTTTTTTTTTTGTGAAATAGGAACAAAGAAAAAAAAATCCCATTTTTTATTTCAATGATTTTAAACATTTTTTCTCGATGTTCCCCTACCCAAAAACTACATTTAAACCCATTAGAATCATCAAAACACATCAAAACAAGCTCTTATATCAAAATTCCACCTTGGCCGAATTGAAGCATTAAGAACCCTACCTTGATGTTCTTCCAAAAATCAATCCAAACATCACTTAAACATAATAATTTCAACTCATTTTCAAGGCTTCTACCCTTCCCTAAGGCATACTCATATATTGATCGAATTTGGGCATCAAGTTTACCTTGAGTTTTAATTCAAATATTCAACCAAAAGAAGCTTTAATCTTAACTAAACCAAAGCTCAAACATACCTGGATGAATCCTTGACTAAAGCTTGATGGTTTCTCCTTCAAATGCACCCATTAAGTTCAGATTCCAAGTTCAAGAAAATACTTTGACAGAACCTCTCCTCTTTTATCAATTTTTTTTTATCTACCTTGTGTATTTTAGGAAGTATTTACAGGCAAACAAGTCTGCCCTCTTCCACCTTCATTAGGTGTGCAAATGTGCCACATAAGAGGGACATATGGCTGCCATCACAAGCTGAAATTTCCAGATCAAGCCAAGTGCACATTGCCTAGAATATTATAAGATATTTAGGTTTAATTAGGCTTAAATATGGGACCCTAATTTTGTACCAATTTTAGGCCTTTTCCTACCACAATATGGGGCCCACTTGAAACATCCTGCCTTTAACCCCTCAAAGCACGCATTTGTAAGCTTTATGGTTCAAGCAGATCACGACACAAGCCTGTGGATTTAAAATTTCAACATAATTACTAAGGTTACTATTTACTGTTAAATTTTCAGATTACAGGTCCACCTTTGTTCTTTAAATTTTAGAGTTTATTTCCTTAAACCCTAAAAATTCCCTCTTGACTTATTCCTACATGACTTTTCATGTAGATTCCAAATATCTACTTGGATTTAACAAAATAAAATTCTTTCTTTTAGTTTTAGCTTGGCCGAACCACTATGGTTCACTTTCCAAAAATTACAACTTTGATTCTATGGCTTCCAACACTTGTTCTTTAGGTTTACCCTATACTATTTTCCATTTTAAACACAATGGAAGCCTCAAAACTTTGAAAAACACATCCTAGGGTCCAGATCTTGCTTTGGCCGAAATGGTTCTCATGCAACATAACAAAGAAATACTTCAAAATAAACCTACAAACTCTTGTAACCACTAGGATCTATCATGTTTTGAGGTGTTATAGCAAGTTTGAACAACAAAACTTCCCTCCCCTCTTTATATTTATTTCGTCCAGCATAATAAAAGGGAAAGAACCAGTATTTTTAACCATCAAAAACAAGAGAATCAAGCAAGGAACAACATAGAATCATCTACCAACCTTAGCTCCAAGCTTACTTGATCCAAGATGGTTGCTTTCTTCTTGTTTCCACTTCAAGCTCACTCCTTTCTCTCTTGATCTCTCCTTGGATGAAATATAGATCTGAAAATGGGGAGGAAGACCTCACTTAATGCTCCCAAAATATCTCATCTACCCATATTAATGAGATGCCAAGAGTCAAGTGCCTACTCCTTGAATTTTCCCTCTTAATTAACTCAAATCATAATGTAATTAAATTCCAAAGTCAAGATCCTCTCCATTGGTAGCTTGACACTTGGAAAGCTTTAATTACCATCTATTGAAGGCTTGACAAGTGGCAACTTATGGGCCAAACAAAGTGTAAGACTTTGATTAACACTTTATTGGTGCACTTTTACTTTGGGTTTAACTTCTTTTCTATAATTACAGTGCTCTAGCCTCTGTAATTATTTTCTATTAGATCCATAAATTATTCTCCTCATTTTTATCTTCCCAAATTGCCCTGTTTGTCTCAAATTTAATTTCCCAATAAGTAAATAAAAGGAAAACTAATTTCCTTCTATTTAGTGATTTTTTCACTTTTCAAAGAAATTGGGAAAAATCTTGGATACTTAAAAGTCTTCTTTTAATTCCATAATCTCTTATAATTCCTTGGGATATCATAGGAATTTTCTTGGGATTTTGTCCTCCTTAAAAATATTTATTTGGAATTTTCCAAATAAAAAACCTTAAACTAGCTTAAATCGCCCTTAAATTCCTTTGTAATTTCTCTAAGGGTAATTTGGTCATAAAACCAGTTTTATAATCCCATATAATTCTCAAAGGATATCATCCTTATTTTTTCTTAATTTTCTGAGGCTTGAAAATATTTTTCCATAATCATTCTTGATCAATTTTCCTTAATTAGTCAAACTTTTCATAATTGGCTTGGAAAATTATAATAATTATTTTCCACCAAAATTTTCTATTTCCCTTTGTCATTTTTTACCCATAATTGTTTAGGAATATCCCTATTCCTAAATGCCATATTACTGGATGTGACATTTCTCCCCCTCTAAATAAATTTCGAGGACGAAATTTATAGTGTATCTTATTGGAAAAGTTCAGGATACTTTTCCTCTGTCTTAGTCTCTATCTCCCTCATAGCTTCTAGTATAAGAGACCTTTCCAGACACCTTGAACTAGTGGAAACTGCCTGTTTCTCAGTTGTTCAACTTTGTGATCAATGATTCGCTTTAGTCTGATCTCAAAGACGGGTTGTCTTGAAGCACAATGTCATCATAGCTTATGACATGTGTTGGGTCTAGATGGTACTTCTTTCATTGGGAGTTATAGAAGACATCATGAATTTAACTTACATTCGGGGGAAGGGTCACTTTTAATCTACTGGTCCAGTCTTGGACAAAATTTAAAACGGTCTAACATACTTTGAACTTAACTTCTTAAGCTTTAGGGATCGACCGACTTCTGTTGTCGGTTACACTTTAATCACCAACCTCAATCTTTAACGGTCTCCTTTAATGTCTGAGTAGCTCTGTTATCTACTTTGAGCCCTTAGAAGTCTTTGCTAAATAACTTTAATCTACTGGAAAGTCTGATCTACTATATTAGGACCATACTTACTTCTTTCATTAAGCTCTATCCAGCACAAGGAATATCTACACTTCCTCCTATAGAGTGCTTTATATGGCGCCATTCAAATACTTGCATGGAAACTGTCATTTTAAGCAAATTTGGCTAACGGTAAGTACATACCCTAGTTACTGCCGAAATTATGCACATACGCGTGTAGCATATCTTCTAACATCCATATCATTCTTTGTGTCTGCCCATTCATCTCAAGATGGTAGGCTATACTGAAGTTGAGAGTAGTGTCCATTTCTTTCATAAGGACCTCCAAAACTTCAAGTAAATCTTAGGTCCTAGTCTGAAACCATATTGCTTAGGACACTCGGTAGCCTAACAGCTTCCTTAACTTTCATCTTCCATTATCTACTAGACTTAGTACATTCTTGCCAAAATGGCTAACATTTCCGGCTTTTGTACCCTCTTACATTACTTCCCAGAGATTACCTATTACTGGGTTACTCTTTCCCAGGCACGCTTAGCTGAACAGTGCTGACGGGAATCTGAGGCATTGATTTTGATAGGCTTAACCCTGGTACTTTGCTATCTTAGCCCCTTTTGTTTTTTTTCATATCTTTAGTCGGGTCTTTTCAGCTTACATTCTTGTCTCTTGCCTCATCTTAAGGATTTACCTGTCAATACTCAGTCTGTCTCTGTATCACATGGAGTTCTTCCTGTATCTAGAGCTAGCCTGAATGTCTCTTTTCTAGGTCTTATGGCTCTAACTCCTCTAACTTTGGCTTTCCTCTGTTAATCAGAAGGAAATTGAATCTAGCCTAATCAATGATAAGGTTATCTGGAAGGAAATCATGGGTACTCTCTCAGTACTAGTTTACAACCAAAGGAGGTTTCCACATCCTCAACTCATCCCTGGTCCTCACTTCCTAAATAGGTACCAATTGCTGGGAGACTTAGACCATAGGACTAAGTGAAGTCATCTCCACTCAGTTGGTCACCATACTAATAATTCCCCAAAACTGTTCCAAGAACCAATACCATTTTCTTAAGCCTCCTATCAATTCCCCAGGCCACCTATTCGTCTGTTTAAGCACCTAAGCCAATCTGTCTTAGGAGTTCTCTTACTCCTCTAGCTGCTCTTACCATCTCTTTCTACTTTAGAATGGTACAGAGAGAGGACTTATGCAATTTCTCTTCCCTCTACTTTACTTTTCAGTACGAGCATACTCTAACATGCATAATGTGTGGCATTTTAATACAAGGAGTGTAAGCTCTTACACTCCTTGTATTAACATGCTATGTCTGTAGCGTGCCAACCAGACATCTTATCCCTACAAAAGGGAGCCTCTTTTTCTGCTCGCAGCTACTTCTGGAAATCATAGGGAGAGGACTTTTGAGGTTCTATTTCTTTCTACTTGCTTTAGTACTCTGCTAAGCTTAAGTACATCTAAGCCTAGCTTCGTTCTTGGCTAGTCATACTTCTATTGGGTAAGGTCAATTTCGCTTGCCTTTCTCGCTCGGATAGGGCATTTTGTTCCATCTTGAGCAACATCAATTCTAACTTGGAAGACCAATTCCCATTTTCTCTAGGAAGATTCCTGGCCAAGAATTTATCCCTTGAAAAGGGTGCCTCTCAATCTAAACCCCAAGTGACTGAGTATTTCTTAATATTAAGGGGAACATGCCAACCTCTAAGCTAGTTCCCTGCATAGCTATCTATTTTGTCTTCTTCTTCTTGATCCTTGAGACATTTCACTAGGGTTCTCTATCTGGATTTTACCATCTCTAAGTTCCTATTCATCCATTCCAGGACTTGAGATAACTACTCTATCATGGTGCGCTAGCCTTAATGAGGCTGTAAGAGTTTATCACCTTCTTAATGGTGTAAAGACTCAACCCCTAACTGTCTTATTTAACTCCTTATCATTACTTTTCTTTTTGAGGGGGAATCTGGTAACTCTAAATAGTGGCTACTGCTCTCTTCCTGACTTCTACTTATTTTACTCTCTGCGACCTCTACAAGTCATTATGTCTTGTTGAGATATCACCTCAACATCTGAGAGTTATTGTGTTTATTCGTCATGACTAGAATCCTTGTTTGCAGCGATAGAAGTTACCACCTCCTTTGGTAATCACTCTGTATTCGTTCATCACCACTAGTTCCCTTAGTTTGTCATGACGAAACACATTTTTCTCTTAACCTCTGCTAGTCTTATGTAGCTTTATTTATCGTACCATTGCTTATCTGGCCTTTCATTGTGAAGTTTAACTTAACTTCTAGATTTACTCCATTTCTCTTGGGGGTAGGATCGGCGTTTTGTCCTTGCCATTATGGGAAGACAACCAATTCAATCCCATCACCACATCAACTTCATAGAAGGCCTACATATCAAGTCCAAGGCAGCTTAATAGTGCTCATAACCAACTATACAGTTTAAGCACCCATCAGATTTAATTGTCCTATTATGTGTTGGTGTGGACACACATATATCATACGGCAACATATTCATAACCAAGCCGAGTCCTTTAAAATAATCATATAAGAGAGGAAAATGATTAGCACCCTAATTTAACATTGTAATCACTGGGAAGTTCATAATAATGATCATTCCTTGGGTCATTTTCGGAGACTTCCAGGCTTCTTTCCCTGTGATGGTAAGTACTCGTCCTTAGGTGCACAACCTTATCTTTGTTGTATTCTATAGACTTTCTCTCGAGAAGTGTCTGGGCTTACCATAACTGTAGCAGACATTCTATCTGGGCATACATGGTCTATCACCCTGACTCTTGCTGCAAATTGGCATTCCTTGCCATTTGAGGGCTTGCCTCCCTTCTTGCTCTTTCGCTTGTCCTATAGCCTCTTCCTCTTCTCGTTTGCATCAGAAGAGGTGCCACCCTGATCTCCCTTCTCTAAGTTGGGAGTAGGCATCAAATGATGGTTCAAGCTGTTTACTGTAATTCGGCAGGCTCAACTGTCTTGTTAAAGTGCGCGAACTGCCTGGGAACAATCATCTCCCTTAAGGACTGCTTTAATCTTTTGACCATCTTTTGATCATCTACCTTTCATCATCTCGGTAATGCAGGTAACTGAAGTAGTGGAGAGAGAGATAAACTTAGCTAAATACTTGTTAAATGACTCGTTATCCTTTTGCTTCAGGGTTAGGAATTCTGCTTCCTTTTCGTCCCTAACTGGCCTCAGAAAATATTTCTCATGGAATTGCTCCAGGAACACTTCCCATGCCGCTCTTGTGTTCTGAGCATCTAGAAGAATCTTGGCATTCTTCCACTAATAATCGGTATCCTTTTCTAGTTGGTAAATACCCATCTTGGCTTTCTGCTTAGTCGGACAGTCTAGAACTTTAAAAATCATGATCCAGTCCTCTACTGCTTAGATGTCAATCACTCCATCGAAGGATGGCGGATTATGCTTGCAAAAGTGAGTCATCCACTGCTGGATGTTGTCAGGGTCTACTGCTGGCATTGCCGATCTAGGTAAATGTTTTGTTGCTCGCGTTGTTGAGGTTTCTTTCTCTGGCTGCCTCTAGTCAAGGTTAGCCACTGCCACTGTTACCACTGCTACTATAGTAGCATCTCTTATTCCTAGCTGGCTTGTGCCGTCCTCAACCCTTCAATAGCCTTTTATTGCGGTTCTAAGCATTCCAAAATTAATCGTATTGAATTAGGATGGCCCCTTATGTCCCGTCCTGAGGGTCTCTCTAGCAAAGCGTTTTATCGGTTCTAACCAGTACACTAACTAAACGGATAGCATATCCGAGGAACAAGAAAATAAACAACGTGCTTGGATTTCATTTAACAACATATGCATTCATAATACATTATTCAAGCATTAGTCATCAGTCATAGCAATATAGTTTAACACACATAGCAGTTAAGCATGCCAGACTAACCTACTACAGTTAGCTATAACACAACAAGTCCTACATCAGTTTTATGAGGACCTGACTATCTAAAAATAGTGAATCTTAACAAAGTTTTCAAGGTGTTGGATGTAATCCTCAACATGTAAATCCACTATCTGATTCAGGTGACAGAACTCATATACCCAAAAGGGTAAATATGGAAGCATGTCTGTCATCGTATAGATCCAGTCCTTGGTGTCTAGATAAGGGTTACCCAGTCCATGAGTCTGATATAACACCTTTACTCCTTGAAGATATTCTAGATAAATGTTCGGGTCTTACTGATCCTCATCTTTCTAGATATGTTGACCTAAGAATTCCAACTTCTCTCTCAGCTGATCCTGACTACGGATCTTAGGCTCAGTCAGAACAGGGATAGGTACTGTGGGTGTCGGGGGTATCCCTAGCTTTGTACTAGGTTCGGAGATGTTGCTTGGGTATACACTTGGGGTAACAAGCTGTCTGCGAGACTGAATGTCACAACTAGGGTCCACTGGTTCCTGATACAAATCAGTTGTGGGATCACCAGGTCACTAGGTACAGGAAGGTGTATTAAATCCTCAACAGTAACCCCTAAATGGTTGGCCCCATGCTCTGGATAATTGTTGGACTCCCTTGTTAAGTATCCTGGGCTAGTAGCCCCCATAGTCCATCCCACCAGATTCACTTTGGTGAGATCGGTCATGTTAACATCCCAATTATTAACCGACTTCTCAGATCTAGCATCCCAATCCATTGTGTTTTACATCACAACTCCTGCAACAATATGTCAATTTTCCTGCTAACTGACATATTAACTAAGCAAAGCGTTCTATCCTATGCCAGAACCTCCGCTTTGATACCAAAAATGAAACGTCCCACCTTTAACCCCTCAGAGCACGTATTCGTAAGCGTTATGATTCAAGCAGATCACGACACAAGCCCATGGATTTAAAATTTCAACATAATTACTCGGGTTACTATTTACTGTTAAATTTCCAGATTACAGGTCCACCTTTGTTCTTTAAATTTTAGAGTTTGTTTCCTTAAACCCTAAAAATTCCCTCTTGACTCATTCCTACATGATTTTTCATGTAGATTCCAAATATCTACTTGGATTTAACAAAATAAAATTCTTTCTTTCAGTTTCAGTTTGGCCGAACCACTATGGTTCACTTTCTAAAAATTACAACTTTGATTCTATGGCTTCCAACACTTGTTCTTTAGGTTTACCCTACACTATTTTCCATTTTGAACACAATGGAAGCCTCAAAACTTTGAAAACACATCCTAGGGTCCAGATCTTGCTTTGGCCTAAATGGTTCTCATGCAACATAACAAAGAAAACACTTTAAAATCAACCTACAAACTCTTGTAACCACTAGGATCTATCATGTTTTGAGGTGTTCTAGCAAGTTTAAACAACAAAACTTCCCTCCCCTCTTTATATTTATTTCGTCCATCACAATAAAAGGGAAAGAACCAGTATTTTCAACCATCAAAAACAAGAGAATCAAGCAAGGAACAACATAGAATCATCTACCAACCTTAACTCCAAGCTTACTTGATCCAAGATGGTTGCTTTCTTCTTGTTTCCACTTCAAGCTCACTCCTTTCTCTCTTGATCTCTCCTTGGATGAAATATAGATCTAAAAATGGGGAGGAAGACCTCACTTAATGCTCCCAAAATATCTCATCTACCCATATTAATGAGATGCCAAGTGTCAAGTGCCTACTCCTTCTTGAATTTTCCCTTTTAATTAACTTAAATCATAATGTAATTAAATTCCAAAGTCAAGATCCTCTCCATTGGTAGCTTGACACTTGGAAAGCTTTAATTACCATCCATTGAAGGCTTGACAAGTGGCAACTTATGGGCCAAACAAAGTGTAAGACTCTCATTAACTTTTATCGGTGTACTTTTACTCCGGGTTTAACTTCTTTTCTATAATTACAGTGCTCTGGCCTCTATAATTATTTTCTATCAGATCCATAAATTATTCTCCTCATTTTTATCTTCCCAAATTGCCCTCTTTGTCTCAAATTTAATTTCCCAATAATTAAATAAAAGGAGAACTAATTTTCTTCTCTTTAGTGATTTTTTCACTTTTCAAGGAAATTGGGAAAAATCTTGGATACTTGAGGGTCTTCTTTTAATTCCACAATCTCTTATAATTCCTTGGGATATCATAGAAATTTTCTTGGGATTTTATCCTCCTTAAAAATATTTATTTGAAATTTTCCAAATAAAAGACCTTAAACTAGCTTAAATCGCCCTTAAATTCCTTGGTAATTTCTCTAAGGGCAATCTGGTCATAAAACTAATTTTATAATCCTATATAATTCTCAAAGGATATCATCCTTTTTTTTTTAATTTTTTGAGGCTTGGAAATATTTTTCCATAATCATTATTGACCAATTTTCCTTAATTAGTCAAACTTTTCATAATTGGCTTGGAAAATTATAATAATTATTTTCCACCAAAATTTTCTATTTCCCTTTGTCATTTTTGACCCTTAATTATTTAGGAATATCCCTTTTCCTAAATGCCATATTACTGGATGTGACACCACTTACTGTCTAGGATGGCCCAAAAAGTAGCCCATAAATTAGATCTCCATCCCAAACCATATGATTTAACCCAATTGTTTTATGTTATTTCATATCATTTTAAGGGTTTTTATCATAGATTTTGGCTCCTTTTCATGATAATTGTGCTTAATTTAGATTAAGAGTCCTTGTTTTGAGTTAGTGTCTTTTTTAGGGCAAAATTGTCATAATTGGTTATTAATTGTATTCAATTGATTTCTAGAACAATTGATACTTCAAATTATTGCTTTTCATTGCAGGAAACTTAGGAATTAGAGCCAAGATCAAGGACCAAAGGATGACACAACACAAGATTAGAGTATCAACACAAACACACTTCGCTGTGGCATAAAATGGCAATCTCACCAGTGATCTCTCGGGAACGCTTTATTGCGGCAAAGTTATACCTTCACCACAGTGAAAGCCTCGTATCAGCAATGCCAGATCCGGATCAGAACACGAAAATAGAGCCTCTAATCATATGATCCGAGCCATATTGACCCTTTAAACCTTGGGAAACCCTATTTTCGAAAAAAAAAACTCCATTCTATCATCTCTAATACCTCTATCCTCTCATCTTCTTGCCTCTCCACCTCTATCTTCTTCCCCATCCATTTTGTTCACTTTTCCTTCACTCCATCTCATTTCCTTCCACTTCCAATTGCCATAGTTGACAGATTCACTCTAGTTGGAGCTTTTCTTGAAGCTATGGAGGGCGAGGGTTTATCAACTCTTGATGAATGGTGGAGTGGCATGAGTTTCCAAACTTTCAAAGGGGAGTTTAATTTTAATTTGCAATTTTTAGCTATGATTTATGGCTTTCTAGGTCTAGGAGTTGTAAATTCTTAGTTAAGAACTTGGGATTGTTATTATAATCATTGGTTAATGATTTACATTTGTAGTTTGGATTGGTTAACGTTGAATTCTATGCTTCAATATATGTAGTCACATATATGTTTCCTTGTAACTCTCTTGAGTTGATTTTGGGTTGCAATGAACCAATTGCATGATCATTCTCAAATTGTATATTAGGGGAGCTTAACAATGTTTTCAATAATGAAGTTCATTGATTTAAACATTAGATTCAATGAGTTATTGAGGTTGTTATTAAGAAAACCTAATAGATTTGTGAAACTCCTAATATCTTAAGTGAATTATGATTGCCATCAAAACCATTCTCAAGAGATTTCCTATCATTCATTTCCATTCCATCATCATTATCCAAAAATACCAAAAATATAGTAGCTTAGGTTTTCATTTAAATCTTAAAAACCATACCCCCTTTCATTACATTACATGGCATTTAGTCTAGCTTAGGTAATTAATAAAGGCTCCCAAAAGTGAAACGACCCGAGTTTGTACTATACTGCATAACTTGGATTTATTTTTGATTGAGAACCCCAAGGCAAATGATAAAGGTCCTCATCACCATAACAAAGCTTTATCAGTTACTATTCAGTTGTAACCTTTCATAATTTTTCTAGCACTACTAGAGAAAAAACATTTAACGTCGCAAAATAACGGCGGTTAAGAGGAAAAACGCCATGGAAAAAAAGGCGGTGGCAATTTTGTAAATAAATGGAATAACTCTTGATTTTCCATGGCGGTTTTCCAGATAACTGCCATGGAAAGTTCCAACTTAAACCTTACAGTACGTTCTGGTTCTCTCATTTTCACAATCTCGACTTAGTGTGCCGTGGTCCCCCTCTGTCCTACCACCAAAAAACTTCCATTACCGGCCATTCCCTCCACTGTCCTACTGTTTAAACTCCTCCATTTTGCTTATGTGTGTCACAACTTATATAATATCTTAGAATCCATTTAGAATCCTTTTTGACCACCTTGGATGGTCTTGAGCTCAAAAATCTCCTTTAGGACGTTACTTTTCCAAAATTACTGTTCACTGTGCAAAATTCAGATTACTAGTCCAACTTTGAAAAATTATAACTAATTCTACAAAAGTCATATGGAGGTGTTCTAAAACTCTATGGAAATCTCTTTCGATGCTCTTTAAGGAAAAAATACCCAATTATACTTATTATTACCCAATTCATACAGTTTATTGGATAACAATTACTGTTTATTTGGTAAAATCTGGACTTTTCAGATTCTGTGCCTAAACTTTAGAAATTCATATCTCCTTGTGTACACATCCAAAAGAGGTGATTTACCTCTCATTTTAAAGCTTGGGATATGCACTATGAGACGGCCAAAACTTGTGACTTAACTCATTCATTTGATAGGCCAAACTGAAGTCCAAAACTAACTGCTGTAGGACCTACGTTTTATCCCTTAACTAACTTTTGCATTAATTCTTTTAATTTCTTTGACATACATAACATGGGCTTACTCTTTCCCATTCATACTCATGCACTTTTATTCATGTCATAAACATTATAAACACATACATTGAATTGATGGCATTCATAACATAAATTTACAACATAGGAGAATTATATATTTAACATAATCTCAATCATTAACGTCAATAATTGTTCGCTTTCTTCTCCTTACTTTTCATGCCATTAGTACCCATCGTTGCTTGACCTAAATGGTTGGTTAGGGAGGGGTGAGATTCGGGGGAATCTCAATAGCAAACAATACCATATTAATCATGCTAGATGGATGCTAATGCACTACACGTAACTTGTTTATTCTCTTGTTAATTAGTGACATATTAGCATGCTCAAAGCTAACTTCTTGATGCATGGCCATGGAGACATAATCTACTCATCATGAATAGCAATTACAGCAGCCAAAACATGTCGCAATAACATTCAATAACATGTACACGGCAACACACAAGCATACAACATCAAGCAATGAAAATAGGTAAGTTCACTACCTTGCACCTCAAGCTTTCCTCTTACTTTTCCTTTGACTCCCTTGACTTTCCAACCATGTGGGCATTCGGTTAATGTCACCAAACATCCTCTTGGATATTCCAAAGGTCCTAAATATAGTCACATTTATCATACAATCCATTAGGACCTCTAGATTACATAAAGTTCAAGACTAGCTCTCTTGAACCTCAACCCTTTCTCTTGCTTTTAGGGTTTTCTTTCTAGCTTTTTTAATATAAATCTCATCATTTCCCATCCTTAAGATCCATTTCTTGTCAATTAGGACCACTTTAGATGGCCTTAGATTCAAGAAGATCAAATCTGGAAATTTTGGTTCGCAGGTACTGTTCATGCAGAAACTCCAGAATTTTTTGCTCAACTTTAAAAATTCATAATTAATTCTAGAAACATCAAAATTGAGTGATTCCAAGTCCCACTGAAATATACTTAAGTTAAATTTAAAGGAAAAATAGTTTCAGGAACCAATTCTACGCTGAACAGTACCCTAATCGTACGGAACTCGACACTCTTCCAAAAGTTCAACACTGTTTCCAGATTTCAATCTCTAATTTTGAAAAATCACCATAAATCGTACACATATCCAAATGAAGTGTTCTACCCATGGATTTAAAGCTTACAGAGTGTACTTTAAGCATGAAAAATTTCAGAATTAGATACAAAAAGTAACTTACTCGAAATAGGCATCAAATCATCACATAATTCTTCTAATTTCCACATAGATCCACTTGAAACAACCTCTAATCAATGTGTTCTAACCAAGTTTAACATCAAAATAATCCTCCTTTAACTCTTATTAATTTCGGCCAGCACCTTGCCCTAAGGGAAACCAAACTTTTCAACCATAAAAACCAAAGATTCAAAGCAAGAAACAAGAGGAAACAACTTACTAACCTTAGATCTAAACTTGGTTGATCAAAGTAGGCGTCTTCCTCTTGATTTAAGCTTCAAGAATCAAAATTGCAAGAGTTTCCCCTGGTTTTCTTCATCTTGGCTGAAAATGTGAAGGAGGGAGGGTCTATTTATAGCAAAAAATTTGGCTTTAATAGACCAAAATGCCCTTGGTAGCTAGAAGAAGGAGTAAGGGCAATCTTGGAAGTTCAAGTGGACTTTTGCATCATCATTGCATCACTTTCTTGCATCATGCTTACCTCATTCTTCTAGAAGGTGTCAAGTGTCAAAAATGTGGTGGAGGAGAAGGGAGATTAGATCCTAGCCGTTGGATCAAACTTGTTTCATAAGTTTCATCTGAATTTACTTGGCCCACGTTTCTCCGGCTTTCTTTATGACCTTCCAAAGCTCAGAAAATTCTTCTGTCTACTCCATAAATTCCCTTTAATTCTAGAGAATATCTATGAGTTTTCTTAGGCCATAACACTTCCTTTAAGTCTTGCGTAAAAATTCATTTACTAAAATACCATTTTATCGGCAAAACCGGCTTTTTAATTTATTAAAGCCACTCCATTAGCCTTTTGGTTGTGGGACTAATTTTATAAATTAGTACAACCTTTCAAGCATTTAATCTCATTTTTGTATATATTTTTGAGGTCTCTTGCTATTTTAACTAATTACCTCAAACGATATACTTTTTACCGGCCATAACCTCATAAATTCCATTTAAGCTGCCTCAGGGGTATTTTCATCTTTTCTCTTCACAGAAGAGCCTTAGAATATTATTTCCCATTTTCTTGGAATTCTCTGTATACTCTTCTATTTTTACCCCTGTTGATCATAACTTTCTAAATTTATGGTTTAGTCCTTACTTAGACTTAGCTTCATATAATCCTCTCTTTGAGGTTTCTAACCTAACCTTTGACCTGTATCTAGCCTCTTTTCTCTCTCTGGGCCTTCGAGGCTTTACTGGAGCCTTTAACTTGATTATACTTGAGCCCCTGAAAGCTTTCATTTGCAGTTTAGTCCCTGAAACTGCTTTGACTTCCTTTCTCATCTTTGGGACTTCTGCTCAAAAGGAGTCTAGTAGCCTATCCAATTTAGGCTATTTCTTGTACTTTTAGGCCCAAAATTTTGGATGTTACAGTGTGGTCTTGCCGCCGTCCGTCGCCGCCCGCCGCCGTGGAGTCGCCCCTCTTTTCGCATTGAATCATCTCTATTCTGTGAGTATCCTCTTCTTTCATTCTCTTTAATTTTTTTTGGTTTCTTGGATGTTTTGGCCGTTAAAATCCGTTGTATTTTGAATGGGTTTGTTAGTTTTACATTGTGGTTGGCTTACATTGTCGATTTTGCGTTTTCTATTTGGTTGAGTTGTTGATTGGGGACATTGGATGTGAGAAAACCTCAATTCCTTCTTATGTACGGTATTAGAAACATGTTTAAAATTTTTAAGTTGATTAGTTTTGAATTTTTAATAATTTTTTGATATTTATTTTGAATTTTTGGTAAATTTTTTTAAATAAATTTTATAATTTAGTAATAAATAATCTGTTAATTGTTTTGTGAATTTTTTTTTCGTTATGAACTTTGATTGATGATAAAGTGTTGTTTAAAATTTCATTATAAATGGATATTGTTTGTGTTCCTGTTTTGTATTCAGAAATTTTAGCTTTAAGAATCTTTATCATTGAATTGGTTTAAAATTGAATTCTTATTTTTTTTATTTATTATATTTCTTCAAATTTATCCTATTTTTAATTTTGTTACATTGTTATATTGGTTTGATTGATTGATTGATGATTTGTTTAATTTTGTATACAAATTTAGGATTTGTTATAGGAAAAATTAGATTGAAAAATTATACGAATTTTTTATTTTTAAAAGGGAGACATTCCCTTTAATTTGTAATTAAGTGTTAGTCAATTTTAATTTATTGACTAACATTTAATTATTTTATTATTTCAATATTTGAATTGAGGAGTTACAATTGAGCTTGACAACTATGTTCATTGACTCTGTAGAACAATGGATCGTAGTTGGATGAAAGCTAAGAGAATTAGCAAAGAATATGATGATGGGGTTGAAAGGTTTCTTCAGTTTGCTCAAAGAAATTCCCCTAATCAAAGAGATGGACTATACTATTGTCCTTGTGTCAAATGCCTAAACAATAGTCGAAGGAGTATTTCTGAGATAAAAGAGCATCTTATCTGTGATGGGATAAATTTGAGGTATAAAAATTGGATATGGCATGGAGAAATTAGAAAGACTACACTATCTGGAAAGGAGAAGGTTGTGAATGAAGATTTTGGTGATAGAATTTCATATATGTTTCATGACATAAGGTCTGAATCTTCTACACAGTTCTCTTCCACTTTCGAAACTTTGTGTAGTGATGCAGAAATGCCTTTATGCCCAGGGTGTAAAGATGATTACACAAGGTTGACAACCGTGTTGAAATTGATAAACTTGAAGGAAAAAAATGGTTGGATCGATGCTAGTTCCACGGAATTACTTGAACTGCTGAGTGATATTCTTCCAAAGGGGAATTCACTTTCGAAACGAATGTATGAGGCAAAAAAGATTGTGTCCGATGGGTTTGGAATATGAGAAGATACATGCATGCCCTAATGACTGTATATTATTCAGAAATGAGTATGAAGGGTTGAATAAGTGCCCTAAATGTGAGACTTCAAGATACAAGGTTAAGAAAGATGGTGGTGATTATAATGAGATGACCAAAAGTTCTCCTTTAAAGGTTATGTGGTATCTTCCAATAATACCACGATTTAAGCGTCTATTTGCTAATGCCACAGAAGCAAAGAACTTGAGATGGCATTTCGATGAGAAAATATGTGATGGAAAGCTTCGTTACCCAGTAGATTCTCCTCAATGGAAAACAATAGATCAAAAATTTCCTTAATTCGGTAGCGAGCCAAGAGACCTTTGGCTAGGTCTTTATACGGACAGAATTAATCCATATGGTAATCTTAGTAGCACACACAATGCTTGGCCAGTGCTTCTCGTAATTTACAATTTGCCTCCTTGGTTATGTATGAAAAGAAAATATATCATGCTATCTTTGATGATCTCGGGCCAAAACAGCTGGGAAATGATATCGATGTGTATTTGACACCTTTAATTAAGGATCTGAAAAAATTATGGGTGGAAGGTGTTGATGTGTTTGATGCATATAAATAAGAGACCTTCAATTTACGTGCTATGATTTTCACCACGATAAATGACTTTCCAACATATGGAAATTTGTCAAGATACAGTGTTAAGGGGCATAAAGCATGCCCAATATGCGAAGAAGGCACCCACTATCTGCAACTTAAACATAGCAGGAAGACGGTATACCTTGGTCATAGAAGGTTTCTTAGTCAGTATCACCCTTACCATAGATTGAAAAAGGCATTTAATGGCTCACAAGAATATGAAATGGCTCCAAGACCATTAACTGGAGAAGAAGTTTATCAGCGGGTGGAGGGAATTAATGTGGTCTTTGGTAAGAAGAAGAAGAAGACTGCCGGTGAGAGGAATATATGGAATAAAAGATCTATCTTTTTTGATCTTCCATATTGGCATAGTCTTGATGTGAGGCATAGTCTAGATGTGATGCATGTGGAGAAGAATGTGTGTGAGTCTTGTTGGTACACTTTTACATATAAGTGGAAAGACTAAGGATGAAATCAATGCAAGACGTGACTTAGCCGAAATTGGAATAAGAAAACTCCTCCACCCACAAGAAAGAGAGGGTAAAAGGGCTTATTTACATCCAGCTGCGCAAACATTATCAAAAGCAGAAAAAACAAGTTTCTGTGGTTTTATTAATAATGTTAAGGTGCCACAAGGTTATTCTTCTAATTTGAACAAACTTGTTTCAATGCATGATTTGAAGATAACGGGGATGAAGTCTCATGATTGTCACGTGTTGATGCAACAATTACTTCTACTTGCTATTCGAGCATTATGAAAACCGATGTGAGAAGTACTATTACAAGACTTTATATGTTTTTTAGCGCTATTTGTAGCAAAGTCATTGATCCTGCTGAGTTAGATGAATTAGAAAATGAAGGTTATGTAATCCTCTCCCAATTGGAAATGCACTTTCCTCCCTTATTTTTTGATATTATGGTCCATTTGATAGCTCACCTTGTACGAGAGATAAGACTTTGCGGCCCTGTGTGTTTAAGGTGGATGTACCCATTTGAGAGATACATGAAAATTCTAAAAGGGTACTCTAAGAATCCTTATCGACCTGAGGCATCAATTGTTGAGAGATATATAGCTGAAGAGGTAGTTGAGTTCTCTAATGCATATCTTGATAAGGTAAAGACAGTTGGACTTCCTCAATCTCGGCATGATCAAGGGAGAAGCAAAGGAACACGGGGTGTCATAGTGAGGTCTATGTCAAGAGATGTTGTAATGTAGGCACATCTATATATTTTAAACAACACGGATGAAGTTTTTGTCTTACTTGAATGCTCACAAGAATATGTTGAAGAACTTGATCCAAGAAAGAACAATATGCAACTAGCCAACAAGCATAACAAGTCATTTGTCGAGTGGTTCAAGCAACAAGTGTTAAAGGATGGTAATCCTTCTGAAACAATACAGAGACTAGCTGCAGGGCCTCGTTTTGAGGTTGTGTGTTGGGGCGGATATGACATAAATGGTTATTCATTTTATACAAAAACCCAAGATGATAAGAGTACCATGTAGAGCAGTGGGGTGATGGTAGTAGCTGAAGCAATGCATTTTGCTAGTTCAAAAGATAGAAACCCAATGTTAGCGTCAATGTCCTATTATGGAGTAATAGAAGAGATATGGGAGGTTAGCTATACCAAATTTAAAGTTCCCGTCTTCAAATGTAAGTGGGTTAATAATAGTGCTGTGCAAGTTGATGAAGAATTTGTTTTGTTTCAATCGATCTTGAGAGGATTGGATATGGAGATGAGCCATTTATTTTGGCAAATCAAGCAAAACAAGTGTTTTATGTTACTGATCTAGCAAAAAAGAAATTATCTATTGTGCTCCAAGGTAAGAGGCAAGGAGTTGGTGGAGATGACGGTGACTTAGAGGTTAATCTTGATGAAATCCCGCCTTTCACAGTTACTCGACCTAAAATTACTGAATTAGATTTGGTAGATGATGACTATGTGGTTAGGGATGATCATTGTGAAGGAATTTGGGAGGATAATCGTTGTAAGGCCTTTCACAGCTAATGTGATTTTTTTTTAATATACTTGATGTTTTATACGGGACTTATTCTAATATTTATTGGTTGTTTATTGAACAGGAAATGGATGGATCTGATCAACAGGGTTTTGGAGATGACAACTCCTTCCATAGAGCGAAAAGAGGTAGAGGGCCAACTCGTATGAAGAAGTTGGCCTTACGTGATGAGAACACATAGCCCCCGAGGATTGTAGTACACTTTGACACTAATTTGAAAGCTATAGGTCCTAAAGGGGCTAAATTTACTAGTTACGTGGGCTATCTCGCACGCAGTAAGATTGGGATTGACATTCTTAATTGGAAGATGTAGATAAAAACTTAAAACAAAAAATTTGGGAGGATATTTTGGTACGTTATGAATTCTTTTCTTTATTAGTGTTAATTATAATTGATTATTTGCTTATAACTCTATTGTATTATATTGCAGCTAACATTTGATATTCCCGTAACTGAAGAAATGAGAGACCGTTTGTATAAGCAACTCGATGACCGATGGAGGGATTTTAAATCCATGCTTACAAGAGAGTATCTTCGTGGAAAAGAAAAGGCGGCATCCTAAAGAACGATACTCTTTTGTTAGTGACGAGGCATGGGAGAGGTTTGTGTAGCAATGTCAAGACCTTGCATTTCAGGTTTGGTTTCTTCAAACTTAGTTTTTTATCAATTTTATTATATTTAACTAAACTAACTTTGTTAAATTTTTATTGTCATAGGCACTAAGTAGGAAGAACAAGCAAATATCTTAGCTAAATGTGTACCCACATACCATGTCTCGTGTAGGGTATGGTGGGTTGGAAAGAAGTATGATGGAGGAGCGGCAAAAGAGTGCAGAAATGGCTGCTACTTCAGATCCTACTAGAGTCATTCTACCTATCGACCATCCTTCTTGCCAAGAAAAATGGAAGGCGGCGAGGATTAAAAGGGGTCAATATCTCACTCCAGAGGCTACTATTGTTGCTAAGAAAATTGTAAGTAATATTAGCATTATGCTTCATTAATTGTTTTTTTAATTATGTTAAATTGAAGTTGTTATTTTAATGTTACAGGATACACTTGAGGAGAAATTATCCCAAGGTACATTTGTTCCTTATGGGCGAATGGATATCTTGGCCATTGCCATTGGAAAGGTTGACCATCCCAGCAGAGTTAGAGGGGCCCCTAAAAGAATTGGCATCAAACAATTTTTTGGTCCTGGTTCTCGAAAAAGTATTGGATCATCCTCCGCTGACATGGTATCTAAAGAGGAACTCGACTGACGATTACAAGAAGAAACGGAAAGAGTTCGAGTTCAACTCAGTGAAGAACACAAGGCAGAGATGTAAAAGATGAGTGAGGAGTTTGATGCCGAGTTTGCAATGATGATGGGCACGACCGGATTCCAAATGCCCCGAGTGTCTGAGCCGTCACAGGTAATAAAGGTTCATTTCGTCAATTTAAACTTATATAATGTGCCTTAAGTAATTTCTTCTTATATTTCAGGGTTCACCTATGATGAAAAGTGGGAAGGGCAATAATAATCAGACACAACAGCTGACATTATCTGACCCTGACCCTAGCCCTAACCCTGTCCAAGGCAATGGAACACCGTGTTCTCTCTATGTCGATGTTAATGGAGATTCAACATTTCATATTGCTAATGGTTGAGGATTCTCGGGCTCAACGATGGATAAAATCCGTAGCGGTCAAGGTGATACACCAGTGCCCATCCCTACTGATGAGGTTCGCCTACTGGTTCAGGCTAAAAGAAATTTCATTCTGTGGCCAAAATGACTTATTGGAAAGCTTGCACCATCGAAGAAGGCGACAACAAAGAAGACGGCAAGTAGCACTTCAGAACCTGTCCTGGTTCCTCTTCCTGCTGATATTGGGGTTATGTATGGGAGTTTGGAGCTTCTTCATAGCATGGTAACAAAGATGGAAAACTCTCTTACTTATAATATGTCACCGGGAATTGTGGGTTCAGATGTCACATACCAGTTCACTATTGACAAGAAGGACCTCATTCAGTTCCTCAACTTTGAGGAGTTGGATATAGTCTTTATGCAGCTGGCTATTTTGTAAGTTACATTAACTAAACTAATCTTTTGTATTATACTTATGCATATTCTAATATTTCTTATTTGAACAACAGGCATTTTGTTGGAGTCTGTAGGCAGGCAGGACTTGAGGACACATATGGCTTTATGTGTCCTCAAAAGGTACAAAAAATAGCCAATACTGTGGAAGCCAGGTCGATCTACATGATGATCGTAATGACTCAGTTGAAAAAGAAAATATATTTTGTACCATACGTAGAAAAGTAAGTATATTATTATATTTAAGATACACTTGTTATATATGTAGGATTATAATTAACATGGTTCGTATTTTGCAGTTATCATTTGACTCTAATTGTTTGCGCCCCTTTTGATAACAAAGTCTACTTGTTCAATTCCCTTCGTAGAAGTCCAACTGAAGAAACCAAAGATGTCATTGAAATGTTAGTTTTATATATTTATTACATATAAAGTTTATAAAAATGTGTTCTAATGTTCTAATATTTGAATGTTCATAGGGCTTTTCACACTTTCAATTTTATGACCAGGCATCAAAATATGCAACCACCACATGGTTTCTCCCACAAGTATGTTGTTTTGAGCTAATATGTAGTTATAAATCTTTTCAATCATCAAATTAGCTAATGCTTATAAATTTTTTATTTTTAGTATCGTTGTCAACTGGGAAAGTTGAATGTAGATATTATGTCATCCGTTATATCAATGACATTATTGAGACAGGGGTAACTGAAAAATTAGCGAGGTAATTAAATATAACTTATGTTGCATGTAATTCTGCCCATTTTTTCACATTTTTAATCAAGTTGACTAATGAATCCATTTTTGATTTACAGGCATTCGAAAATGTTATGCCATATAGCATGGACGAGATCAATTTAATAAGAGACTCTTTGTCAACCACGTTGTTAGAGAATCTTTAAAATGTCAAGTACTAAGGTCTCTTAGCTTCCTCACATATTGGTTCATTTTTTGATTGTTAACTATAGTTGATGTTCATATATGGTAATATTCAAATAGTTTTGTTGAGATAATGCTTTGGTATTCATCTGGTAATCTTCAAATGGTGCTGCATATATATTACTCTACCGATTTGGGTACCTAAACTATAGGGAGGTGGTAAAATATAAAATGACGAATGAAAAAAAAAATATAACATTTAACGGCGGTTATTCAACAAACGCCGTTAAATTAATTTATAACGGCGGTTTTATTAAAAACGCTATGGAAAATATTTTATAACGACGGTTATTAAGAAACCGCCGTGTAAAGTTTAATTTCAATGGCAGTTTTGAAAGTTTATTTCCACGGTGGTTAATAACCGTCGTGTTTTCTTATCCTTTCAACGTCGACTCTTTTACTCCGCCTCCAAAACTGCCGTTAAAAGCCATTTTTCTGGCAGTGTAGACCTCCAAATTCATATGTTTCTCCATAAAATATCCTCTTTTAATAGAATAATATGATCAAGAAATTTTTAGAATTTTTCTCGACCTCTAGCTATTTATTTTGAATTTTTCCCAAATAGGACTTTATTAGTAAAACTGTGGGAAATAAATCTCCAAAAATAATTTCATGTACTTCCAAGGCCCAAAATCAATTTTATTAACTTCCATAAATATTTAGATAATTATTTCATATTTTTTCTGAAATTATTAAGGCCTCTAACTATTTATAATAATTATTTTTCTCTAATTTTTTACTATTTTTCTAAAAAACCTCCATTTTTGGGAAATTCTATAATGAGATATTTTTCTACTAATTTCACCTTCTGGGCCTCAATTGAGGTTCTAAAACCTCTAATTTATGTTTTTACAATTTTCTAAGAATTTTTTCAGAATTTTCTCAAATTTTTTCCCTTTTGCCGTTCTTAGACCGATAATTCTGAAAGTGTCGATCCGGACCCTATTAGGGTTTCACATCAAAAGTCATTTCATCCTTCCATCTACTTTCTATATTGGTCCTTATTCAAATTTTTAACTCCCTATATCTAGATAAGATTTTTCGGATATGATGACATTCTTTGATGTTTGACATGGTTTTGGCCAAATACATATTGATATGAAATGTGAATATGTACTAATTTTCTTGATGGAATAATGTGCTATGTCACAACTTACCTATATAATACCTTAGAGTTCATTTAGAATCATTTTAGACCACATTAGATGGCCTAGAGCTTAAAAATCTCAATTAGGACGTTACTTTTCGGAAATTTTGTTCACTGTGCCAATTTTCAGATTACAAGTCAAACTTTGAAAAATCATAACTAATTCTAGAAAATTGTATGGAGGTGTTCAAAATTTATACGGAACTCTTTCAATGCTTTTATGGGAAAAATTTCAATCAATGGACTTATCCTTACCCAATTTGTATAGTTTATTGGATAAATATTACTGTTCATTTGGTAAAATCTGGAACTTCCAGATTCTTTAAAGCTTAAGATGCATACTATAGGTCTGTCAAATTTTGTGGCTTAACTCATTCATTTGATAGGTCAAATGAAGCTCTCGAACTAACTGCTCTAGGACCTACGTTTTATCCTCTCACCTTTGCTTGTTTTAATTCTTTTTATTTCTTTGGCATATATAACTTGGATTTATTTTTTCCCATTCATGCTCATACATTTTCATACATGCCATAAGCATTCTATGCACATAAATTGTACCAAGGCATCCATAAACATAATTTACAACGTAGCAGAATTATACATTGAACATTAACCTCTTTCATTAACATCAATAATTCTCTACTTTCTTCTCCTTGTTTCTCATGCCATTATTACCCATCATTGATTGAGCTAAATGGTTGATTAAGAAGAGGATGAGATTTGGGGGAATCTCAATAGCAAACAGTACCATATTAATCATGCTAGACGGATGCTAATGCACTACATGCAACTTGTTTATTCTCTTGTTAATTAGTAACATATTAGCATGCTCAAAGCTAACTTCTTGATGCATGGCCATAGAGACATAATCTACTCATCATGAATAGTAATTATAGTAGCTAAAACATGTCATAATATCCATAAACATAATTTACAACGTAGCAGAATTATACATTGAACATTAACCTCTTTTCATTAACATCATAATTCTCTACTTTCTTCTCCTTGTTTCTCATGCCATTATTACCCATCATTGATTGAGCTAATGGTTGATTAAGAAGAGGATGAGATTTGGGGAATCTCAATAGCAAACAATACCATATTAATCATGCTAGACGGATGCTAATGCACTACAATGCAACTTGTTTATCTCTTGTTAATTAGTAACAATTAGCAGCTCAAAGCTAACGTCTTGATGGCATGGCCATAGAGACATAATCTACTCATCATGAATAGTAATTATAGTAGCTAAAACATGTCATAATAATATTCAAATAATATGTACACAACAACATATAAGCATACAACATCAACAATGACAATAGGTAAGTTCATTACTTTGGACTTCAAGCTTTCCTCTTACTTTTCCTTTGACTGCCTCAACTTTCCAACCATGTGGGCATTCAGTCCACATCACCAAACATCCTTTTGGATGTTCCCCAAGTCCTACAAGTCACATTGATCATATAATCTATATAGGACTAAGAGATTAAATAAGTTCAAGACTAACCTTCGTGAATTTAACCCTTTTCTCTTAATTTTGGATTAATGTTCTAGCTTTGTAAAAATTTTCTCTTAGGCTAATCCTACACATTTTTTTTCCTGAGGAATCCAAATATAGCTTAGATTAATGAAAAGCAAACTCCTTCCTCAAGAAATCAGTTTGGCCGAATAGGGGTTTTATAACTCTGAAAATTCCAACCTTAATTCTAATGCTTCCAATGCTTGCTCTTTATGATTTACCCTACACCAATTTTCCATTTTTTCAAATCATTGAAAGTCTTGGAATCATCAAAATCTCATCCTAGGTTATAGTTCTCATCTTGGCCGAACCATAACCCCTAGTGAACCAACCATGAAATCTTTTCAATAACAACTTAAACCACTTGAAATAACCTTGAATCAATGGGTTTTAACTAAGTTTAACATCAAAATCATCCTCCCCTAACCCCTTATTAATTTCAGCCCGCAACCTCCCTTAGGAGATTCCATATTTTTGAACTATTAAACTCAAGAATACAAAGCAAGTAAACAACATAGAACAACCTACTAACCTTAGATCCAGCTTGGTTGATCAAAGCTATGTGTCCTCCTCTTGATTATGCTTCAAAAAATAAATTACAAAGTTTTCCCTAGTATTCTCATGTTGGCCAAAATAGAGGAGGACGAGAGGCTCTATTATAGCCAATACTTTAGCTTGAATGGACTAACAATTGCCCTCAGTTGGCTATAGAAAGAGTAGGGCATTCTTGGAACTTCAAGTGCACTTTTGCATCATCATTACATCATCTTCTTGCATCATCCTACATCATTCTTCTAGAAAGTGCCAAGTGTCAAAAATGTGGTGGAGGAGAAGGGAGATTAAATCCTATCTATTGGATCAAAACTTAATCCTTAAATTTCCTCGAATTTACTTGGCCCACATTTATCCGGCTTTCTTAACAGCCTTCCAACTCAGAAAGTTCTTCTGTCTACTCTGTAAATTCCCTTTTATTCTAGAAAATATTTGTAAATTTTCTTAAGTCATAACACTTCCTTCAGCCTTACATAAAATTCATTTACTAAAATGCCCTTTTATCGGCGTAAACAAGCTTTTTATTTATTGAAGCCATTCCACTGGCCTTTTATTGCGAGACTAATTTTTATAAATTAGTACAACCTTTCAACTATTTTACCTCATTTTTGCGTATATTTTTGAAGTCTCTTGCTATTTTAAATAATTACCTCAAACGGTACACTTTTTATCTGTCATAACCTCATAGATTTTATTTAAGCTACCTCAGGGGTATTTTTGTTATTTCTCTTCAAAAAAGAGTCTTAAAATATTATTTCATATTTTTTGGGATTTTTTAAGAATTTTCTGTATACCTTTTCATTTTTACTCCTGTTGGTCGTAACTTTTTGAATTTACAGTTTAGTCTCTGCTTGGACTTAACTTTGTACAATCCTCTCTTTAAGATTTCTAACTTAACTCTTAGCCTATTTCTACTCTCTTTTCTCTTTCTGGGCCCTTGAGACTTTACTGGAGCCTCTAGCCTTGATTATACTTAAGCCTCTAAAAACTTTTACTTTGCAGTTTAGTCCCTAAAATTGCTTTGACTTGCTTTCTCATCTTTGGAACTTCTGCTCAAAAACAGCTTAGCAGCCTACCTTATTTAAGCTACTTCTAGGGCTCCTAGGCCTCAAAATTGAGATGTGACACTATGCATGAAATTGGAAATGATTATTATGTATTGTGACATGTCACATTTTGTGAAACATGGTTAACATAATAATTATGGTTTATTGCTATTGAGATTTCTATGAAATCTCATTCCCCTCTATGTTTAAACAACACCAATAGGGCAAACAAGTGGCGTAGATAGAGGCAAGGAGGGGATGCCATCTCAAGGAAGAATAGTGTGAGAGTTAGATGGAATTATGTTGAATTTCATGCATAAGTTTTGTAATATTATGAATCATTATGTATTATTGCAATTCTATTGAAATGTTGCATTAATGATTGAGTATGCTTTGTATGTGAACAATTGGGTAAGGACTTATGTTTAAGTATGTGCCATGTGTTTGGAAAGGCTATGTGAAAGGAAAAGAAAAGAAGAAGGCAAGAATTGCAAAAAAGAGATAAAAGTTGACTTTTTTAAGGGTCAAGTTTAAAACCAACAAAATTTCATGCAATTGGATAAGTCTTGAGCTGGAACTTGACAAGCCTATAGATGTTTTTAGATTTAAAACAAGTGGTATTTCATCAAATTTGGAGTTTTGTACAAAAAATTATGCTCTTCCAATGTTGGGCATAAATCCTTGACTAAATAAACCGTACCACTTTGAACAAAACATGGGATTGATGTATGAGTTTTGGACACCAAGGAGTATTTTTCCTTTAAAGAGCATGCTAAGAGCTTTCCATAGAACTTGGAACCATCTTATTTTGATTTCTAGAATTAATTACGAATTTTCAAAGTTTGGCCTTTGAAAAGGTTATAATGAATAGTAACCTAAATTTAAGAAATTTTAAAGTTCAACTTTTTCCAACTTAAGGCCATAACAAATGATCCAAAATAGTTCTAATTGAGATAATATGTAGTATAAAAGTAGGCTGTGACATTGAAGATACAGAATCCAATCTAAAATTGGAGTGCATCACATCACTTTCATAAACGGGAGGGAGAATAGAAGAAGAAGATAAAGAAGGAGATGTCTCATCAATATGTATATCATGCATGTTACTAGGTCTTAAAGGCAACTTGTGGTTAGAATGATTGTCTAAGGTCATACATGTGCTACTCAATATCTTGGCAAGAATTATTGCTCAAAGGATTATGGTTAGCATAACTCTCATGAACTTGGGTGATATCATTTTTAGCACATAAGGATATATCATGATTAACATTGGAATTATGCAACTCTTTTAGTCTTGTCCTTGGTATTTTCATACGCAAGTGTTGTTTATCCTCATAACAATCCACACACATAAATTCATCACATAAGCATGTCAAAAATTGGTAAATACAGTACCCTTATGGATTCTAGCACTAGAACATGGATCATTATGCAAATTCTCACTCAAATCTGCATCTAAAGTGCAAAATTGCTATCATGCTCATGCTCCTTTAAGCTACAAGCATCAAAAGTAATAGATATGTCATTATTAGGCTCAAACATGCAACGGTATTCAATATTAATTTCTTCATCCACCTCTTCATCACTTAATGCACATGCTTCACTAAGAGTAGAAGTAACTAAAGAAACATTAGCTCCAATAGTGGATGAAGAGTTATGACCAAGAACAGAGGATGCAGTTTTTGCATTTAGAGTATGCTCTTCTTCATACATTGATTTACCTTCTCTTCATTTAGATTCAATCCAAGTTATATGGTTCCTAATCTTCTCCATGATTCTAACATTCTCTAGTTCCTTTTTGAGCTCATTTGACAGTCTATAAAGCTATACTTTTTTAAGAATATGTGCAGTTCAAAGTTTGGAATAGTAAAAGGTGAGGTGCAATTAGCTGCACTAAAAGAGTTTAACCAAGCCATGGATTTTATAAACATGGATAGATTCCAATCAATTCAAGCAACCCAGTAATAAGAATTAACAAGAAGCAATAGGAAGTAAGCACAATCACAGAGGAAAAAAAATACAGTTGTTTTAGAATTTTTGATTTAACTCAAATGTGAGTATTTCTAATTTCTAATGCAAATGCAGTCACTGTCAAAGCCACACATATATTCTAGGCAAAAATTTAACAATACACACAATAGCACAACTAAAACAAATTAAAGAGCCAATTAACCAACCAAATATCCTTTAAGCAGAAATTCATTCATTCAGTTATAAAATGTTTAGCTCATGAAAAATGTGTAAAATTTCATAAAAATTGGCACATAACAGTAAGTTCTTTATAGTTTAGAATCAAACTTGGGGATTTTAGAGAAAAGGGATCCACACCACTTTAAATTGACTAGGTCAACTAGTAAACAACTTCAATACCCTACTCAAGTAAGTGCACTAACAGCAAGCATAATGCAACCAACTTCAGGTAATTTTTTTAATTTCTTTCTCTGTTGTTTTCAAAAGAATACAGCATAACGATGATGTATAAAACTCAATATTCTAACCACAATTAAGCAACTCACCACCTGGTGAGCAGAAAAAAATATACTCAATGTTCAGAAACTTCCTCATAAAAAAAATCCAGAGGTCAGAATCAAGTCTAAACAAATAGATAACAACTAAAAACTAGTTAAAATTGACACTAAGCCAACCAAAAATTCCTAAGCAACCATGCTTCCCCAGTAACGGTGCCAATTTGATAAGCCTTGTCGTTAGGGCTCTCAAAAATAAATAGAATTAAGCTTTAGAAGTATTGTGGCTCAAACCTATGTCAATTCACAAGGAGGCTTGTTGTTTAGGATTTTAGTTAACTAATTGCCTTTACAAATTACTAACAGTGGAAATGATCTGATTATATCTAATTTATTTAACTATCTATTCTATGTTTTATATCAATTTTTTAGTTTAAGATGAGTAATGAATGATGGTGGTAGAAAGTTGAAACATCCTACCTTTAACCCCTCAGAGTACACATTTGTAAGCGTTATGGTTCAAGCAGATCAAAGTACAAGCCCGTGGATTAAAATTTTCAACATAATTACTCGGGTTACTTTTCACTGTTTAAACTCCAGATTTCAGGTCCAACTTTGAAAAATCATAACTAATTCTACAAAAATCAGAACGGAGCGATTCCAATTTTCACTTAAAGCTCTTTCAATCTTCTACAAGGGAAAAATAACTTTCAGGGCTCAAACCTTGCCAATTAGTACAGTTTATTCGTTAAACATTACTGTTCAAGTGGTCAAAACAGTACTTTCCAGAAATCCTGTCTTGACTTTGAACAGCCGTATCTCTTAGCATACACATCCATTTTTCATGATTTACCACTTATTTTAAAGCTTAGGATGTTTCCTGTATAGTCACCAAATTTCATGGCTAAATTCATTCATTTTCTCTGCCTCATCATTGGCACCAATTCGTGACTCATTTAGGGACCTTCTATCCCTTCAACTTAATTCAATCTTTATAAACAATGTAATTCTCCACCTCTTGTCATGCTATAAATCCACATAATATCTCCATACATAACCTCATACCATTTTACATATCATGAACATTTAATATCATCATTCCACATACATGGCATATCAAACATAAATTGATAAAATGTTACATAGCTTAACATGTTATAAGACCATAACATGTTCTTGACTTCTTCCATCAATCCTGCATTCCTCATCCTTGACTTTTCCTCCATGCCCTTTATACCTATTAGGGGTTGTTAAGGGAGGGTGAGATTCGGGAGAATCTCAGTAGCAAACACTACCCATAAGCATGCAAGACATAATGCAAATGCACGACATGTTATCATAACATCATCATAGGAATGCCATGGAAAGTAAGCTAAAGCATTTCATGCTTTCATAACATATTGCCAAGGCAAAACATAACATAAACTTGCAAACATAACTTTGCAAACATTTCATCATAGCTTAGTCACATCATGGCAACACAATCACATCATGCAAGCATACATATCAAGCACACAGTATAGGTAAGTTCACTACCTTGTAACATAGCTTCGCTCTTGCTTTCCGTTTGCTTCCCCTAACCTTCCAATGTTTGAGCCTTCGGTTGACATAAACAAGACATTCCCTTGGATGTTCCAAGGTCCTGAACACATCAACACATTACGCGAAACATCAATTAGGACCAAGTTATCAACCTATTCCACACTTGGCTCTTACTTGATCACACTTTGTTTCTAACTTTTGAGATTTATTTCCAATCATTCTAAAATTAATTCCACATGCTATTCCCACATAATTTTGCATGTAGAATCCATTTCCAAGTTCAAAACAATCAAAATCCAACTCCTTCCCCCTTCTTCTGGTTTGGCCGAAACATAGGTGCCTTAGGTCCAAAATTTCCATTTTCAATTCTAATGCTTCCAAACATGTTTTCTACATATATCCCTACACAAAATCATCATTTAAACTCATTGGAAGCATCAAAATCATCAAATTCCAGACCCAACATAAAGAACCAGCCATGGCAGAATCATACACAAATGAAAGCGGAAGTTGGATTTCTTGAAGAATCAATATCAAAACTAATTGATTCCTGTTGTTTTCAAGCCTTTAAACATGTTTATGACTTTAATTTCATCTTCTCCAATTCTGAACAATTTCGTGCAGCACCTCCCCCCTAGGTTTCAACCATGAAAACCCAACCAAACCAACATCTAAGCTAAAAATACCAAGGGAGGTAGAAAATAGATCAAAATCCATGAACATACCTTGATTTGAAGCTTGGATGGCCTTAGGATCATGAGTTCTTCCTCTTCTCCTTCTTCCTCTCTCCATTTTGTTTTCCCTCTCCTCTCTCTCATGGTGGCTGAAAATATCATAAGGGAGGGAGAGAAGATTTTTATAAAAGTCTTGACAAATCCTAGCCATTGATCTTATTTTGCAAGATTAGATCTTGGCCCTTGATTTTCAAATTAATCCTAGCCCTTGATCTTGGCTTCTTCATCAAGGAATCTTGCTAAATATCTTAGGCTTATGTCATCATGATTAATTAACTTAACCATGGTTAACTTTCTTAATTACCTTGATTAAACTTCTTAATCACCTTACTTAAAATCCTAATATGTCCTTAATCTTTTTACACATTTCCACACATATCCTCATGCCCCTATGGCAATATGATAGGGAGGAAAATCATACAAAATTCGTGCATAAATTCATCCAAAAATATTCCTCCACCTATCTTACCGATTTACATCATAATAGGTACTTTCTCGGGTCCTGACTTACCCGATACCTCTGGGACATGGTTTAGCACATTTTTCATCTTCAAAATACATTCCCATACTCTTCTAATAACATTCATAGGGGAATCATACTTCTTTCTCATTTCCCCAAAATATTAATAATTAATATTCAATCAGAGTCAATTTGCCGAATTCTTTCCTATCAGCTCGTAACTCTGTTGATTTCTCTGGGTTTCATTCTTTCCCTTTCATCACAGGTTATTCCTCTAATTTTTCTCGGGTCCAAAGTCAAACCATAGACAGGAAATTTGACTTTCCCCGGATATGGTATAAATAGGCTTTAAATTCAATTAAAGCTAACCTTGTCAGTTTCTGGGGCTGGAATTAATTTTACAATCTGTGTAAATTCCTCAACTACTGTTCCCCAATTTTTCCTGATTATTTGAGGCCGTCTCGTACCTTAAATAATTTAATTTGAGTTACTATCTCAAATTGCTCAAAAACCTAAATGACTTTAGGGCATTTCCGTCATTTCTAGCCTTACATTGACATTTGGGATCCTATTCCCATTTTTCTGGAATTTTTATGAAACATTTGGGCCATTTTCGATAACCTCGAACATTTGAATTTTTATTATCAATTAGGACTTGGCCTAGGAATCTTTTCTTTGCAATTCCTTTAACCTTATTACACAACCTTTGGCCCTTAGTTGTTTCCCTCATTCTTTGGAACACTATTGTTTTACACATTTGCCCTTGGAAAATCTCTTTTTCTTCTGAGGGATCTCCGGGACTTTCGTTGCATTGCAATCCTTTCCTTGTGCTATTACTTGTATCTATGAGCCAAAATTTGGGATGTTACAAAGTATAAGAGAAATACAATGGTGAAATCTTCCTAGGCTTCACCTTCATCACCTCATAAAATAAAGTCGATTGCAATGAAGAGAAATATCGAATTATAAATAGAGAATAAAAAATTCTCAAGATAACATCAACTACTGTAAGTCAATCAACTCAATCGCAATATGAAGTCAAACTAGACCTAATAGTTTGATCAAATCTACTCAAAATCTAAGAATACATCGCCAATACATCATATTATATCTTGAATACACAATTCCTCGAGATGAGTGTTACACCTTACTATCAGATCCACTTAGAATTCAATCAAAACCATTTTAGACCACATTGGATGGTCTTGAGCTCAAAAATATCCAAAAAAAATTGATTTTCGGATTTTTACTGTTCATTTTGTAAAAATTCAGTTTTTCTGGTCCAACTTCAAAAAATCATAACTTAATCTAGAAAAATCAAAATAAAGTGGTTCAAAATACTATAGAAATCTCTTTGAATGCTATTTCAAGAGAAAATAATCTTGTGAACAATTCTATTTGAAAAAGTGTCAATTTTTTGTGAAAGTCACCTTTGTCCTTTTAGTAAAAACTCTTTTTTCATATTCTGGACTTTAATTTTGAAAAATCATTAAAAATAGTATATTTAGCCATTTTTAAGATGCTTCCTATTGATTTGAAACTCATGATGACTTTAAGCATACCAAATTTTCTGAAGAAATTCATTCAGGAACTTAATAAAATCATGACTCAAAATTGGCGTCCTACTTAGGAATTACAGCACCAACATACATACTTATACATAACCAAAATGTAATTGTTTCCTCATAGTTCATCACACATATTTATCCTTGGATTTACAGCTTCCCTTTGTGTGATTTAGTCCCTAAAATGTTAGGTTACATATGCGGAATGAGATTTTAATGAAATCCCAGTAGCAAGATCAATCAACCAAAACATCAACACGCATTATTATAAAGCATTTCACATTAGCTATCATAGGAGAATTAATCTTCTTATAAATAGGCAACCTCAACATGCAAGGTCATGGCAACAAATGCAAGGAGCAACCATATCACAATCATCACAGTTCAACCATACAGTAGCAAGTATTCATGCCATAAATAACAATGCAAAGTTAACATTAGTGGCTAATTAGATCCACTACCTTAATCTAATGCTCTTTGATTCTTTGACCTTGTTCCTCTTCTCTACAATTAACAAACCCTAACATGATAAATCACAAAAAAGGCAGAAAGATTACCAACCATTTCACATAAAAATTAATAACATAGCTCAAGTAACTCCTAAACCTCTTAAAGCTTCCATCTTTGTTCTTTAAAGTTTTAGAGTTTGTTTTCTTAACCCTAAAAATTCTCTCTTGACCCATTTATACATGATTTTTAATGTAGAATTCAAATATGGGCTTGGATTTAAGGAAAAAAATTCCTTCCTCACCAACCAAGTTGGCAGAATAGGGTTTAGATTTTTTCAAAAATCACAACTTTGATTATAATGCTTCCAACACTTGTTCTTTAGGTTTATCCTACACCATTTTGCATTTTGAACACAATAGAAGCATCAAAATATTGAAAAACTCATTCTAGCTCATAGTTCTTGAAGTGGCCAAAACATACCCCTTTTCAACCATGAAATCTTTTCAAAAACAACACCAACCACTTGAAACCACTTTAAATCATAGTGTTCTAACTATGTTTGACAACAAAACTCCCCTCCCCTAACCATTGTTCATTTTTGCCAGCCACCAAGAGAGGAAAAAGCAAAATTTTTGACCATCAAACTCAAGAGAATCAAGCAAGAAACAACATAGAATCAACTACCAACCTTAACTTCAAGCTTACTTGATCCAAGATGGTTGCTTTCTCCTTGTTTCCACTTCAAGCTCTCTCTTTTTCACTCTCTTCTTCCCTTGGCCAAACCATAGATCTGAAAATGGGGGAGGAAGAGCTCACTTAATGCTCCAAAATATCTCAACTACCATCATTTAATGATAGGCCAAGTGTCACCTCCATATTCCTTCTTGAAACTTCTTTCTTAATTAATTAATTCCAATTGTAATTAATTTCCAAAAGTCAAACTCTCCTTCACTTGAGGCTTGACACTTGGAAAGTTTAATTATTCTCTAATAGGGGCTTAACAAGTGATAACTTGTGGGCTAAGTAAAGTACAAGACTCTAATTTACACTTTATCAATGCACTTTTACTTCGAGTTTAATTTCTTTTCTATAATTACAGTACTTTGACCTTTGTAATTACTTTCTATCAGATCTATAAATTAGTCTCTTCAATTTTCTCTTCCCAAATGCCCTCTCTAGCTCAAAATCAAATTCCCATTAATTAAATAAAAAGAAAAACTAATTTCCTTCTCTTTAGTAATTTTTCCACTTTTCTGAATAATTAGGAAAAATCCTAGATAATTGAGGGTCTCCTTTTAATTTTATAATCTCTTATAATTTCTTGGAGCCTCATAGGAATTTTCTTGAGATTTTATTCTCCTTCCAAATATTTATTTGAAAATTTTCATATAAAAGGCCTTAAACTAGCTTAAATCACCCTTAAATTACTTTGTAATTTTTTCAAGGGTAATTTGGCCATAAAACCAATTATACAACCTCATATAATTCTCAATGAATATTATCCTTGTTTTTTCTTAATTTTCTGAGACTTGAAAATATTTCGCCATAATTATTTTTGACCAATTTTTTCTTAATTAGTCAAACTTTCATAATTGACTTGGAAAATCATAATAATTATTTTCCACCATAATTTTACTATTTCTCCTTATCCTTTTTGGTCCTTAAATATTTAGGAATATTCTTGTTCCTAATTGCCATATTACTGGATGTGACAATGAGCAATGTAAATCTAATCTAAAATCACAATTAACTAACATAACTATATGAGCTAATCGTGAATCTAGGAAGAGATGAACTTCCCTATCAAAGCAATGGTTCTGGTTTAGATCCATGATAAGTCTCATATTTATATATGTTTCCCAGTCCAAACTTATGCTTTTGTGGTCTTTAATTGTGTACTTTGGGTTAAGATAGAGGTTATTGTGCATCAGGGGTATAAGGGTCAATTGTGTGCTTTTATATGTTAATTCCTGAGTTTATTTCAATTATGAACTCTTGTGTATTCCACATACTGATAGAGCCCAATCTTTATATGGTTTTCTCAAGTGTTTTCTAATGTTTTGCAACAATTTTATCCTCATTATGCATGCATTTATATCCATTTGATTACATTGAGTCATGCATTGTATTTTGCTGTTTAAGGGATAAAAAGGGTCATTTTTCTCTTCTCAATTTTAATTTCCTTGATTTGTAATTAGTTGGTCTTTTCAAAGCTCTTTGTTGTGATTTTGAGGCAATTGGAGAAGGACCCAAGAACCATGATGGAGAATGGATGGAGCCAAAATGTTACAAGGACTAAAACACAAGTTGGGAGTATTCTGCCTCCCTAGGTCACGACATTGACTCTTGAGGTCGTGACCTGGATGCCTCTTAGTGAAACTACGAATTTTGGACCTAAGTCAAGATGAAAGCTCTCTGTCTTCCCAGGTCGTGACATGGAACTTATGAGGTCACGACCTAAACCCCCTGAGTCATGACCTGACATTCCTGAGGTCACGACCTGAGTGCGTTAAGTGAAGTTGTGCATTTTGGAATAGGTTTATGAGCTTCTATACCTAAGGGGGGCATCCACCCCGAGAAGACACTCTCCATTCAGTAGATTTACAGAAGGTTGAGCCACCATCATTTTCTCTCTAGTCTCTATTGATCCTACACCTAAAACTTCTATTTTGTTCATCTCTTCATCATTTTCTGCATTTCTGGACCGATCAAACCTCTCCAACTACCTTCTTCTCCATTTTTCCAACTTTATTTTTAGCTTTAACCATAGCTATTTATTCTTGGAGCGATTGTGATTGGTTTGAAGGTATGAGAGGCTAAACCCCTTAGCCTCTTGGTGATGGAGAACAAAGCTTGAGCTCAATGACTTAATTGGGGAGTTTTTCTATAGTCTAAGCCTTTATTTAATGCTATGTTGAATATTTCTAGATTTAGGAACTTTCTGTACTTGTATCAAACCTGGTTTATGATTGTAAATCTGGTGTTTAGACTATTTTATTGTATTTGGATTGGATGATATTAACGTTGATTAATCTATATAATATTTTAGTTTGAATCCTTGTGTTTAGTTTGATTTTCAGTGATTATTGTTGATTAATCTGTGTACTTGGTATTCTGTGTTTTTTGATTGACATTCAAAGGGCATTTGCATCATCCGTTCATCTACACTCCAAGTGGTTTTCAACAGTGTCTTAAGAGATGTTAATAAACTTTGATTAAAGTGAGTTTTCATTAGTTAAGACATTGGACCCAAGTGATTACTTGTAGTTTTCTTCAGACTTAGAGATTTTTTAAAATTCCCAATCATTTTAAAGAGCAGTGATAGCTGAGTTTTCATCATCAAGAGACTGTTTAACCATAATTCCCTTTTAATCTAAAACATTTCTTGATTCATTTAAAATACCAAAAATAGTTAACTTTTTGCACTTTACATTTGTTACACCACCTTTAAAACAACTAAAACCCTCTTTTACTCACTCAAATTTACAATGCTTTTGAAAACTAACTTAGACTAGGATTTCCAATAACAAGCTCCTCGAAAAGAACAACTGGTTGTATCCTATACTACATTTTCCTGGTACAACTCACTTTCTTGACGATCCGGAAGGTAACAGTCCAGCCATCAATCACATACCCTAGAATAGATGACTATGAGCTTAATTTGATGTTTTAAATGATCAAAACTTGAAGAAGATCAAGGGAAGTTGGGTCAGCCTCACTTCGTCACGACCAAATATGGCATTTGCCATGACTAATGCTTATCACAAAGGGAACGCTGTCACTTATCCATACGGTGTCATTTTTAAGTTAGTCGTGACCAATAGCTTAATTAGTCACGACGAATATGTGAAATTTCCAGATTTAATTTCAAAATGCGTTCCAGTTTGTCATTCTATGTTTTTTCCAGTTTGGCTTCATTTTCTCTGTCCAGAATTCTCCCATTTCATCTCTCTTCACTCCCCTACCATTACCTACCATCAATTCATCATTTCTACCTCAATTCTTCTATTTCCACTTATTATTCTCCTCCATTTCCCTTCAAATCATTGTTGCTATAGCCATAGAAGCTGCAGAGCTTAATGAAGCTGTGATTTCAATCATGAGAGGCTAGATCTTCATTCCTTGGTATTTAATAAAGCCAATCTGAGTTCCTGGAGCTACAATTGGGAGTTTCTTCTACCTTAATCTTAGTTTCACTCTTGACATTCATAGATTGTAGTTTCTATGGTTTAGATATATTATTTGTGATTGTAAAGAGGTGTAATCTGGTTGTTTTACATTGACATTGAGATTTAGATTGTATTCTACACTTTAATTGATTAATTAAATTGATATTTCCTTCTGTTATATTGACTCTTTCTTCTCAAGTCTTTGAATCTCTTGATTGACCGGTTAGGGTGCTAACATTATTAATTAAGAGAGTAAAATACCTTTTGCAGAACATAATCCATATTAGGCATTTAGGTGAGTGATTTAGCCCAATTATTCTATGTTATTTCATATCATTTTAAGGGTATTTATCATAGATTTTGGCTCCTTTTAATGATAATTGTGCTTAATTTAGATTAAGAGTCCTTACTTTGAGTTAGTGTCTTTTTTAGGGTAAAATTGTCATAATTGGTTATTAATTGTATTCAATTGATTTCTAGGACAATTGATACTTCAAATTGTTGCTTTTTATTGTAGGACACTTGAGAATTAGAGCCAAGATTGAAGACCAAAGCATTACACAACATGAGAGTTTCCAAGAAAATGCTGTGCTGTGGCAAAAAGTCTGAAAATGTGCATCAGTGGCTATTCTGGAATAGTTCGCCGGGGCCAACTTTTGAGTTCGTCGGGGCCAACTTTCAAAATCTCACTAGAATACCTCTCTGGAATAGTTCGCCGCGGCCAACTTTTGAGTTCGCCGCGGCGAACCTCTTCGTATCAGTAACGTCAGATTCGGATCCAGAACGCAAAAATGGACCCTCTACTCATATGATCCGACCCAAATTGACCCTAAAAGCCCTTAGAAACCCTATTTTCGACCTATCACTCCATTCTATCATCTCCAACACTTCTATTCTCTCATCTTCTTGCCTCTCCATCTCCATCTTCTTCCCCATCCATTTCCTTCATCTTTCATTCACTCCATCTCAATTCCTTCCACTCCCAGCTACCATGGCCGACGGATTCACTTCAGTTGGAGCTTTTCTTGAAGCTATGGAGGGCTAGGGTTTATCAACTCTTGAAGAATGGTGGTGTGGCTTGAGTTCCTAAGCTTCAAAGGGGAGTTTAGTTTCAGTTTGCAATTTTTAGCTATGATTTATGGCTTTCTAGGTCTAGGAGTTGTAATTTCTTAGTTAGGAACTTGGGACTGATACTGTAATTATTGGTTAATGATTACATTTGTAATTTGGATTGATTGATGTTGAACTTTGTGCTTAAATATATGTGGTTGCATATATGCTTATTGTAACTCTTATTATTCTCTCCTATCTTGCATGGTTGTGTTTGGGTACTGAGTTGATTGTGTGTTACATTAAGCCAATTACATGATCATTCCAAATTTACACATTAGGGAAGCTAAACAAAGCTTTCATTAATGAGTTCATTAATGAAAGCTTTGGACTCATTGAGTTAATGAGGTTCTTATTAAGAAAACCTAATGATTTGTGAAACTCCCAATATTTTAAGTGAACTATGATTGCCATCAAAGCCATTTTCAAGAGATTTCCTATCATTCATTTCCATTCCATCATTATTATCTTAAAACACCAAAAATATAGTATCTTAGGTTTGTTTTCATTGCATTTAGTTTAGGCACCATTCATTTAAGTCTTAAAAACCCAAAACCCCATTTCATTGCATTGCATGGCATTTAGTCTAGCTTAGGTAATTAATAAAGGCTCCCAAAAGTGAAACGACCCGAGTTTGCACTATACTGCATAGCTTGGATTAAATTTTGATTGAGAACCCCAAGGTGAACGACAGAAAGGCTCTCTTTCAGTGAGTTTGATGAGTTAGGGTTCTAGCTCATTGAATTCATTGTTTGTAGAAGGTCTTCACAAACCGAGTCTAATAAAGGAACTGAACTCAATTAAGAGAGGAACTAGGATGATTGATGGACTTGACCATCAAGGATACTTCATATATTCCATTCACTTCATTCATTAAATACAGAAATTACAAATAGTTTTACTTTAGGTTTGATTTAGTCACTGGTTATACAAACACTTCATACATCATACTTGGTTAATTTGATATTTGTGATAGATTAGTAAGACATCTATAGGCTCCTTAAGAGATCGACACCTAGGTTAGTGCTACTATATTGCATTTAGCTTAGTTTTATTTGACAGTCCAACGACAGGGTTGCATCAGTCCATGTCTCAAGAAGGAAGGAAATTAGCTGCGCATGGAGATCAAACAAGCTTTACTGGGCTCTGATCTAGATTTTGCCATGGCAGACGAAGATGATGATGAGAATCAGCGGAGGAAATTGACATAAAGTGATCAGAATTAAAGGTAGATGATGGAGGTGTGAGAGATGGTGAGAGTAAAAGAGAGAAAATGGAATCTGAGATGGAGAGATTTGGAAGTGACGGAATAAATGAGGTAGTAGTCAATCTCCAAAACTGGCACGAGTAAATCTCTTTAATTAATTAAAGGCATAAGCTTCCTCTTCTTTCATTTAGCTCATGACACTTATCCCTTTTAGTCTAATTAACTCCAAAATTCATTTGAATACAGCTGGCCAACAACGACTTGATTCTGAAACTCACCATCTTGCAATTTTTTTACTTTTAAAAATTCAATCTCTTTCCCACTTTGCCCCTCTAGTTAATTCAAACAAAATCCAAAAAATAATTTCAAATCTGAAAATTTATTAAAAAGATAATAAAATATCATATTTGATCAAATTCTCAATCCATGTCATGTTATTTAAACAATATTGCAAATATTATCCAATTAATTCCCTAAAATAGGCTAAAATGCACATTTTAAACATATTAAAAATATGGTTTATCAAGAATTTCGAGGTGGTCAAGGCAAGGAAAATTTGTATAGAGGTACTGAAAATTCTCAAGGACAGTTTAGGAATGCCTCTGTGGGAAACTATGTTAGGCCATCTACAACAAGATAAATTCCAATTCAAGAACCTAATAGGGATGAAAATCTACTGAAGATGATGAGCAATTTGTGTGATAAGGTGGAGCAACTTGAAATTAAAAATAATAATCTCCAAGCTTTTGTTACCCAAATAGCAAACTATGAGAGTGAGCAAGATGTTAAGAAGGGAGACTTACCTTCCAACATTATTATTAATCTCAAAGGCCTAAATGCTATAAGTTTAAGGAGTAGAAAGCTAGTTAGAAAGAAAGATGAGGAAAATGAAGATGAAGAGGTTGTTTTTTTTTTTATGAAAGCTTACAATTTTAAAAGTCAACTTCTATAGTTGTACCTTTATTTGAAAGTATGAAAGAGAATAGTATCTTGAAGAAAAAGGCCACTACACTTGTTCATGAAAAAGATGATGTTAGAGCTATTAAAGGGAGTCAACTTCACACACAAGAAGCTTCTAGCAATAAAGGTAATGAGGTAAATCTTAAGATACTTCCCTTTCCATATTCTTATCTTTAAAGCATAAGGAAATCTAAGGCTAATAATAAAGGAGATGATGAGTTGTTTGAGCTGTTTAGTAAACTAGAAGTTAATGTGCCTTTACTTGGGTTAGCTTCTCAACCTAAGTATGACAAAATATTGAGAGATCTTTGTAGGTATAAAAAGAAATTCAAGCCTAATGAGATGGTCCAACTACCTTTCAATGTTAATGTACTTTTTAAGCCCTAATTATTGGTTAAATGTCAAGATCCGGTAAGCTTCACCATACCATGCACCATAAGAAGGACTACTACTCCAAAAGCCTAACTAGACCTAGGAGCTACTATTAATATGATGTCCAAGTCAGTTTATAAATCCCTAGGTATCACTACCCTTAAACCTACTAGTGTTATTTTACAATTAGCGGACCACACTGTTAGATATCCACATGGGGTGTTTGAGGATGTGCTAGTAAAGGTTAAGGATTTGCTCGTTCCTACATATTTTTATGTTTTGGATATGTCTAAGGAAAGCATGAATGAAGCTATATTAGTTCCTAATAGACCTTTCATGAGAATTGCTAATACCGAGATTAAAATGAAGGAAGGTTCTATCACTATAAGTGTAGGTGACAATTTTGTGCATTTTAACATCTATGAAAGCATGAAACAACCTAATAAAGATGATTCCTTACATGATGTGCACTTTATTGATGAAGTAGATGATGATTTACATATTGAAAATAATAGTACTTCTCATATGGTTGTTGAGTCTTCTCATACACTTGTTGTCCGTTTTCCTATTCTACCCCTTCTTCTATTCTACCTCTTCCACTCGATGCAATGTTTTGTGTAAAGATAATATGCTTGTTGAACCTCCTACTAACCAAAAATGTTTGAGAAAGGTACTTCTTATGATAATCTTATAGGGTTTAGTAGAGCTGTAAGGTTTTAACCTAAGAAGCCACTTAACCTGGTCAAAGCATTAAAGGAGATAGGACAACCTGTTAAGGTCTTGTGTGAGGTTCATCCTCCACCATCAAAGGAAGAGAAATCATATGACCTTGCAGTTGAACAATTAACAAGTCTACTTTTTCTGCTACATGCTTTATCTTTGAATCCCAAGACACTTGCCAAGGGAGCTCTCCAAGTTGATAAAGAGGAGTATGATATTGGTGACTATGTCATGGCTTATATCTATTGTTACTCCGCATCTTATCAAAATTTCAAGGAGATATGGATGGCACCTTTAGAGGTGGTCTTAAAGATTTCAAATAGAAAGTAGAAATTGAAGGATGGCTTTGGCAAATATTGCCATTCAAGAGCCCACTGCCTCTGCCTCTACCAAACTAGTTACAAGCTATAATGACTATGGTTATATCTCTCCTTTCTCTTGTTCTTAGTTATTTACATGGAATTGATTGCTCTAAGCTGTTGAACAAGTATAGGGGAGAGATGTACCAATAGAAAAGGGTAGTTTTTGAATTTTGTGTGATGTGTTATTCTTCCATTTTATTCTCTGCATTTCCAAAACTACTGTTTAAGTTTTGTTTTAGGCTGCATTGAGGACAACACAAGGTTTAAGTGTGAGGCAGTATTCATTACCTTGTTGTTTTGTTTATATTTTTGTATCTTTTGTTTGTGTTTTGTTTTCAAATTCCTTTGTTAAAAAAACGGCTTAATGTTTCAAAAACTTTGTACACTTTTGGATTGAATTAGCTATATTTTGTATCTCAATTGCATTTTGGTTGATTGTGATTCTTTACTTGTTGAAATAAAGTATGAATGTCATATGAACTAAGTTCTAGTTATGGTGTATATATTAGGTTTGATAAATGTGATAGGAACAAAAGCTTAATTGGAAGGATTTGAGACTATGGTTCATTTTATTATCTGTGACATATCCGCTAAGTCCATTGCTCTCTAGAACTTGCCTTGGTTCTTGCTTGAGGTTGTATTTATATTGACATGATAGGGATGATATAGGCATTCATTTAAAATGCTAATTTGACCAAAAAGCCAACCTTGAAACATTAATCCTTTATTTAGCCCTTTAAGCCCATCAATTTTCAATTCTTCACCCTTTCACATTGGAATAAACTTAATTGTGTTGCATCTCAATCTTTTCTTGACTATAGTAATACCCTAACCATTGAAATGCGTGAAATCTACTATTCTATGCATTTCACTCAGCACAATATGATCAGCTTTGTGGTGGAGGAATTAAAAAGGAAAATGAATGCTTCTGTATAAGTCGCTGTGGCAAATATATAGAAGCACCACAACGAACAATCTAAATAAAAAAATAAAAAAGAGAAAAAGAAGAGAAAGCCAAAAGAAAAGAAATAAAACTTAAAAAAAAAAAGAACCAAAACAAAGAAAAAAAGAAGAAGAAAGAAGTAAAAGGAAAAATAAAATGCATTACTTGGAATAAGTAAGGTTTATTGAGTTGTTATCTATACTCCCACATATTCAATTGCATGCAAGCACTTAGTTCATTCTAATTCCCATTATTCATATCTCCTTTCTATCACATCTAACCTACCATTTATTAGCCTATCTAACCTTACAACCTAATAAATGCCCTATTGATCTTTCTTGTTATTGTTGTTAGTAGTGGAGAGCTTAGAACCATTACAAGCATATGGTAGAGGATGGTTAAGTGGTTGTTAAGTGAGATTACCCCTAGAGAGTTAAGAGTAAAATGCTTGTCCTTGTGAGGTTCCTTTGAGCATTAATTTGGGTTAGTCTTTGCACCATTCGATTCATTATTTTAGTATACGACATGAGCATAGATTGGATGTGAGTATGAAATTGTGATTACCAAATGTGATTCTTGATGCTTGCATAGTTCATTCATTCCTACCTTTTATTTTGCATTGAAATGAATTTGCCAGGAGTGCAAAAGCTAAGTGTAGGGGAGTTGATAAGTCTCATATTTCACCTATATTTTAGTCCAAACTTATACTTTTGTAGCTTTTAATTGTGTAATTTGGGTTAAATTAGAGGTTTTTGTGCATCAAAGGTATAAGAGTCAATTGTGTGCTTTTATATGATAATTCTTGGGTTTTATTCATTTATTGGCTCTTATGTATCCTATATACTCTAGATTAGATGACTATGAGCTCAATTTGACTATTGTAGGTGATTAAAGGTTGAAAAAATAAAGGAAGAATGATTCTATCTAATCGTCGTGATGAACAAGCCTAATAAAGGAGCACATATTCACTAATCTAAATGGTGTCATTTTAGAGAGAGCTGTGGCGAACTTGATGAAGCATTATGGTAGAAGGTTAGAAATTTGCTTTTAAATTCTAGAATGCGTGCCAGAAACTGCATCAGTCATTTTTCTCCATTTCTGTTCAATTTCTCTGCTTAGATCCTCTCAACTTCATCCCTCTGTACCTCTTTACCGTCTTCATCATCAATCCATTTTTCTACTCAAATTCTTCCATTTTCTACTGATTATTTCCTATGTTTTGCTTTTAATCATTGCTGTCATGGCTATGGAGATTGCTGAGTTTTGTGGAGCTGTGATTTCAGTCATGAAAGGCTTGATTGTGATTCCTTGGTGTTCAATGAAGCTAATCTGAGTTCCTGAAGCTATATTGGGAGTTTATTCTACCTTACTCTTAGTTTCACTCTCTGCATTCATAGATTGTAATTTCTAAGGTTTAGATTTGTGATTTGTGATTGTATTCTGCACAATTTTGTTGATTTACATTGAAACTAAGATTTGAATTGCATTATGCACTTTAATTGATTGATTGGATTGGTATGTCCTTCTGTTATATTGATTCTTTCTACTCAAGTATTTGAATCTCTTGATTAACTGGTTAGGGTTCTAACATTGTTTGAGAGAGTAGAATACCTCTTGCAGAACATAATTCATGTTAGGCATTGAGGTGAGTTTGATGAGTTAGGATTCTAGCCCATTGAATTTATTATTTGGAGGAGGTCTTCACAAACCGAGCCTAATAAAGTATTTGGAACTCAATTAAAAAAGGAATTAGAATGGTTGATGTATTTGGCCATCAAGGATAATTCATACATTGCATTTATCTCTACTCACTAAGTCTAAAAACCATAAAAAGTTTAGATAGTTTTACTTTAGTTTTTGACATAGTCATTGGTTGCATAATTACTCCATACATCATACTTGGTTAATTTGATATTTGTGCTAAATTACTAAGACATCCATAGGTTCCTCAAGAGTTTGATATCTAGGTTAGTGCTATTACATTGCATTTAGCTTAGTTTTATTTGGTAGTCAAGTGACATGGCTCATCAATCACATAATAATCTTATCCACATCATGGCATGGCATATAGCATACACGAGAGCAGATCCTCTCATCATTGGTTTTCTCCTCATCCCTCATCATCTCTAAATCTTGTCCATTCAAGTGATCGAAGAGCTTACAATGCACCACAACACTAGACTATGAAAAATGAATCTTCACCATCCAAGTGTTGTGATCCTCACTATAAATTTTCACCTCTAGTCCTTAATTTCGGCTTGGTGGGAAACATTCTCATTGTTCCATCATTGACTTTGGCAGAAAGCTTTAGGTCTTCAGCATTTATTCTCATTTTGGTGACTTAATTATATGAAATAGATATCCATTTCAATGGCTTCGTTTTCATTCCAAGAGGAGTAAGGCAAAAATAACTCTCTCTCTCTCTCTTTTGAACAATAGATAGTACTCATCTGGTCTTTAATATAGCATCTAATTGTTGAGTCGATTTTGATCCAAAATATAAGACATATTTCTCATATTTATTAACTTTTTCTAAATTACCTCTAAATACTCCCTCAACCATAATCAAGTAAAGAGGGAGAGAAGATATTAAGAAAGATGATTATGGTATTTTAGGAAAAATATATCATATTTTTTATAATTAACTAATTTACGTAACTTTCTTAATCTAATCAAATTAGTTAAATATGTCTTATATTAAAAATCGAAGAAGTATCTTTTTTAAACTCAAACTTATCTCCATTTAGAAATGTTTTTCTTTTTGTTGCACCTATTATAAAATTTTTTTGTATACGTGTTTTTTTGGGATCATAGCTTTGTATGTTTAATTTGTTAAGATATTTTTAAATTTATGTAGTTTCAAATTTTATCAGAAGTTTTATTATTGTGTTTTGCATAATAAGAAAACAAACGGTTTAGGGATAAGGAGATGTGTCTTTTTCAACTGTCAAATTTATTGGATGGATGAGATTTAAAGATGATGAGGGATGAGGAGAAAACTGATGATGAGAGGATCTGCTCCCAACATACACATAGTAATAAACATAGTGCATGGTAACATTAAAAATAAATGCTAACCACCTCTTTTAATGCTTATCGTCTTGCCTTCAATCTCCTCCCCCTTGGAAAATATAAAATATCCTTTCTTTAACCCCTCAGAGTACGTGTTTGGAAGCGTTATGGTTCAAGCGATTCACAAAACAAGCCGTGGATTGAAAATTTGCAATTAGTTCTCAGGTTAATGCTATTAGTTAAATTCTATATTTTTGATCCAACTTTGAAAAATCATAATTAATCGTATTGAGGTAGTTCAAAATTTTATTTGAAGCTCTTTTATTTTTCTATAGGGAAAAAAATATAATACTGGACTTAACCCTTGCCAATTCATATAGTTTATTTGTTGAAGTTTACTGTTCATTTGGTAAAAACTGTACTTTTCAGTTTCTCTGTCCTAACTTTGATCAAACATAACTCTTAACACACATATATATTTTATGTGATCTACCATTTTTTTAAAGCTTAGGATGTGTACTTTAAGCATACCAAATTTCACAATCATAATCAATCATTTGTCTCACATCCATTCTGTTACTATTTCGTGACTCTATTAAGGATAACTTATTCCCCTTATTTGTATTAACAATTCATGATTAATTCTTTCCATGCATAATACTATGCCATCCATGCATTAACCATTTTCATACATTATCACAGTCAATTATACATGCCATCATCATTATTTATTACCACATTACATTAGTGGCATGTTTATATCATATATTAACATACAAATTATACAATGCAATGTAATATGTTTCTTAAATTCTTTTCCTCTTTTCCTTGCTTCACTTCATGCATCCTTCTCCTATGCTCTTTGCACCTATTATGGTTGGTTAAGGGAGGGTGAAATTTGTAACATCCTGAGTTTTATCGGGTTTTAATAGCCTCTCTTGGTTGATTTTGAGGATAGATTAGTGATTTAATCTTGATATTGGTGTTTGGGTTGAATTTGAGGTATGTTGGAGGAATAGGTGAACGTACCCCTCTCAGGGTATGTTCACCGCGGTGCACCGGGAGTTCTAGGTAGGGTTTGTCTTTCGGCAAGGTTTTGCCGCGGCGAAGGTAGGGGTATGCCACGGCGAATGTTTTCTGGGCGAGCGTGAGTTTCCTCTCGGGAAGCTTTCGCCGCGGCGAAGTCGGGTTTTCAGGCGAGTAATTCCTCTCGGGATTAGTTCGCCGCGACGAAGATATGGGTTCGCCGCGGCGAAAGGTCGCGAATCTATATAGTCGCGGGAGGGGTTTAGTGTGCGAAAATTAGAAAATCTGAACGAGGAGAGAGGAGCTTTGCTAGGGTTTCGAATTTCTGGCTTGGAGGGGACATTTCTAAGGATCCATTACCTCAAGTAAGTGATTTTAACCTCTAATCTACTTTCTTTTTTGGAATTTCTGAGGATTTTTGGTGGAACCCTAGGATTTTCTAAGTTGTGATGGAATTGAGGTTTTTGATCGATTGTTTTGAGTTTAATTGATTCCTTTGGGTTAATCTAAGTATTTAATCAGTGTAGTTTTCTTAGATTTAAAGAACTTGGAGTTTTTGAAGCTAGGGTTTATGGAAATGGGAGGTTTGGAATTGAGGATGATAATGTAGAGATTGATTTTGAGTTTTGTGAATTGGGTTATGTTAAGGAGGGTTAAATTGGATGTTTAATCGGTTTAGTTTTTGTTGTTGGAACCTTAATTGCTCAAATGGGATGTTGGAGGTTGAATTCCTATAGTGGGTCCTTGAGGTTTGAACTCTAATTGATGCTTGGAAGGAGACTTGATGTTTTAATAGACTTTTAGGACTTTGGAGTGTTGTTTTGATAGTTATACCCTTTAAGTTGGGTAAAGTTTTGATAGGAGATAGGAATTTTGTGTCCCCAAGTGTTGTTTTGGCCACATTATTAGTTTAAAAGCTAATATATGATGGTTGTGTGTTTGTGTGCTTGTGTAGACCGGTTGTGAGTCTTAGTGGTGCACGGGGCCACATCATTGGTTTGTTGTTCCTTGCTCAGGCGAGAGGTAACCACTTTCCAATCCTTAGTACTTGCTTCTGTGGTGTTGTGAGTAGATTTATGTTTTGTGCTCCAAGTAGTAATTATGTTCAAACTATATGTTGTATATGAAAAGGGAAAACCGTCTTGTGGGGTTTCGATTGATGATAAATGAAATCTTGAAATTGTGAAGGATATGCCACTGAATGAAGTTACTTATGAAATGTTCAATTACTATTTGATTATGGTTTGAGCATGATGCATGAATTGGGAATTGGTGAGAGTTTTTGATATTTACTACCACGTGGTAAGGCCTCCATTAATGCATGATGGTTGGCTCTTTACGTCCCCCATAGTGAGGGATAGGCCTTTTGGCTCCCTACGTCCCCCAGAGTGACGTCCCCCATAGTGAGGGATAGGCCGGGTTCGGCTTTTGAAAATCTCCCAAAGTGAGGGATATGGTTGATGGGAATTGCATCATTTCACTCGCATGGATTGTTGTGGCTATCTTGTTATCATATTACTTGTGAACTGCCCCGCTTGACACCTCACGAGCACCTATTTAGTAGTACCTAGTATTGGAAAGGTTGGTTACTAGGACTTTGTCTCACCCCGTGGTTTACAATGTTTTCAGGTGAAGGTGCTAGGCGTGCGCCTTCGGGAAGAGACGCAGAGACTTGAGTTTGGTTAGCTTTAGGCCTCTAGCCTTTGTTTATGTATGATCAGTTGTATATTGCCACAGTTAGGGTCTTTTGTGATATTTTGATTGTTGATCTTATTGTAAATCGGAGGATACGTTATCTCCTTGTTTTAGTTGGCCGGAGGCCATTGCTATTGTTTTATGGAACTTTGTTATACATGGTGGAAAACTAATTGGATGGGCTGATTTTTTATGTATGTTGTTACCCGGGTCATGATGCTTTTTGTCGTCAAAACACTCAATTAAACTAGGTCCTAATTAATTTGTAGTTTAGGATCGACCTAGATCATTACTTCCAAGGAGCAAGTTGTGGGTTTCTTTAGGTGAAAATTTAGGTGATAAAAAAAAGTAATAAATTGGACCTAAACTAAAATGCAAAATTCTAATTCTAAATGCAAGATGCAAATATCCTGAAATCTATATGAAAATTAAATTAAACTAAATGAATGCAATGTAATTTTTGGGGGGTTTTTTGAAGGGAAATAAAAATAATGAATAAAGAAAATTAATCAGAAAGCAAAGAAAATTAAGAAGTGAAAATTCAGAGATTTCTCTTCAGGTACGGTAGAGGGGACAACTTAGGATTTGCTTGGATTTAACCTTCATAACGTCCAATTAAACAATCAGATAATCAACCAACTTAATTAAACAATTAAGAGGTGAAAGAACCCAAATTTTGCAATTCAAACCACATTGATAATTAAACTCATAATGAAAACTCAATTATAAATTCAATTAACAATGCAAGGGTTCCAAACATATATTCCAACAAGTATCTCGGCACAAATAAGATCCAAATATCAATTCAATCCAAGAATAAAATTGACAATCTAGAACTAAATTGTCTCAACAAAAATACAACTTGAATTCATATAAAACTAAACAAATTCAAGTCCTTGAATTAAAAAGATAAATGGAACATCACTCCCTTGTGGTCTTCAAGTGCTAGCCCAAGGCTCTGGTCTCCTTCATGCTCCTCCCAAGTTGCCTCCCTATAAGCTTAAGCTTCCATGGTATTATCTCCTCCCTCCACGCTGTTGGGAATCACGGCCGCCATAGTTGATGGAGAACGAAGAATGAAAATGATGAGTGTATGTGGCACGTACGTGGATTAAGAAAGAAGAGGAAGTGAATTAATGATGGTGATAAAGGATGCTGATTTTTTTTTTAAATATAGGACGAAGGAAATAGGGTGCAAGGCGTCAGATTGGAGGGATTTTTGAAGGAAGAGAATTTTTCGTCCTTTTGTGGATGGAATGAGAGAAATGTTTTTTATGAGAGAAAAGGAAATTTTCTTGGGTTCAAAACTCAAGCTCATTAGTAATTAATTGGCCCACTTGATGTTAGCCATTGGATTGTGCTTAAATCCCAAGAAACAATCTTGCGCCATTAGATTTCCTATGTACTCTTTCTTGACCTACAAGAATTTAAGTGCATCCATTAATGTAGATTATATCCAAATATAATAAAAAATCAAATATTAGATATGCACAAAAATTAGGCAAGAAAGTACAAAACTTTCTAAAATAATCTTTCTAAAAATATGAGACTTATTTCCAAAGAAACAAGAAAAATTAATTCCAAGTCAAAAATAGGAAATCCCAAAATAATTATATTTTTAATCCAAAATCTCAATTTTTATGCAAAATCCAAAAATCAACCAATTTATCCAATAATGCATAAAAGGTTCATTTAAGCCCAAAATTATCATTTAAATTCTGAATTAATGTGGGATAAAATATATAAAAATTGGGCTTTATCAATTCCCCCACACTTAGCCTTTGCACTCCTGGGCAAAGCAAATGAAGACCAAAGAACAAAAGAAAAATCTAACAAAGGTGAATGTTCCAATTACAAGAAAAAGCAAGCCAAAGCATTCAACATCTCTTTTATCCAAGTAATCTTCTCATGAATCAAGAAAACAAACATCATGGCAATTTACTTGACAAAGGGGAATCTAAGTCAGAAATCCCTCACCAAGGTTAATGTGTATGTCACTCATCACTCAAAAGTGTATTGGCTTGTGTTTACACTCAAAATCATCCTACCCAATCCTCTTTCCATAGGCTTGACAAGAATCTAAATTCTCCACCAATCATAAAGCCATTACAAGCATAAATTAAAAGGACTTTTATTAGGTTGTAATGGGGCTAAGGTAAACAAAGAATGGATAGAGTGTTTGGGAAAACAAAGGTGAACATCTTAGGAAATGAAGAGAGTCAATAAAAAATAAATAAATAATGGAATGTAAAAAACTAAAATAAACTTGAATTGGGTCATTCTTTTTCTTTTTCTTTTTTTTTCTTCTCCTTTTTTTTTCAAGCACTTTTTTTTAAAACTTTCTTAGGCCGTTATGTATATGCTCTTTTGACGCGAACCTTCATATTGGTGATACAAAGGCCCGGTTACTCAAGCATGGATAATTCATTGGCACTAAGATGCTACTAGCACGCTCATAGCCCTTACTGGCCGTTTGACGCGAAGATCAACATTGGTGATGAAGATCCCCGGTTACTAAGCACAGCTTAAACTAGAGGAGCGGAATCTTATTACAATATTTTTTTTCTTTTTTTCAAATTGACCCAAACCATAACTCCAAATGTGTTCCTCCATCCCAAGCACATATAATATAACACTCTTCAACTCCTAAGACATTTAAAAGGGTAGGAATTTTTTTTTATAGGTTAAGAGGGAAAAAAATATGAAGGCTCAAAGGGGTTAAGCAAAGGATAAATGCATGAAAAGGGTGGGCTTTTGGCTTATCTGGCTAGAATAATTGAAATGAATGCCTTTATCATCTTTATGACTGCAAATGCACAATCGTGGTCTCAAACAAGATTCAAGTCAAGTTCTAGATTGAGAAAAGAGATAGGAGTATACACACATGAAAAGAAGACACGTATCAGGCTCAAAACCTCACTAGGTATATGATTACTAGCTTAAATTCACCTAAGTCAAATCCATTGCCACTTAGTTTATCCGCTCAAAACATGATCAATCACTTTTCACATCAAGAATGCATCATACTTGAGTCACTTCAAACTTGCAATCTTCACATTCAAAACAAAACAAACAAAACATTTTTTTCTTCCTTTTTTTTTTGTAAGAGGAACTAAAACAAAAGTAAAACACACCAAAAAAGGAAAAAAAAATAAAAGAATGAAATCCCTCCCCCACACTTAAACAATGCATTGTCCTCAATGCAGAACACATAGGCAAGTCACAAAGCAAGTAGTATCCAGCACAGCCCAACTCAATAATATGACAATGCAAAGCAAAAAGAGTGAAGGGAAGGAATACAACCAAGGCTACGTGGCGTCTCGTAGTGTGATAACCTCTACATCTTGGGTAGAGAACCCCTCGTAGTAAGGCTTCAAGCGATGACCATTGACTGTAAAGCATCTTCCAGTTGGCTCTCTCTTAATCTCTACAGCACCATAGGAAAAAACATTAGTGACAATAAAAGGTCCCTCCCATCTAGAACGGAGCTTACCAGGCATGAGTTTAAGTCTAGAGACATAAAGTAGAACTTTTTGGCCCACATGAAAATCCCTTCTTAAGATGAGCTTATCATGGATAGCCTTGGTCCTTTCCTTGTAGATTCGAGCATTCTCATAGGCTTCTCTCCTAAGCTCTTCAAGTTCTTGCAATTGTAACTTTCTTTTAACACCAGCACTAGCAAGATCAAGGCTGCAGCTTTTGATGGCCCAATATGCCTTGTGCTCCACCTCTACTGGCAGATGACAAGCCTTACCAAAGACAATTCGATATGGGGACATTCCAACTGGGCTTTTATATGTTGTACGATATGCCCAGAGTGCATCATCCAGCCTTTTGCTCCAATCCTTTCTGTTAGGTTGCACTGTCTTTTCAAGAATGAGCTTAATTTCTCTGTTTGAGAGTTCTGCTTGACCGTTTGTCTGAGGGTGGTATGGAGTAGCCACCTTATGCATCACACCATACTTGCTCAGTAAGCTCTGCATACTTCGGTTGCAAAAATGAGTACCCTGATCGCTAATGATAGCTCTTGGGATTCCAAACTTGCAGAAGATGTGAGACCTGACAAAAGAAACCACTACAGAAGAGTCATTAGTACGAGTGGGGATTGCCTCAACCCACTTAGAGACATAATCCACAGCAAGCAGAATGTAAACATAACCAAATGAAGTAGGAAAAGGTCCCATGAAATCAATACCCCAAACGTCAAAAACTTCACAGAACAATAGCGGCTGTTGAGGCATTTCATGCTTCCTATAAATATTGCCAACAAATTGGCACCTGGAACACTTCTTACAAAACTCGTGGGCATCATGGAATAGAGTGGGCCAGAATAACCCACTTTCTAAAACCTTCCTAGCAGTACGCTTAGCACTAAAGTGCCCTCCACAAGCAAGAGTGTGACAAAATGTCAACACAGATTCAAATTCACTATCAGGAATGCATCGCCTAATAACCTGATCATTGCAAATGTGCCACAAGTAGGGATCATCCCATATATAGAACCTAGCATCACTCTTAAACTTGTTTAATTGATGCTTATTCATATCAGTTGGTAAAACAGATGCAGCCAGATAATTAGCAATGTCAGCATACCACGGAACAGTCATATCAACTCCACAAAGTCTATTATCAGGAAAATCATCTAAGGGTAAAGAAGATGTTACCACAGGAGTCTCAATCCTACTCAAGTGATCAGCTACCATGTTCTCTGCACCGCTCTTATCACGGATCTCCACATCAAACTCCTGTATCAGCATTACCCATCTAATCAAGCGGGGTTTAGAGTCTGGCTTCTTGAACAAGTACTTGATAGCCGAATGATCTGTAAAGACAGTCACTTTTGTGTGGAGGATGTAAGAACGAAATTTCTCAAGCCCAAACACAATTGCAAATAGCTCTTTCTCTGTGGTTGTGTAATTAGCCTGGGTGGCATCCAGTGTCCGTGATGCATATGCTATGATATGTTGCCGCTTTTCTATTCTCTGAGCAAGAACTGCACCCAATGCATAATCAGAAGCATCACACAAGAGCTCAAAGGGAAGGCTCCAATTAGGTGGCTGAATGATAGGAGGTGTAGTGAGTCGCTTTTTCAACTCATCCCAAGCATACCTGCAAGCATCATCAAAAACAAAGCCCACATCTTTCTGCAGTAAACGAGACAATGGTAATGCAATCTTACTAAAGTCCTGAATGAATCGCCTGTAAAATCCAGCATGCCCAAGAAAAGAGCGCACATCTTTCACACAAGAGGGATATGGAAGAGATGAAATAATGTCAATTTTGGCTTTATCAACCTCAATGCCATCATGTGAAACAACATGTCCTAAAACAATGCCTTTCTTGACCATAAAATGACATTTCTCAAAATTTAGCACAAGATTATATTCAATGCATCTTTTCAAAACCCTATCCAAACTAGCTAAGCATGCATCAAAAGAATCACCATAGACAGTGAAATCATCCATAAATACTTCCATGCAATGCTCAAGAAAATCAGAAAATATGGAGACCATGCAACGCTGAAAAGTGCCAGGTGCATTACATAATCCAAACGGCATGCGTCTGTATGCAAAGGTTCCAAATGTACATGTGAATGTGGTCTTATCCTGATCCTCAGGTGCAATAGAAATTTGAAAATATCCAGAAAAACCATCCAAAAAACAATAATGGGATCTACCAGCCAGTCTTTCAAGCATTTGATCAATAAAGGGAAGGGGGTAATGATCTTTTCTGGTCACAGAATTCAACTTTCTATAATCAATACATACCCTCCAGCTATTCTGGACTCTAGTTGGAACAAGCTCACCTTCATCATTACGAATAACAGTAATACCAGTCTTTTTCGGAACTACCTGAACCGGACTAACCCACTGGCTATCAGAAATGGGATAGATTATACCTGCAGAAAGAAGTTTAGAAACCTCTTTCTTTACCACATCAAGAATCAATGGGTTGAGTCGCCTCTGTGGCTGACGCACAGCTTTGGCACTATCTTCTAACAAAATCCGGTGCATGCACACATTAGGGCTAATTCCAGGAATATCAGCAAGAGTCCATCCAATAGCTTTCATCCTTCTTTTTAGCACCTCCAGGAGGCGAATTTCTTCATCAACAGCTATGTCGCGAGCTAGAATCACTGGCAATGTCTCATCCTCCCCCAAATAGGCATATTTCAGCGAATCTGGAAGTGGCTTTAGCTCTAAAGAAGGAGCTCGCTCAATTGAGGGCACGAGGGGCTTCAAATCAATGTTAGTCAAACTAGAAACCTGCATTGAAGACTCACAAGCAAAAGAGCAGACTTTCCCAACTTGGGAATCATTAGCAGGAACAGTAACAACAGAAGAATCAGATAATACACCACAATTCATGAAAGAAGTGCCATCAGTAGCACTCATGTCAGAAGCGACATCGGGATCAAAATCAGAGACCTCTATATCAGGGACATGATCAATGTTAACTAACAGATCAGAGTCAGGTAATGTAGATGAATCAGTTGCATCTATAGCATCAATCACACTAAGTAACTGAGAGAGTCCATGTGAATCAACAGAAGTACTAGATGAGGAATCACTGAAAGTGCCAAGTCTATGGATAGGTGCAGAAGAATCAAAACTAGAATGTCTAACAATCTCAATGAAATCAGTGAAAACATCAATATCAGCAGCATCTATACCAGTACAAGTATCACAACTACCAATTTCAGAACATGAACAAGAGATAGAATCATCTAAGCCAACAATATCACATGATCTACTTATCATACTATCTCTAAAATCTATGACAGCATCATCAGTAATAATGTCAACAAAACTAACATCAATCTCAGCACAACTATCAGGGATGTCTCATAGAGTCAAGCACATCAAATCTAATGATTTTACCAGCAAATTCCATAGTAAGAGTACCAGCATGCACATCTATCATAGCCCTAGCAGTCTTAAGAAATGGCCTACCCAAAATCAAAGATAAATGTCCCTTTTGCCTAAATCTAGCATCATCCATATCAAGAACATAGAAGTCTACAGGAAATATGAGATCTTTTACCTTCACCAAGACATCCTCCAAGACTCCTTCTGGAACTACACAGTGTCTGTCAGCAAGAGAAGCGATTAGATTTGTAGGCTTAAGATCCACACCTTGAAGTTGAGCAAAAACTGATTTTGGCATGACATTGATGGCCGCTCCTAGATCTACTAGAGCATCTGAAAACTCAATGTTACCAATGGTGCACGGTATGAGAAAGCTACCAGGATCCTTGCACTTCACTGGCATTGGCATTTGATAAAGAGAGGAGACAACCGCCCCTAAGTCAACTTTGCCATCATGCTTAAGCCTTCTCTTGGTGGTACACAACTCCTTCAAAAACTTCGCATACTTAGGCACTTGTGCAACTAGATCAACTAATGGAACATTGATTACCACCTTTTTGAAGATATCATAAACTTCTTTGAACATCTCAGCTTCTTTCTTTCTCCTTTCAGCCTTAATCACCCCTGTAGGAAAAGGTAAGACTTGCTCACTCACTTTCTTCCCTTCCCCATCTTTTTCTTGCTCTTCTTGCAATGCCACATGTGGTATTGATAAAGTGGACTTATTATGCGATGTGGAAGCAGGGGGAGAATCTTTAATGATAGCTTCCTTGTTCGTTGAAGCATGGGTAGTGACAGGATCTGCAGAGGTAATTGAATTTCCGCTTCTAAGAGATATAGCATTAATTCCACCAATGTTAGGATTCTGCTGGGTGCCAACATTAGGGTTAACTACTACTTGAGATGGCAACTTCCCTGAGCCTTGACTTTGCATGTTACTAAATGCATTAGATAACTGCCCAATTTGAGTTTGAAGATTCTGAATTTCTTGGCTATGTTGCAAATCCTTTTGTTCAAACTTATCCATCAGGAGTTTCATCATGCCTTCTAACTTTGAACTCTCATCTTGATTGGGCATAGTTTGCCTAACTTGTTGGAACATTTTACCACCAGAAGAGTTTATGCCTTGATTGAACTGTGATTGTTGAGGCTGGCCACTCCCATATCTGAGATTTGGATGGTCACGCCATCCAGGGTTGTATGTATTTGAGTAAGGATCATATTTCTGGCCACCTTGAGTCATAGGCTTAGTGTGGTATACTGCATTACACGAGTCAACTCCATCATTTAGGTAAGGGCAAGAGTCAGTGGTGTGAGTAGCTAGAGAGTAAATAGAGCAAAGTGGCCCAATTAGAGCTGTAGAGTCAGCTTGTGGGATGAAAGCAGAGGAAGATCCCACAGAAGGAGCCATATTTTGGGAGTTTTTCATCTGAAATACAACCATTTTCTCCATAGCAGATGTTAACTTATCAATTTTGCTCTCAAGGCGAGACTCAGAATAAGATGAATGCAATCCAACTTCATTTACTCTAGCTTGCTGCCTAGTACCAAACTGTTGGGTATTTTCAGCTTTCTTTTCAATCAATCTCCAAGCAGCTTCAACAGTCAAGTCAAGAAGAGCACCTCCAGCAGCAGAATCTAGTAAATCTCTCTCAAGAGGCAAGAGCCCTTCATGCAAATATTGAATCAACAATGTATCTGAAATTTGGTGGTGAGGACAACAAGATAACAATGCCTTAAAGCGCTCATAATACTCATATAAGGATTCACCAGACATTTGTCGACAACCACAAATATCCTTCCTGATGGAGGAAGTACGAGATGCTGGGAAATACTTTTCCAAAAACAACCTTTTCAGCTGGTCCCATGAAGTAATGAATCCAGGAGGTAACCGAAGAAGCCAATTCTTCGTAGAACTTTCCAAAGAAAATAGGAAGGCACGCATCTTAATCTGATCCTCAGACACACCAGAAGGCTTCATAGCAGTACAGATCATATGAAAAGTCTTCAAGTGATTGTATGGATCCTCGCCTGCAAGACCATTAAATTTTGGAAGTAAGTGAATCAATCCAGACTTTAACTCAATTTTGTGTAGAGATATATTGTTGGAAAGTGTTTAAAATCATTGGAATCAAAAATAGAATTTTTGGAGATATATATAACCTTCTATTCGGCCAGTCATTGTTCATGGGGGAGGAGTTTGAATTTTAAAAATCTAATTGCACCATTGGACTCCTTGTGAAAAATTGTGTAGGATTGAGTCATGAGATGATTGGTTCTAAAGAAGGAATCATTTTGTTAAAAATCAAAGGAAAAGAGAGAAATTGTCAAGTTAAAGTTTAAGGATTGTATATAAGTTGTTTGGTTAGTAATGTGGCCTATTTTATGCTTGGTTTAATAGGCTTTGTGAGAAGGAAGTAAGGAAGATCATTGTCCCTTGAAGTGATCAAATTAGACAAGTAACAAAAGGTAGCATTGAATTATGATTAAAGTGCTTTCTTGCTTACATTTATGTGTATGTGTGTATATGCTATGAATGCCATGATGTGACTAAGCTATGCTGCTGAATTATAATTGCAATGTTTATGTTGAGCTTGCCTTGGCATTATGTTATGTGAATATGTATGAATCTGCTTACTTTCCATGGCATTTCACTATGCATGAACCATAAAGTTATTTGCACAAAAGCATCTCACATTATGTTTGCATGATTGTATGATAATTATGATTCTTTATGAAACGTCCTGCCTTTAACCCCTCGAGTACGCATTCGTAAGCGTTATGGTTCAAGCAGATCATGACACAAGCCCGCAGATTTAAAAATTTCAACATAATTACTCGGGTTACTATTCACTGTTTAACTTCCAGATTATAGGTCCAATTTTAAAAATTCATAACTAATTCCATAAAAATCGTATTGGGGTGTTCTAAAATTCTACAAAAATCTCTTTCAATGCTCTTTAGTGAAAAAATATCAAACTGTACTTATCCTTGACCAATTCATACAGTTTATTCAGTAAATTCTACCGTTCATTTCGTAAAATCTGAAACTTCCAGATTATGTGCCTCAACTTTGGAAATTTGTATCTCCTTCTGTACACATCCAATTGAGGTGATCTACCTCTTGTTTTAAAGCTTGAGATGTGTACTATGAGTCTGCCAAATCTCATGACTTAACTCATTCGTTTAATAGGTCAAACTAGAGTTACAATCTTACTGCTCCAGGACCCACGTTTTATCCCTTAACATCTCTTTACTTAAATTCTTTTTATTTCTTTGGCATACATAACATGGGCTTACTCTTTCCCATTTATGATCATACATTTCTGTACATGCCATAAGCATTATAATTAATTACATGGCATCCTATGCATCCATAACATAAATTACACAATAGGAGAATTACACATTGAATAATAATATCATTCATTAACATGAACAATTCTCTACTTTCTTCTCCTTGCTTCTCATGCCATTATTGCCCATTGATGATTGACCTATATGGTTGGTTAGGGAGGGGTGAGATTCGGGGGAATCTCAGTAGCAAACAATACCACATAATCATGCTAGATGGATGCTAATGCACTACACACAACTTGTTTATTCTCTTGTTAATTAGTGACATACTAGCATGCTCAAAGCTAACTTCTTGATGCATGGCCATGGAGACATAATCTACTCATCATGAACAGCAATTACAGCAGCTAAAACATGTCACAACAACATGCAAATAACATGTACACTGTAACACACAAGCATACCACATCAAGCAATGACAATAGGTAAGTTCACTACCTTGCACCTCAAGCTTTCCTCTTACTTTTCCTTTGACTCCCTTGACTTTCCAACCTCGTGGGCATTGGATGAACATCATCAAATGTCCTCTTGGATGTTCCAAAGGTCCTAAACATAACCATAATGATCAAACAATCCATTAGGACCATTAGATTATATAAAGTTCAAGACTAGCTTTCTTGAACCTCAACCCTTTCTCTTAGTCTTAGGGTTTTCTTTCTAACTTTTCTAATATAAATCTTATCATTTTCCATCCTTACGATCTATTTCCTATCAATTAGGACCACTTTAGATGGCTTTAGATTCAAGAATATCAAATCTGGAAATTTTGGTTCGCGGGTACTGTTCGCGCAGAATCTCCAAAATTTTTGCTCAACTTTGAAAATTCATAATTAAATCTATAAAAATCCAAATTGAGTACTTCCAAGTCTCACTGAAAGGTTATTAAGTTAAATTTAAAGGAAAAAATAGTTTCAGGAACCAATTCTATGCTGAACAGTACCAGAATTGTACGGAAATTGACACCCTTCCAAAAGCTTAACACTGTTTCCAGATTTCAAACCCTAACTTTGAAAAATCACCATAAATTGTACACATATCCAAATGAAGTGTTCTACCCATGGATTTAAAGCTCACAGAGTGTACTTTAAGTATGAAAAATTTCAGAATCAGATACGTACAGTAACTAATTCGAAATAGGTATCAAATCAGATGCTACAGCCACCACATACCTTGATCTTGAGGCTTGAACTTTGTTCCTTCTTCTTGGCCTTCACCCCTACGTTTTTCTCTCTAAATTTTGGCAGAGTTTCCCCACTTAAACTCATGTTGGCTGAAAATATGAAGGGGAAGAGGCTCTATTTATAGCCAAAAAAGTTGGCTTGAATAGACCAAAATGCCCTTGGTGGCTAATAGAAAGGGTAAGGGCAAATTTGGAAGTTCAAGTGGACTTTTGCATCATCATTGTATCATCTTATTACATCATGCTTACCTTAACCTTCTAGAAGATGCCAAGTGTCACAAATGTGGTGGAGGAGATGGGAGATTAGATCCTAGCCGTTGGATCAAACTTGTTTCATAAGCTTCCTTCGAATTTACTTGGCCCACGTTTCTCCGGCTTTCTTTATGGCCTTTCGGAGCTCAGAAAATTGTTATATCTACTTTATAAATTTTTTTTAATTCTAGAGAATATCTATGAATTTTCTTAGGCCATAACACTTCCTTTAAACCTTGCATAAAAATTCATTTACCAAAATGCCCTTTTATCGGCAAAACCGGCTTTTTAATTTATTAAAGCCACTCCACTGGCCTTTTGGTTGCGAGACTAATTTTATAAATTAGTACAACCTTTCAACCATTTAATCTCATTTTTGTATACATTTTTGAGGTCTCTTGCTATTTTAAATAATTACTTCAAACGGTATACTTTTTACTGGCCAAAACCTTATAAATTCCATTTAAGCTGCCTCAGGGGTATTCTCGTCTTTTCTCTTTACAGAAGAGCCTTAGACTATTATTTCCCATTTTTTGGGATTTTCTTGAAATTCTTTGTACACTCTTCCATTTTTGCCCTTACTGGTCATAACTTTTTGAATTTACAGTTTAGTTCCTGCTTGGACTTAACTTCATATAATCCTCTCTTTAAGGTTTGTAATTTACCCCTTGGCCTGTATCTAGCCTCTTTTCTCTTTTTGGGCCTTCGAGACTTTACTGGAGCCTCTAACTTTAATTACACTTGAGCCCCTAAAAACTTTCACTTTGCAGTTTAGTCCCCAAAACTGCTTTGACTTCCTTTCTCATCTTTGGGACTTCTGCTCAAAAGGGGTCTAGTAGCCTATCTAATTTTGGCTATTTCTAGTACTTCTAGGCCCAAAAGTTTGGATGTTACACTTTACTACTGGGATTTCTTTGAAATCTCATTCTCCCTATGTGTAAAATAACCCTAAGAGGACGATCAAGCAAGGGCAAGGGCCAAGAAGTGGTGAATGAAGGCATAGCGACATTATTAATGGATATTATGTTAGTTTATGTAATGTTTGGATGTTTTGTATTTGTTGGATAATAGCTCCTTTATGGAGATGAACATATGTGAACATGTATGAATATGTATAAGTATTCTAGAATGTATGTACAAGTATAGTACAAGTCCCAAAAGGTTGAAGATGGATAAAAGGTAAAGGAAAGGTACAGTTAAACTTAATCGGGGATAAAATATCTCTAAAAATCACCAAATTTGAGACACATAAAATAATAAGCATTTCCTTAATTCTGGACCTGAGATTTGACAGACTTATAGATTATATTTTCAGCTTTAAATCAAGTGGTAGAACGTTGAAATCAGAGTTTTGTGTGAAGAGTTATTATGCCCTTCTAAAGTTGGGCTAAAATACTAGAAATTTGAAAATTTACCATATGAATAGTGTACTCTATTAAATTTTTGGTGCTATTTTGGATAGAATTAAGTCCAATGAATATTTTTTCTCTTAGCAAGCTTTGTGTAAAAATTAGAACCACCTCGTTTCAATTTTTCTAGAATTAGTTATAAATTTTCAAAGTTGGCCCAATTTCAGATGAACGGTGTACGGACATAATGAAAAAGAAAATTTTAAAGTTGAAATTTTTCATCCGGAAACACTGCAAAACACGTTATAATGGTTCCAATTGATGTTTAATGGGTTATAAAGAGAGGTGTGACATGTAACATTCTAAATTATAGGCTTAGAGGTATATAAAATAGCCTGAGATATGAAGGCTACTAGACCTATTCTGACAAGAGTCCCAGAGGTTCTTTGGACGGACAGAGGGATTCCCCAGAACTAAATCACAAAGTGAAAGTTTTCTAGAATTAAGAAAAGAGAAAGATAGAGACTTTGATGAAGTCTCAAGTGTTCAAGTAAGAGAATTGGAGATGCTTAGGGGCCAAAAGTTATGCTTGGAACCTTGGTGAGATGATTCCTGAGGCTAAACTTGAGCAGGGACGGACTTGCAAATTTTGAAAGTTTCAGGCTGGAAAAGGAGTAACGGAAAGGACACCCGAAAATTCTAAAAGATCCTAAAAAATGTCAAAAAATAGGGAATGACCTTCTAAAGCCTGTATGGATTAAAAATAGTAAAAATAAACATGGAGCAAATTGATGACATTCCTAGGGTTTTGGCTAATTACAAATATTAGTCGAAGTTAAATTATTTAAAATACAAGGAGGCCTCAGGTAATTAGAGAATAATGAAAAATAATACTTGAAAAATTATTACATGTCTTAAAAATGATTTCGTTCCCAGAAATCAAAGAGGTTGGCTTTAATAGAATTCAAAGCCTCATTAGGGACTATCCGAGGAAAGTCAAAATAAATCGTCTATGGGTTTATTTTTGACTTGAGAAAGATTAGAGAAATTTTCAGCAATGAGAGAGTAATATTGATACCCAGAGACAAATTCTAGCAGTTATAGGCCAATAGAAATAATTTAGTCATGGTTGCTCTAAAATAAATATTATTAAATATTTTAATGGAAGAATAAGAGAAGAGCATTACTCCCTTTTTAGGCATGTTATATAATGCCATGTGACGTTAATTGTGACAAAAAAAAGATGCCAAAGCATGTCCCAGGGTTATCGGGTAAGTCAGGACCTAAAAATATACCTAATACGATGTAAAATCATAAAATCAATGAAAGAATAGTCAAGGGTATAAGGTAGCCTAAATTTCTCCCTATGTTCTACCCTATTTTAAGGTAAATTTGATAAGGGGATATTAATGGAATAATACATTTTGTTAAGGGTTAAATTTAGAAGAATGGAATTAAGTAATAAAATATTGTGATTTCTACACATATGTGATAGGTAGTATGTGATGCGTCCCATGAGGTGGCACTTCTATTGAATGAAGGAAACACCTAAGAGGGTTAGGTGGCAAGAATCAAGAAGGTAAGGGACACATGGCCAAAGAGATTAAATAAATGGCCAAGATCAAGCCATACACACACACAAAATCAAGGGCTAGGTTTAAGCAAATTTTTATAAATACACTCCTCCCCCATTTGATGAGAGTTTTGGCTAGAACTAAAAAGGAGAGGAGCAACAGGAAATTAAAGAGAAAAAGGAGAAAAGAAAGAGCAAGGGAAACTGTAACATCCTAAGTCTTATCGGGTTTTAATAGCCTCTTTTGGTTGATTTTGAGGATAGATTAGCAATTTAATCTTGATCTTGGTGTTTGGGTTGAATTTGAGGTATGTAGGTGAACGTACCCTTCTTAGGGTATGTTCGCCGCGGTGAAGTTTCACTTCGCCACGGCGCACCGGGGGTTCCAAGTAGGCTTTGTGTTTCGAGCAGGTTTGGCCGCGACGAAGTCATAGGGACGCCGCGGCAAAGTTGTTCAGGTGAGCGAGGCTTCCCTTTCGGGAATGTTTTGCCGCGGCGAAGGTAAGGGCATGCCACGGTGAAGTTTTCTGGGCAAGCGAGAGTTTCCTCTCGGGAAGCTTTTGCCGCACCGAAGATTGGAGTTCGCCGTGGCGAAGTCAGGTTTTCAGGCGAGTAATCCCTCTCGAGATTAGTTCGCCACGGCGAAAGGTCCCGAATCTATATAGTCGCGGGAGGGGTTCAATGTGCGAAAATTAGAAAATTTGAAGGAGGAGAGAGGAGCTCTGCTAGGGTTTTGAATTTCTGGCTTGGAGGGGGCATTTCTAAGGATCCATTACCTCAAGTAAGTGATTTTAACCTCTAATCTACTTTCTTTCTTGGAATTTCGGAGGATTTTTGGTGGAACCCTAGGATTTTCTAGGTTGTGATGGAACTGAGGTTTTTGACCGATTGTTTTGAGTTTAATTGATTGCCTTGGGTTAGTCTAAGTATTTAATCGGTGTAGTTTTCTTGGATTTAAAGAATCTTGAGTTTTTGAAGCTAGGGTTTATGGAAATAGGTGATTTGGGATTGAGGTTGATAATGTAGAGGTTGATTATGAGTTTTGTGAATTGGGTTATGTTAAGGAAGGTTAAATTGGATGTTTAATCGGTTTAGATTGTTGTTAGAACTTCAATTGTTCAAAATAGATATTTGGGTGTAGAATTCCTATAGTGGGTCCTTGAGGTTATGAATTTTAATTGATGTTTGGAAAGGAATTAAGGTTTTAATGGATTGGTATGACCTTGGAGTGTTGCCTTGATAGTTATACCCTTTGAGTTGGGTAGAGTTTTGATGGGAGATAGGAATTTTGTGTCCCCAAGTATTGTTTTGGCCACATTATTAGTTTGAAAGCTAATATATGATGGTTGTGTGTTTGTGTGCTTGTGTAGACCGATTGTGAGTCTTGGTGGTGCACGGGGCCACATTGTTGGTTGTTATTCCTTGCTCAGGCGAGAGGTAACCACTTTCCAATCCTTAGTACTTGCTTCTGTGGTATTGTGAGTAGATTTATGTTTTGTGCTCTGAGTAACAATTATATTCAAATGGTATGTTGTATATGTAAAAAAGAAAAACCGTCTTGTGGGGTTTTGATTGATGATGAATGAATCTTGAAATTGTGAAGGATATGCCACTGAATGAAGTTATTTATGAAATGTTCAATTACTATTTGATTATGGTTTGAGCATGATGCATGAATTGGGAATTGGTGAGAGTTTTTGATAGTTACTACCACGTGGTAAGGCCTCCATTAATGCATGATGGTTGGCTCAGTACGTCCCCTATAGTGAGGGATAGGCCTTTTGGCTCCCTACGTCCCCTAGAGTGAGGGATAGGCCTTTTATGGCTCCTTACGTCCCCCATAGTGAGGGATGGGCCGGGTTCGGCTTCTGAAAATCCCCCAAAGTGAGGGATATGGTTGATGGGAATTGCAGCATTGCACTTGCATAACTTGTTGTGGCTATCTTGTTATCATATTACTTGTGAACTGCCCCACTTGACACCTCACGAGCACCTATTTAGTAGTACCTAGTATTGGAAAGGTTGGTTACTGGGACTTTGTCTCACCCCGTGGTTTACAATGTTTCCAGGTGAAGTTTCTAGGCGTGTGCCTTGGGAAGAGACGCAGAGGCTTGAGCTTGGTTAGCTTTAGGCCTCTAGCCTTTGTTTATGTATGGATAGTTGTATATTGCCACAGTTAGGATCTTTTGTGATATTTTGATTGTTGATCTTATTGTAAATTGGAGAATATGTTATCTCCTCGTTTTAGTTGGCCAGAAGCCTTTTCTATTGTTGGTAGAACTTTGATTTACGTTGTTGGAAACTATTTTATATGGGCTGATGTAGATGTGTTTTGTTACCCGGGCAGGAGGCTCAGAGGCCCAGTGTATATGAATGAATGATTTTAGTTGCATGCAACGGAGTTTGGGTTTAACCCGAGTTTGAAAGTCAATTTCTAAAAATATGCAAATTTCTTTCTACTATGGTAGTTCATTTTAACAGATTTCCTTTTCTACCATAGTAGTGATTTTATGACTAGGTTATAATGTTTTGAGGTTAAAGGGTCTTACAAATTGGTATCAGAGCCGGTTTGTTTCTTTGAAATTGTTTCTTTTCCTCGTGGCAATATACATACTTCATACATACCTTCCCTGTTTCTTTTGTGTTTCCTTTCTTTCTTTACTAATGAGGGTTTCCATCCTTAGTTGGGGAGAGGAAGGATGGTACGGACACGGCAAACAGATCCAGCCGGTAACGGACCGCCTCAAGAGAATGAGGCTTTTCTGAGACAAATGAGGGAGATGATTATGGCGGTGGTGGATGAAAGGTTGAGGAAGTTTGAAGAAGATTTCATGAGGAAGCACTAAGAGTCGGTCAATCAAGAGGACCGAGAGAATGAGGTGACTATGGAGGCACGAGGAGTAGGAGAAAGAGGGGTTAGGAGCGGTGATCGAGCTGGAGATTTACCTCAGAGGGAGGAGTACTGAGTAGCTAGCCAGGGAGGGGATACTTCAGAGGGAGTGATTTACCCTCCGTTGCTGAATGACATTACCAAGGTATGGAGAGAGGTGCATCGTCATGATCCTCCCTAGTTCAAGGGAAGTTTGGAACCGTCAGATGCAGAAAAGTGGATTGAGCGGATGGAGACAATCTTTACTGCTATTCCTTATCTTTCCCCGCTCAAGGTACAAGTGGCGGTTACCTATCTAGTGGAGCAAGCAAGGCATTGGTGGGATAGTGCAAGACCTTCTGATATATCTCAGCTGGACTGGGATACCTTCAAGCGGATGTTCTATGATCACTTCTTTCCGAAGGAGTTGCGAATGGAAAAGCAATTCCTATTCTACTCCTTGAAGCAAGGTGAGATGCATGAGGATCAATTTATCACAAGTTTTATAGACTTGGCGAAGTATGTGCCCAGGCAGACGGAAGATCATTCACTCTGGTTAGCTCAACAACTGATGAACCGTGCAAGGCCAGAGTTGAAACAGCAGTTGGCCTTGTTAGAGGTCAAGACCTTTGAGGAGATGTGTGTGAAGCTGCAGGTTGCAGCTAGAAGGACAAGAGAGGTGGTAGAGGCAAGGAGGGCTGAGAATCAAGCTAGAGCGGCCCGTTATCCTGGTCCTACAGGAGGAGTGGGGAAGAGGAGTCAATACAGCTCTGGGAGCTCGAGTAGCTCAGGGAGAAACAGGAACCAAGGGCAGAATCAAAGGGTGAATGCTCAGAGGGGCTTTATGCAGAGGCGCCAGAATCCAAACAATCAGGCTGGCGGGGGACAGGGCTCCCGTCGAGATTCATCAGTGATCACCCCGAGTGTTACTGGACCGTGCCCCAGATGCGGGGGTAGGCATGCGGGGCAATGCTGGGAGTGCTTTCGATGCCACCGGTGGGGACATATTGCCAGAAACTGTCCAGAGAGTCAGCCGACACCTCCAGCTGGTCGTTCTACTGTTCCAGGACATGTCTATGCGATGACAAATGTCTTCTGCATCTCCGAACTTGATTCAAGGTAACATTCTACTTGAGGGACATGTTATTTCTGCTTTATTTGACTCGGGTGCTACGCACTCCTTTATTTCTGTGGACTGTGCTCAGAAGTTGAGCTTGCCTGTGGTTGAGCTACCTTATGACTTAAGAGTGTCTACTCCTGTCGGAGTCACTGTTGTAACTGGAAGAGCATGTCTAGAGCTTGCACTTCAGTTTGAGAATCGAGATTCTACAATAGATTTGTTTTGTCTACCTCTGAAAGGTATTGACGTGATTATTGGCATGAATTGGTTGATGGCCAATGGAGAAATTCTTGATTGTAAAAGGAGGTTGGTGACAATTCCGGTAGGTGCCTTATGTGCTGAAATGTCAAGTGGTCCGGTTTTGTTGTCAGCTGCTCAAGTAGAGAAGGCGGTGAGGAAAGGGTGCCAGGCCTTCATTGTCTTCTTTTCAATTAGTGAGGATGAGGCAGGAGGAATTGAGCAGATAGCTGTGGTGAGGGACTACCCCGAAGTGTTTTCGGACGAGGTTGCAAGACTACCTCCAGAGCGAGAAGTGGAGTTCTCCATCGAGTTGGTTCCGGGAACCACCCCAATCTCCAAGGCTCCCTATAGAATGTCTCATTCAGAATTGGTCGAGTTGAAAAAGCAGCTAGAAGAATTGTTAGAAAAGGGACTTATTCGACCAAGTGTGTCACCGTGGGGATCGCCGGTTTTGTTCGTGAGGAAGAAAGATGGTAGCTTGAGGCTGTGTATCGACTACCGACAATTAAACAAGGTCACAATCAAGAACAAGTACCCGTTGCCTAGAATTGATGACCTATTGGACCAATTAGTTGGAGCATCAGTTTTCTCTAAGATCGATCTGAGATCAGGATACCATCAGTTGAGGGTACGAGCAGAGGACATTGCAAAAACGGCCTTTCGAACTCGTTATGGACATTATGAGTTTTTGGTGATGCCTTTTGGACTGACAAATGCTCCAGCTATCTTTATGGACTACATGAATCGGATCTTCCGACCTTATTTGGACAGATTTGTGGTAGTGTTCATCGATGACATTCTGATTTATTCTAGAAGTGAGGAAGAACATCGAGAGCATCTTCACATCACACTACGGATATTGAGGGACCACCAGTTGTATGCTAAGCTGTCAAAGTGTGAGTTTTGGCTAAAAGAAGTGAAGTTTCTGGGTCATGTGGTGTCAGCTGAGGGAGTAGCAGTGGATCCTAACAAGGTGGACGCAGTACTTAAGTGGGAAGTCCCTAGATCGGTAACTGAGGTACGGAGTTTTGTGGGATTAGCTGGATACTATCGGAGGTTCATCCAAGGTTTTTCTCAGATTTCAATGCCGTTGACTAAGTTAACCAAGAAGGATCAACCGTTTGTTTGGACGGAGAAATGTGAATTAGCGTTCTAAGAGCTGAAGACCGAGTTGACTACAGCTCCAGTGCTTACTCTTCTAGTCCCCGGAGTACCTTATGTTCTTTACACTGATGCGTCACTAAAGGGTTTGGGTTGTGTGCTAATGCAGAACAATAAGGTGGTGGCATATGCTTCCAGGCAGCTGAGGCCACATGAGGAAAACTACCCAACCCATGACTTGGAGCTAGCGGCAGTAGTTTTTGCACTAAAGATCTGGAGGCATTATCTGTATGGCTCCCAATTCGAAGTCTTCAGTGACCATAAAAGTTTGAAATATTTGGTGGATCAGAAAGAGTTGAACAACCGGCAGCGTCGTTAGATGGAGTTCCTAAAGGACTATGACTTTGAGATTAAGTATCATCCTGGAAAAGCAAATGTGGTAGCAGATGCTCTGAGTAGAAAAGCAGTGCATGTGTTCTGTATGAGCTTAAAGGAACAATTCTTGCTCGAAGAGTTATTAGAGATCCCAATTGTACCATCGGAGCAGGCTACTTTATGTGCAGTGCTCGGAGATTATGAATTCTATCAGGATTTACGAGCGACTCAATGGGAAGATGATCAGTTGGCAAAGATTCGGGTAGAATTGGAGGATGGCCCAATACAGGACTATGAACTTGGAGATATGGGCATCCTGAAGTATAAGGACCAAATTTGTGTTCCCCAAGACGAGGAGATTAAAAGAACTATCCTAGAGGAGGCTCATCGAAGCCATTACGCCATCCACCTCGGAGCAACCAAGATGTACCACGACCTAAAGCAGTAGTATTGGTGGCCCAACATGAAGAAGGAAGTGACTGACTTCGTACTTCGGTGTTTAACTTGCCAGAAGGTCAAGATAGAGCATCAACGACCTGGAGGTTTATTACAAGGGCTAGAAATTCCTCAGTGGAAGTGGGACAGCATCTCCATGGACTTCATTGTAGGTTTGTCGAGGACACCCGAAGGGTATGATGCTATTTGGGTGGTGGTGGACAGATTGACAAAATCTGCTCACTTTTTACCCTACAAAGTCAATTATACCTTGGAGAGAATGGCCAAGTTGTATATGGATGAAATCGTCAGGCTTCATGGTGTTCCGTCGAGTATAGTCTCGGACCGAGATTCGCGCTTTACTTCTAACTTTTGGAAAGCGGTGAATGCGGCTTTGGGTACTAAGTTGAAGTTCAGTACGGCATATCACCCATAGACCGATGGACAGACGAGCGGACAATTTAGACGCTAGAGGATATGTTGAGAGCTTGTGCCATTGAATTCAAGGGGAGTTGGATTGATCACCTACCCTTAGCTGAGTTTGCCTACAACAACAGCTACCATGCCAGCATCCAGATGGCCCCTTATGAAGCACTCTACGGCCGGAAGTGTCGATCGCCTCTTTGTTGGACGGAACTAAGTGAAAGAACGGTTTTAGGACCAGACTTGGTAGATGCCACTATAGAGAAGATTGAGGTCATCAAGCAGAAGTTGTTGACAGCTCAGAGCCGGCAAAAGAGTTATGCTGATAGGAGGAGGAGACCATTGGAATTTTGTGAGGGTGACCATGTGTTTTTAAGGGTCATGCCTACTACTGGTATTGGGAGGTCCATTAAAGCGAGAAAGTTATCTCCTAGATTTCTTGGACCCTTTAAAATTCTGGAGAGAATTGGAGAAGTAGCCTATCGAGTTGCTTTGCCACCGCACCTGTCCAACGTACATGATGTGTTTCATGTGTCCCAACTAAAGAAGTACCACCCTGATCAGTCTCACATCTTAGAGCCTGAGGAGGTGGAGCTGGATGACAATCTAACTTACCAGGCTGAACCGGAAAGGATCCTTGATGTGAAGGACAAGCAGTTGAGGAATAAGACCATTCGATTGGTGAAAGTCTTCTGGAAGGGCATGAGTCCTGGTGATGCTACCTGGGAGACAGAGGAAAGGATGCGACGTGATTACCCTCGTTTGTTTTCTTAGTAAGTGTTTTGCGTTTGTTTGTGTGGTATTTGTGTGATTGCTTGAATTTTGGGGACAAAATTCCTTAGTTGGGGAGAATTGTAACATCCTAAGTCTTATCGGGTTTTAATAGCCTCTTTTGGTTGATTTTGAGGATAGATTAGCAATTTAATCTTGATCTTGGTGTTTGGGTTGAATTTGAGGTATGTTGGAGGAATAGGTGAACGTACCCCTCTCAAGGTATGTTCGCCGCGGCGTACCGGGGGTTCCAGGTAGGCTTTGTGTTTCGGGCAGGTTTGACCGCGACGAAGTCATAGGGACGCCGCGGCGAAGTTGTTCAGGTGAGCGAGGCTTCCCTTTCGGGAATGTTTCGCCGCGGCGAAGTCAGGTTTTCAGGCGAGTAATCCCTCTCAGGATTAGTTCGCCGCGGCGAAGATTGGAGTTCGCCGCGGTGAAAGGTCCTGAATCTATATAGTCGAGGGAGGGGTTCAGTGTGTGAAAATTAGAAAATCTAAAGGAGGAGAGAGGAGCTCTGCTAGGGTTTCAAATTTCTGGCTTGGAGGGGGCATTTCTAAGGATCCATTACCTCAAGTAAGTGATTTTAACCTCTAATCTACTTTCTTTCTTGGAATTTCTGAGGATTTTTGGTGGAACCCTAGGATTTTCTAGGTTGTGATGGAACTGAGGTTTTTGACCGATTGTTTTGAGTTTAATTGATTGCCTTGGGTTAGTCTAAGTATTTAATCGGTGTAGTTTTCTTGGATTTAAAGAATCTTGAGTTTTTGAAGCTAGGGTTTATGGAAATAGGTGATTTGGGATTGAGGTTGATAATGTAGAGGTTGATTCTGAGTTTTGTGAATTGGGTTATGTTAAGGAAGGTTAAATTGGATGTTTAATCGGTTTAGATTGTTGTTAGAACTTCAATTGTTCAAAATAGATGTTTGGGTGTAGAATTCCTATAGTGGGTCCTTGAGGTTATGAATTTTAATTGATGTTTGGAAAGGAATTAAGGTTTTAATGGATTGGTATGACCTTGGAGTGTTGCCTTGATAGTTATACCCTTTGAGTTGGGTAGAGTTTTGATGGGAGATAGGAATTTTGTGTCCCCAAGTATTGTTTTGGCCACATTATTAGTTTGAAAGCTAATATATGATGGTTGTGTGTTTGTGTGCTTGTGTAGACCGATTGTGAGTCTTGGTGGTGCACGGGGCCACATTGTTGGTTGTTATTCCTTGCTCAGGCGAGAGGTAACCACTTTCCAATCCTTAGTACTTGCTTCTGTGGTATTGTGAGTAGATTTATGTTTTGTGCTCTGAGTAACAATTATATTCAAATGGTATGTTGTATATGTAAAAAAGGAAAACCGTCTTGTGGGGTTTTGATTGATGATGAATGAATCTTGAAATTGTGAAGGATATGCCACTGAATGAAGTTATTTATGAAATGTTTAATTACTATTTGATTATGGTTTGAGCATGATGCATGAATTGGGAATTGGTGGGAGTTTTTAATAGTTACTACCACGTGGTAAGGCCTCCATTAATGCATGATGGTTGGCTCAGTACGTCCCCCATAGTAAGGGATAGGCCTTTTGGCTCCCTACGTCCCCCAGAGTGAGGGATAGGCCTTTTATGGCTCCTTACGTCCCCCATAGTGAGGGATAGGCCGGGTTCGGCTTCTGAAAATCCCTCAAAGTGAGGGATATGGTTGATGGGAATTGCAGCATTGTACTTGCATAACTTGTTGTGGCTATCTTGTTATCATATTACTTGTGAACTGCCCCACTTGACACCTCACGAGCACCTATTTAGTAGTACCTAGTATTGGAAAGGTTGGTTACTGGGACTTTGTCTCACCCCGTGGTTTACAATGTTTCCAGGTGAAGTTTCTAGGCGTGCGCCTTTGGGAAGAGACGCAGAGGCTTGAGCTTGGTTAGCTTTAGGCCTCTAGCCTTTGTTTATGTATGGATAGTTGTATATTGCCACAGTTAGGGTCTTTTGTGATATTTTGATTGTTGATCTTATTGTAAATTGGAGAATATGTTATCTCCTCGTTTTAGTTGGCCGGAGGCCTTTTCTATTGTTGGTAGAACTTTGATTTACGTTGTTGGAAACTATTTTATATGGGCTGATGTAGATGTGTTTTGTTACCCGGGCCGGAGGCTCGGAGGCCCAGTGTATATGAATGAATGATTTTAGTTGCATGCAACGGAATTTGGGTTTGACCCGAGTTTGAAAGTCAATTTCTAAAAATATGCAAATTTCTTTCTACTATGGTAGTTCATTTTAACAGATTTCCTTTTCTACCATAGTAGTGATTTTATGACCAGGTTATAATGTTTTGAGGTTAAAGGGTCTTACAGAAACCGCACAAGATCAAGCTCCAAGATAAGGTATGTTAATGATTTTTGATGTAGTTTATCTTGCTATTTGTCTTGTTGAGCTTAGCCATGGTTGTGATTGATTTTGGAAGCTTGAAACCTTGGTTGAGATGCTAGTCAATTGAGTTTAAACCTTAGAAAAGATTGATTGATGCTAGAATCATGTTTAAAGTTTTAAAAGGAATGAGAATCAAGTGATTTTGAGATGATGGTTGTGTACCTAAAGATATTTTTGACCATAGCTAGTTCTTAGGGCTAAGATTGGGTTTTGATAATTTTGATGCCTTCAATGTGTTTAAAATAAAAAAAATCATGTAGGGTACAAGTGAGGAAACAAGTTTGAAAGCATTAGAAGTAAAAATAGAATCTTAAGCCCTAACACCCTATGTTTCGACCAAATTAGTTTGAGTAGGGAGGAGTTGGATGATTAGACCGGGATGTCACCTTTCAAGTCATCAAAAAATATGATTGCACCAATTAATATAGCATAGGTCACAACCTTTCACTCTTTGGAAGAGCACTTTTCTTGGAAAACCTAGACTATATTGGCTATCAAAAACATGTTGATTTAGGTTAAAAAGAGGGTTTTAATTAATAAAATAGCGATGCAATACAAGTAAAATGCAAGAATAAATATTTGTGGTCTTTTAAATTAATAGAGGAATGTTTTGGATTAAAGGGAAGGTGTGATGAGATAGACTCTTGATGATGAAAACTTGGCTATCATTGCTCTTAAAAAGATATGGGAGTTTTAAAAATCTCTAAATCTAGATAAAAACACCAAGCAATCACTTAGGTCCAATGCTTTAGTTAATGAAAACTTACTTTGATCAAAGTCAATTATCACCTCTTAAAACATTGTTAAAAGCCACTTAGAGTGCAATTGAATGGATGATGTAAATGTCTTTAATGATTGTCAATCAACAACCATAGAAACCAAGCAAGCAAATCAACTATCAATAATCATTGACAATCAACTGACCACAAAGAATCAAAACTGATATAGATATATATAAACCAACATAAAACAGCATCCAAGTCAATTACAGTAGTCTAATCACAAGATTTACCAATCAATAATCAAGTTTTACATAACAATAAAAGTTCCTAAATCCAGAAACATTCAATACACATTTAAGCACAGAATTAGACTAAGAAAACTCCCTTAATGTGTCCATGAGCTCAAGCTTTGTCCTCAATCACCAAGAGACTAAAGATTTAGCTTCTCATAGCTACAAACTTGCCACTATCGCTCCAAGTATGTTCTACAATAAGGAAAGTCAAAACGGGGATGAAAAAGGTAGAGAAGAAGGTGCTGAAGTGATTTAATCGGTGTAGAAATGTAGAAAACGGTGGAGAAATAAAGAAAAATGGAAGATTTGGGTATAGAATGAATGGAGGCTTAAGAGAGAATGGTTGAGACTTCTATCCATGTAAATCTACAGAATGAGCTCCTCTGGTTTGTGGCTGCTGTTTCCCTTAGGTTTGGATGCAGAATGACCTATTCCAAAATGCATAGCTTCACTAAAAAGCTATGTCATGACCTGGAAACACAGAGGCACATTTAGTCTTGACCTAGCTCCAAAACGCACAGTTTCAATAAAAGGGCATCTAGGTTGCGACCTAAGAAGTCCATGTCGTGACTTAAGGACATAGAGACACTCCTAGTCTTGTGTTTTGGCTCATTTAAACTTATGGCTCCTTCGATGCTCTATCTTGGGTCTTAAATCCTCCTCCAAATGCTTGAAAACAACAGCAAAGAGCTTTGTAAAGATTAAACAAATTAAATATCAAGGCAATTATAGTTTGGATGAGATAATTGACTCTTTTTACACTTAAACCAACAAAATACAATGCATAAATTGACATAATCAAAAGGATATAAATACATGTGAAATAAGGACAAAAGTGATGCAAAAAATTAGAAAACACTTAAGAAAACCATGTAAAGATCGGGTTCTATCACTCCCCCATACTTAAACCTTTGTATTCCTAGACAAAGACTTAAATCATTCTAAAGAAGATACAGGCACAATCAAGAAAACTAGCATGCTCGAAAATAATCTCAAAAACCAATCAATCAACATCTTTTAGAAAAACAAAAATGATAACATGAACAATGCCAAATAATTAGATACAAGTTGCAATTGACTCTAAATGCATGAACACCAAAGCTTTGCTCAAAAGGTTAAGTGTTTAACTCACTCATCTCTCATTATTGGAGTTCTTTTCAATCAAAATTTAAGTAGCAAACACCCTACCATAAGCTTGTAATAGCTCTGAAATCTCCACTACCGTTTAGTATTTATGTAAAGAATCAAGAGGGTTTTTAAGGTTGCAGTGATGGAAAGGCTAGATAGAATAGAAATATGGTGAAATCTATAATATTTCAAAAATTTCATCTAGACATAGGGAGTTTAAAATTGCGATGAGGGCCAATATAGAAAGTATATTGAAGAACAAAAAAAATTTGGATGTGAAACTCTGATAGGACTCGGGTTGGCAATTTTAGAATTATCAGTCTAGGAAGGGTAAAACAAAAAGAAATTTGGGAAAAATTCTAAACAATTCCTAAAAAATAGTAAAAATATAAGTTATAGGTTTTGGAACCTCAATAGAGGCCCTAAAGGTGAACATCATGAGAAAATGAATTATTACGGAATTTTCTGAATACAGAGGTTTTTTGGAAAATTAGTGAAAAATTGGAGGAAAATAATTATTTTAATTAGTTAGAGGCCTCAAAAATTCTAGAAAAAATATGGATTAGTTATCTAATTATTTTTTTGAATTTATAAAATTATTTTTAGGCCTTGAAAACATAGGAATTAATTTTACAGAATTTATTTTCCCCGCAATTACACTGATAGAGGCCTAATCGGGAAAAATTCAAAATAAATAGTTGTAGGTGGAGAAAAATTTTAAAAATTTCTAGATCATATCATTATATTTAAAAGGGATTTTTCATGAAGAAAAATGAATTTTTGGTGGCCTATAAAAATTATGGAATGTTACTAGTGAATTACTACCGATAAAGTTTCAAAATGGTTTGGGATTGTGATTTGGTTTATGGGCCATCTTTTTGGGCCATCCTAAACCATAAGTGGACCCCATATTAGGCCCAAAGAAGACTCAATTTTGTGACTGTTCTGGACCCTTCAAATTAATTAAGATAAAACCCAATTTTCTTGAAAAAATCTTGGAATAATCTTAGTAAATGGACACATGGCTTGATTTGAATGCTTCTTGCATTTGATGGCAGCCAAGTGCCCCTCTTAGGTGGCACCTTGGTCATCCAAAATGGGGGGAAAATGGCAGAAAATTTTGCCTATAAATACCCCTTTAAAATACCTAAAAATGGTGGGAAAATTGGAAAATTAAGGGGAGGCTCTGTCTACTTGAAATCTAGACCTATAGACCAAATTTTTGAGTGATTTGGGGCAAGGAATTAGCAAAATTTTGTCAAAAAATCATCAAGGTATGTCTAAGCCTTGCTATAGCTAAGATTAAAGCTTGTTTTGGTTAAGTTTTTGCATGAAAATCCAAGGAGAAATGCAGCCCCCAGTTTGGTCTGAATACTTGACATTAGGGAAGGATAGAAACATTAAATATGATGTGGAATAACCATGTTTAAGTAGTGTTTGGGTTGATTTTTGAAAGAAAATCAATTTTGGTTCCAAGATACATAAATTCAGCCAAGAGGGGTTTGTGGTGCAGAAGTTTTATTTCACCTTGATTTGATGATTCCAATGGGTTTATAATATGTTTTTACAGAGGGATATACTAAAAGCAAGTGTTTAAAATCATTGGAATCAAAAATAGAATTTTTGGAAACTAAACACCCTTATTCAGCCATAGCAGATTGAGTGGGAGGGAAATTGATTTTTAAAAATCTGATTGGATATTTGAATTCTACATGAAACATTGTGTAGGAATAAGCCAAGAGATTATTGAATTCAAAGGAGGAACAATTTTGTTAAAAATCAAAGAAAAAGGGGGAAATTAACTAGTTTAAAGTTAAAGTTGTATAGTTGTTAATATGGATTGCAATTATACTTGAATTGATAGGAGTTGTGGACAAAAAAAAAAAGGGAGACTTAATTCCTTAAGGAGGCCGAAATTATCCAAGTATTAAAAGATATCATTGAATTATAATTTGATTGTTTGTCTTGCTTGTTTAACATGTTGTGTTAATTGCTTTGCATTGAGAACCTATATGGTGGAATGGTTGATTTGATGATGCTTGATGTGCTTTGGCCAAATGCATGATGACATATTAATGTGAAAGTGTGTTTGATTCCTCTCTTAATTGAATGCATGGCATGAAATTACATGACTTGAGGATGTCTTAAAGTGTTATTGCATAACACGTTATATCTTGCTTGATTGACATGAGAATTATGGTTCATTTCTATTGAGATTTTTATGAAATCTTCTTCACTCCTATGTTAAATTATGTATCAAATAGGAAGTGGCTCATTCATGGACAAGGGCAATGAATTGGTGTTGGGATGAAAGAACAATGTGGAGTTTGTAATGATATGTGAACCTGTGTAATATTTTGATAACTTTACAATGATGTTGTAATGGATTTTGGACTATATTGCCTTGTATCTATGTTATACAATGTGCTTTGATGTTGGAAAATATAGATTACGGAATGCACATAGAAGGAAATTCAAGAAATAATGAATTAGAAGATAGAAATGCCTAAAATAGGGGTAGTCTTGTACCACATAAAATAATAAGCAAATGGACAAATTTAGATCTCATTTTTAGCTTTAAAACAAGTAGTAGATCATTAAATTTGGAGTTTTGTGCTAAAAAGTATCCCCTTCAAAATTTGGGCTTAAATACTAAAAATTTAAAAATCGACCAAATGAACAGTATAACTTGTCGAATTTTTTAGCTTTGTTTCAGATGGATATGAGGCCAATAAGTATTTTTCCCTTATAGAGATTAGAACCACCTTATTTTGATTTTTTTTATATTTAGGCTGTGTTTGGGTGACACCCCAAACCATGGTTTGGGGAATAAATCACCCAAACACCCACCCAAAAACCAAAACCATGGTTTTGGAAAAAGCAAAAATTTTTTGCTTTTGGAGAAAAAAGGGAGAGTGTGAGAGCCTATAGGATATGTATCTTGTTATTTTTTTTATAAACATATTTAATCTTATATTTTATAAATATATATACATATTAATTTTTTATTAATTATATTATCTTATGTATTATTAATTATGTTAATAAAAAATATATTATTAACAATTTTATTCCTTCAAATTAAAATATATCATAAAATCTATTTTTTCTGTAATTATCATATTAACTTATGTCTTTTTTTTAGTAATTTGTATATATAAAAAGTGCTTCTGATAACAATTATCCAAACACTCTCACTTCTCAAAATCACTTTTTCATAAAATCTATTCTTTCCAGAATCTATTCTTCCCAGAATCTATTCTCCAAACCACGGTTTGGTTTCATCCAAACACACCCTTAGTTATGAATTTTTAAAGTTGGCCCAAAATTTTGTGAATAGTGTACAGAAATCCAAAAATGGAAATTTTAAAGTTGAAAATTTTCCATCCTTAAGATTTGGAAAATGACTTTAAATGGTTCCAATGAATATATAATAAGGTAATAAAGGAGATGTTATACTTTTTGATATCAGGGCAAAGGTTTTGGCTCTATATTGATTGATATGTGTTGTGAAATAAGATAAAATGTTTATATTGATTGTTAATTATTGGTGTAAATTATGGGTGATTGTTAATTATGGCTTGCAAATTGGACGGTTCTGGTTGGGCTGGATATTATAGATTGAATTGAGTACAGGGAAGGCAATGGCCTGTTGTGAAGGTAGGGATTCCAGGGAAACAGTAAAACCAAAAGAATGCTAGGGGAGCCATACTTGGAATGGTACTACCCACATATTAAAGACCCAATGATCCTACTCTGCTTCCAGGGTATTATCAACTACTAAGTGAAATAGAGGATATCTACTCTAAAGAGGACTCGAATGAGATAATATAGCTTTATGATGGTGATGCACATAGTACCATGAGACTGAGATTACACCTAGATAAGGCGGGCCCCAATACAATTAGGGCAGTACTTGTCACATCCAGTAATATGGCAATTAGGAATAAGGATATTTATAAACATTTAAGGGCCAAAAAGGATAAGGAGAAATAGAAGATTTATGGTGGAAAATAATTATTATGATTTTCCAAGTCAATTATGAAGGTTTGACTAATTAAGGAAAATTGGTCAAAAATAATTATGCAAAAATATTTTCAAGTCTCAGAAAATTAAGAAAAAATAAAGAAAAGATTCTTTGAGAATTATATGAGGTTGTATAATTGGTTTTATGACCAAATTACCCTTGAAAAAGTTACAAAGGAATTTAAAGGTGATTTAAGCTAGCTTAAAGCCTTTTATTTGGAAAATTCCAAATAAATATTTAGAAGGAGAATAAAATCTCAAGAAAATTCCTATGATGCCCCAAGGAATTATAAGAAATTATGGTATTAAAAAGAGACTCTCAAATATCCAAGATTTTTCCTAATTATTTGGACAAGTGGAAAAATCAATAATGAGAAGGAAATTAGTTTTCCTTTTTATTTAATTAATGGGAATTCGAGTTTGAGCTGAAGAGGGCATTTTGGGAAGAGAAAAATGAGAAGAATAATTTATGGATCTGATAGAAAATAATTACAAAGGCCAGAGTACTGTAATCATAGAAAAGAAATTAAACCTGGAGTAAAAGTGCACCGATAAAGTGTAAATTAGAGTCTTGCACTTTACTTGGCTCACAAGTTGCCATTTATCAAGTCCCTATTAGGGAGTAATTAAACTATCCAAGTGTCAAGCTTTAAGCGGAGGAGATTTTGACTTTTGGAAATTAATTACCATTGGAATTTCTTAATTAAGAGAGTGGTTATGAGGAAGAATAGGCAAATGACACATGGCATAGCAGCAAAGGATGGTGGTTGGGATACTTTGAGCATTTAGTGAGCCCTTCCCCTCCCCATTTTTAGATTTGAGTTTGGCCAAGAGGAAGGAGAAAATGATCTTCCATATTTGTGAGCTCAAGCAAGGAGAAAGCAACCACCTTTGATCAAGTAAGCTTGGAGTTAAGGTTAGTGGTTGGTCCTATGATCTTTCTTGCTTGATTTTCTTGAGTTGGATGGTTGAAATTTCTAGTTCTTCCTTTTTTATTGTGTTGGCCAAAATGAATATAGAGAAGGGAGGGAAGTTTTAATTGCTAGACATGGTTAGAACACTTTAAATCATGGTAGTTTCAAGTGATTTAGTGCTGTTTTTGAAAGATTTCTTGGTTGGTTGTCAAGAAAGACTATTCGGCCAAGATGAAAGTTGTAACCTAGGATGAGACTTTCAAATTTTTGACAGTTCTATTGTGTTTAAAATGAAAAATGGTATAGAATAAACCTAAAAAGCAAGTATTGGAAGCATTAAAGACAAAGTTGTAATTTTTGAAAAAAATCTGGACCCTATTCGGCCAACCTTGGTCTTGAGGAAGGGGATTTATTTTCTTAAACCCAAGAGAATATTTGGAATCTACATGAAAAACCATGTAGGAATGAACTACGAAAGGATTTTTAGGGTTAAGGAAATAAACTCTAAAAATTCTAAGAACAAAGATGGAAGCTTTAAGGGGTTTAGGAATTACTTGAGCTATGTTGTTAATTTTTATGTGAAATGGTTGGTAATCTTGCTGCCCTTTTTGTGATTTATCATGATTAGGATTTGTTAATTGTGGAAAAGAGGAAGAAGCTCAAAGAATCAAAGAGCATTAGATTAAGGTAGTAAGATTTAGTTAACTTTAATGTTGAGTGTTGCATTGATTGATATAAAATTTCATATGGTATTATGTGGTTGAGCTAAATGATGATGATGGTGATGGTTGTGCAGTTACTCCTTGCTTTAAGTGCCTTAGCTATTGCATGTTAAAGTGCTACATATATGAAGTAAAGTAGTTCCCTATTAATAGCAAAAGGTTGGAATGCTTGTAATTGATGTATGTTGATGTTTTGGTTGATTGATCTTGCTATTAGGATTTCATTGAAATCTCATCCCCATACGTAACCTAACATTTTAGGAGTTGAATCATCAAAAGGGAGGCTACAAATCCAAGGATGAAAATGGTGATGAATCATGAGGAAACAAATATCTTTTGGTTATGTAAATATATGATGAGAGGATGTTGTAACCCTAAGCAGGATGCCAATTTCGAGCCACCTTTTTATTAATTTCTTGAAATGAATTTCTTCACAAAATTTGGCATACTTAAATTTCACATCATGAGCTTCAAATCAATAGGCAGCACGTTAAAAATGGCTAACTATATGATTTTTAATGATTTTTCAAAATTAAGATCCAGAATCTGGAAAAAGAGTTTTTACCAAAAGGACAGAGGTGACCTTCACAAAAACTTGATACTTCTTCAAATGAAATTGGTTTTTAAGATTATTTTTTCTTCAAAGAGAATTCAAAGAGATTTCTATAGTTTGAACCACTCCATTTTTATTTTTCTAGATTAAGTTATAATTTTTTGAAATTGTACTAGAAAATTGGATTTTTACCATATGAACAGTAAAAATCTGAAAATCAGTGTTTTTTGAATATTTTTTAGCCTAAGAACATCCAATATAGTCTAAAATGCCTCAAAATAAATTCTAAATTATACTAAAAGTAAGGTGCAATATTTTTGGTATTAGAGCAGAGGTTTTGACATAAAATAGAACACTCTGCTTAGATAATGTGTCAGTTAAAAGGAAAATTGACATATTGTCATAGGAGAATATTACTATTCCTTTATTGGATGGTTTGGTTATTACAATGTAGGGTGAAGTAGAATGGCTTGTTGTGGCTATAAAAGTGATTCAAAGGGTTCAATTAACTAGAGGAGACCAGGAGAACCTTTCCCTTAATAGCCTGATAAGGATAGGGACTAGATCCTTGTAGCGGATTTCTACTTGTTAGGATTAAGGTTTTGATGATAACAAAGTAAGTAATGTGTGTTTCACTATGTTGTTTGATCATCTGATTGATCAAGGACTTATCGATAAGCTGATAGATATTATCTCTGTACAATCAAGTAACTTAGTAGAAACTTTGATCGATAACTTGTTAGATAATGTGTTGATCGATCATTGTTAACTTAGTTAGGTATAAGAATCTGGAGTAAATTATCGATCACTTGATCGATAATCAAGATGATCGAACATCAGTCAGATAAAAGGACACAAATCTGATAGGTATTTATTGATAACATGATCGATAAACAGATTATCGATGAGAAGACAGATAAATGGTAATGCGTTCTACTCACTCTATATTTTGCTTTAGTCACCATTTATCGATCAGTCATTTATCGATAATATGATCGAACATTGCTTCATAACTCTGAGTACAGGTAATTATTTCAGTAGCTTATCGATCACCTGATCGATCTATAAATTATCAATCACATGATTGATAATCAACACATCGTTTTTAAATCATGGTTCTTCGATCACGGGATTGATAATCTCATTATCAATAATATGATCGATCATCGCACTTCATGTTTACCTTGTTTTCACATAACATGATCGATAAATTAGTTCTTTGATTTTACAAGAATAAACCTCTTTATCAGTCACTTGATCGATCACCTATGCGATTAACCTACATAGCCTGTGTTTTCACTGAATATACTTTTGCTTATTGTTTATTGATAAGGTTATCCATCATCTATTTATCGATAATGTGTTTGAAAAATTAGTTCTTCAAAATCTATTTCTATAACACTTTGTTTATCAATAACCTGATCGATCAACAAGTGTTCGATCACTTGTTCGATCATGAGGCCATTTTAGTTTAAACTTTAAATAGTCATGATGTTTGTCAAAATTTATCATACATTTCATTCGAGCTTTTCTCAGCCTTTATGATGGTCTTAATTCTCTATTTAAAGAGTTTCAAAATCAAAAGTGACCTTGATCCTCTTTTTCTATACATACCAGTATGATGTCACTATTTCCTTTTATCAATCACTTGATTGATAAATCATTGATCCATCACTTGATCGATAAACTTAGTTTTCTGTTTTAAAAGCTCTTACTCTAAATAATCGATAACCTGATCGATCAAGCAGTAATCAATCATCACTTCGATCAAGCACGATTAGTTATTACTCAGCACATTTAACAACCGATTGATTCTAACCATAAACTATGAATGTCCATTTTATCATTTGTTTGGTTCTACTTTTGATCTTACTCTACAAAGAAAAACTTATTGAATCAATGTATTATTATGAAGAAAAACCCAATGGCTCTCCAACAGTTGTCCAAGTAGCCTGTAACCTACCTTGTTAGAAGCATTAATGGTAAAAACCGTTGCAACTGGGCAAACACGCAACCGGACTCCCAATGGCTAGAAGCTCTTCCATCTAATGGTTACTAAACTACCTCAACTATAAAAGGCGTGAAGAAGCATTAAATGATTATCATTTATTCACTCTGTAAGAGAGTTTACATTTTCATCATTAATCACATCTTGTGTGATACTCAAGAGTGTGGACTCTTAAGTGGGTTTGTAACCTTACGGGAAGTAAGGGGGAGTGATTGAGAGTATCAATTACTATACTGAGGCACCAAGAGTCCGATCAATCTTGGAACATAGTGGAATACTCGAGGTGTTTTGAGGATTGGACGTAGGTCAAGTGATTGAGACCAAACCAGTATAAATTCTGTGTCCACTTTTCTACGGTGAAATCTCTCTAACTCACACTCTCTGTTTTTGTTAGAATATTGTTTTAATTTCGCAAAATTTTTATAACTCACCCAATTCACCCCTCTCTTGGGTGAGACTGCCACTAACACTACTATGATACCTTATGGGAGAGTAACCCTTCACCTGATATAGCCACAGTTACTTCTAATGATCCTTAAAGGATTAAGGTAATTGAAATATTTGATAATGATAAAGCCAGACCTAATGAAGTTAAACTACTTCTAATCATGAAAGAATTTCACACTATAGAGGACCTAGCAGAGTACTTTAGGAAGAGGGTTGGTACATTAAGCCTGACGAGAATCAGAATGCCCATGTGTACCTGAGATATCTGGAGGATATTCAGAAGCTCTACTATTATGTGACTAGGGAAGATGCTACCCTAGAGATGATAGACTGAACATTAGCATTACTTAAAGTACTCCCTAGGACCTGGCTTTGGAAAAATGGTGTTAAAGACATTTGTAATTGTCACACCTTACTATCGGATCCCCTTAGGGTTTAATTAAAACCATTTTAGACCACATTGGATGGTCTTGGGCTCAAAAATTCATGAAAACGCTGATTTTCAGATTTATACTGTTCATCGGGTAAAAATCCAGTTTTCTGGCCCAACTTCAAAAATTCATAACTTATTCCAAAAAAATAAAAATGGAGTGGTCCAAAATTCTATAAAAAGCTCTTTGAATGATTTTTCAAGGAAAAACAATCTTATGAAACAATTCCATTTGAAAAAGTGTTAGGTTTTTGTGAAATTCACCTCTGTTCATTTGGCAAAAATCCTTTTTCCAGATTCTGAACCTTAATTTTGAAAAACCATTAAAAATCATATACTTGGCCATATTTAACGTGCTTCCTATCAATTTGAAGCTCATGACGTCAACTCTAAGCATACTAAATTTCGTGTAGAGATTCATTCGGTAACTTAATGAAATGTGGCTCTAAACTAACATCCTGCTTAGGGATTACAGCACCAAACATTGATATTTATACATAACCAAATGTCCACAAATTTTTATGGTGCAACACCATAATTTAGCCTCCAATCTGCAGCTTGCTCTTGAGAGTTTCAGGCCCTAAAATGTTACATTATATTTGGGGGATGAGATTTTGAGAAATCCCAGTAGCAAGACCAATCAACCAAAACATTAACATGCATCAATTACAAGCATTTCAACCTTTTGCTATTAATAGGGAACTACTTTACCTCATACATATAGCACTCTAACATGCAATAGCCAAGGCACATAAAGCAAGGAGTATAGCTACACAATCATCATCATCCTCATCATTTAGTTCAACCACATAATAGCACATGAAATTGCATAGCAATCAATGCAACACTCAACATTAAGGTCAATTAAATCTTACTACCTTAATCCAATGCTCTTTGATTTTCTTGTCCTTCTTTCTTGCTTCCTCAAATACCAAACCCTAACATGGCAATCCACAAAAATGGCAGCAAGAATCATCAACCGTTCCTTATAAAAATCAATAACATAATTCAAGTAACTCGTAAACCCCTTCAAGCTTTTATCTTTGTTCTTGAATTTCTAGAGTTGGTTTCTATAAACCCTAAAAATTCCCTCTTGACCTTTTCCTACATGGTTTTTCATGTAGATTCCAAATATCTACTTAGATTAATAAAATAAATTTCCTTCTTTCAGTTTCAGCTTAGCCGAACCATTAGGGTTCCTTGACCAAAAATTTCAACTTTGATTCTATGGCTTCCAACACTTGTTCTTTAGGTTTACCCTACACCATTTTTCATTTTGAACACAATGGAAGCCTCAAAACTTTGAAAAACACATCCTAGAGTCCAGATCTAGCTTTGGTCAAAATGAAACTCAAGCAACATGGCAAAGAAAACACTTCAAGATCAACCTACAACCACTTGTAATAACTAGGATCTAACATGCTTTGAAGTGTTCTAGCAAGATTGAACCATAAAACTTCCTCCTCTATAATATATATGTTTTGGCCAGCATCAAAAGAGAAAGGAAACTATGATTTTCAACCATACAACTCAAGCAAACAAGGTGGAGAACAACTTAAGAACAAAAACTAACCTTGAAGCTTGGTTGGTTGATCAAAGTTGATGGCTTTCCCTTGATTTCCACTTGAAACTCTCTCTTCTCTCTCTTGCTCTCACCTTGGTCGAACCATAATCAGATTTACAGGGAAGGAAGAGCTCATTAATGAACCAAAAATATCCCACCAACCATCATTAATGCCATGCCAAGTGTCATAAGCCTACTTAGTCTTAATCCTATCTCTTAATTAACTTAAATCATAATGTAATTAAATTCCAAAGTCAAGATCCTATCCATTGGTAGATTGACACTTGGAAAGCTTTAATTATCATCTATTGAAGGCTTGATAAGTGGCAACTTGTGGGCCAAGTAAAGTGCAAGACTCTAATTAACACTTTATCGGTGCACTTTTACTCCGGGTTTAACTTCTTTTCTATGATTATAGTGCTCTGACCTCTGTAATTATTTTCTGTCAGATCTATAAATTATTCTCCTCATTTTTATCTTCCCAAATTATCCTCTTTGTCTCAATTTTAATTTCTCAATAATTAAATAAAAAGGGAAACTATTTTCCTTCTCTTTAGTGATTTTTCCTTTTTTCAAAAGAATTGGGAAAAATCTTGGATACTTGAGGGCCTTCTTTTAATTTCATAATCTCTTATAATTCCTTGGGATATTATAGGAATTTTCTCGGGATTTTATTCTCCTTAAAAATATTTATTTGGAATTTTCCAAATAAAGGACCTTAAGCTAGCTTAAATCGCCCTTAAATTCCCTTGTAATTTCTCTAAGGTCAATTTGGTCATAAAACAAATTTTACAATCCCATATAATTCTCAATGAATATTGTCCTTATTTTTCCTTAATTTTCCAAGGCTTGAAAATATTTTTCAATAATTACTCTTGACCAATTTTCCTTAATTAGTCAAACTTTTCATAATTGGCTTGGAAATCTACAATAATTATTTTCCACCAAAATTCTTTTATTTCTCCTTGTCATTTTTGACCCTTAATTATTTAGAAATATTCCTATTCCGTAAATGCCATATTACTGGATGTGACATTTCTCCCCCTCTAAAATAAATTTCGTCCTCGAAATTTAAAGCGGATCTTATTGGAAAAGTTCAGGACACTTTTCCTTCATCTTAGTCTCCATCTCCCTCATAACTTCTTTCAGTATAAGACCTTTCCAGACAACCTCGACCAGTAAAAACTTCCTGTTTCTCAGCTGTTCGACTTTCTGATCAATGACTCGCTCTAGTCTGATCTTAAAAGACAGGTTGTCTTGGAGCACAATGTCATTATAGCTTATGACATGTGTCGGGTCTAGATGGTACCTCTTCATTGGGAGACATGGAAGACATCATAATTTTGATTTACATTCAGGGGAAAGGGTCACTTTTAATCTACTGGTCCAGTCTTGGACAAATTCAAAATGGTCCACCGTAGTTTGAACTCAACTTCTTAATCTTTAGAGATCGACTGACTTCCATTGTTGGTCACACTTTAATCACCAACTTCAATCTTTAATGATCTCCTTTAATGTCTGGGTAGCTCTTTTGTCTACTTTGAGCCGTTAGAAGTCTTTGCTGAATAACTTTAATCTATTGGGAAGTCTGATCCACTAACTTAGGACCATACTTACTTCTTTCATTGAACTCTATCTAGCACAAGGGAGATCTACACTTCCTCCCATAGAGTGCTTCATATGGCGCCATTTAAATACTTGAATGGAAATTATCATCTTAAGCGAATTCAGCTAACGGTGAGTACACATCCTAGTTACCCCGAAATCAAGCATATGTGCGTGTAGCATATCTTCTAATATCCATATCATTCTTTGTGTTTGCCCATCCATCTCAGGATGGTAGGCTATACTAAAGTTGAGAGTAGTGATCATTTCTTTCATAAGGACCTCCAAAACTTCAAGTAAATCTCGGGTCTTAGTCTAGAGCCATACTGCTTAGGACACTTGGTAACAGCTTCCTTAACTTGTATCTTCCATGATCTGCTAGACTTAGTGCATTCTTGCCAAAATGGCTAACATGTTTGGCTTTTGCACTTTCTTACATTACTTCCCAGGGTCACACTTTCTTTGGGCTATTCTTGCCTGAAACACTTAACTAGACAGTGTTAACGGGAAACTGAGGCACTAATTCTGATAGGCTCACCCTGGTACTTTGCTTTTTTAGACCCCTTTCCTGATCTATCTTTAGTCGGGTCTTTTTAGCTTACATTCTTGTCTCTTGCCTCATCTTAAGGATCTATCTATCAATATTTAGCCTGTCACTGTAGCACATGGTTCTTCCTATATCTAGAGCTAGCCTGAATGTCTATTTTTCAGGTCTTATGGCTCTAACTCCTCTAACTTTAGCTTTCCTTTGCTAATTGAAAGGAAATTGAATCCAGCCTAATTAATGATAAGGTTTTCTGGAAGGAAGTCGTGGGTACTCTCTCAGTGTTGGTTTACAACCGAAGGAGGTTTCCATATCCTCAACTTATCCTTGGTCCTTATCTTCCCAAAGTGGTATCATACTCTTAAGATCTCTGGGAGACTTTTGACCATAGGACTAAGTATAGTCACCTCCCCTCAGTTGACCACCTAACTGATAATTCCCCAAAACTGTTCCAAGAACCAATACCATTCTCTGAGACTTTATGTCAATTCCCTAGGCTACCTATTTGTCTCTTTAGGTGCCTAAGCCAATCTATCTTAGGAGTTCTCTTATTCCTTCAGCTGGTCTTACCGTTTCTTACTATTTTAGAATGGTACAGAGAGAAGACTTATACAACTTCTCTTTCCTCTACTTTAACTTTCAGTAGGAGCGTACTCTAACATGCGTAATGCCTGGCATTTCCAATGTAAGGAGCGCAAGCTCTTATTGGTTGCTATGTCTGTAGCGTGCCAACGAGGCATCTCATCCCTAAGAGGGAAGCTTCTCTTTTTGTTCGCAGTTGCTTTCGGGAGTCATAGGGAGAGGTCTTTGACGTTCTTCCTCTTGCTACTTACTCTAGTACTCTGCTAAGCTCAAACACATCTAAGCCTAGCTTCATTCTTGGCTAGTCATACTTCCAGTGGGTAAGGTCAACCCGCTTGCCTTGCCTTGGCTGCTTCCCTTTCCTGCTCGGATAGGGTACCTTGCTCCATCTTGAGCAACGTAAATTCTAGCTTGGAGGACCAACTCCCATTCTCTCTAGGAAGATCCCTAGCCAAGAACTTATCCCTTGAAAAGGATGCCTCTTGACCTAAACTCCAAGCAACTGAATATCTCTTTAACATTAAAGGGAACATGCCAACCTCTAAGGTAGTTCCCTATAGAGCTATCTGTCTCGTCCTCTTTTTCTTGATCCTTAAGACATTTCACTAGGGTTCTCCATCTTATTTCACTATCTCAAAGTTTCTATTAATCTATTCTAGGACTTGAGATAGCTACTCTATCATGGTGCCTTAGCCCTAATGAGGTTGTAACAGTTTATCTAACTTAGGTTGCCACTTACACCTTTTTAATGGTGTAAAGACTCAACCCTTAACTGTCTTATTTAACTCCTTATCATTACTCTTCCTCTTGAGGGGGAATCTGATAACTCCTAACTAGTAGCTACCTCTCTCTTTTTGACTTTTATTTATCTTACTTTTTGTGACCTCTGAGAGTCATTGTGTCTTGTTGAGATACCATCTCAACATCTGAGATTTATTGTGTTCATTCATCATGACTAGAACCCTTGTTTGTAGCGATAGAAGTTACCACCTCCTTTGATAATCACTTTGTATTCGTCCATCGCCACTAATTCCCTTGGTTTATCATGACGAAACACACTGTTCTCTTAACCTCTACTAATCTTATGTAGCTTCATTAATCGTACTATTGCCTGTCCAGGCTTCCGTTATGAAGTTTAACTTAACTTCCGAATTTACTCCATTCCTCTTGGGGGTAGGATCATGGTTTTGTCCTTGCCATTACAGGCCGACAACCAATTAATCCCATCACCACATTAACTTCATAGAAGGCATACATATCAAGCCTAAGGCGATATGGCAGTGCTCACAACTGACTATACAGTTTAAGCACACATCAGATGTAACTATCCTCTCTTACATTGGTATGGACACATGCATGTTATAAGGCAACGTGTTCATAATCAAGCCAAATCTTTTAGCTTAGGCATACAATTAAAAGAATGACTAGCACCCTAATTAAACATTGCAATCACTGGGGAGTTGTTAAGAATGATCATTCCTTAGATCATTTCTGGAGACTTCCAGGCTTCTTCCCCTGTGATGACAAATACTCGTCCTTGGGTGCGTGACCTTGTCTTTTCTGTACTCTGCAGACATTTTCTTAAGAAGTGTCCAGGTTTACTGCAAGTATAGCAGACATTCTGTCTGGCCATATATGGTCTATTACTCTGACTCTTACCACAGGTTGGCATTCCTTGCCATTTGAGGGCTTACCTCCCTTTTTACACTTTCGGTTGCCCTATGGCCTCTTTCTCTTCCTGTTGGCATCAGAAAAGGTGCCACCCTGATCTCCCTTCTCAATTTAGGAGTAGGCTCAATCATCAAATGATGGTTCAAGCCATTCTCTGTAATTCGGCAGGTCTCAATTGCCTTGTTGAAGTACTCGAACTGCCTGGGAGCAATCATCTCCCTTTAAGACTGCTTTAGTCCTCTGACCATCTTTTTGGTCATCTATCTTCTATCATCTCGATCATGCTGGTAACTGAAGTAGTGAGAAGGACGTTTAAACTTAGCTAAGTACTCATCAAATGACTTGTTACTCCTCAGCTTCAGGGTTAGGAATTTTGCTTCCTTTTCGTCCTTGACTGTCCTTGGAAAATATTTCTCATGGAATTGCTCTAGGAACACTTCCCATGTCACTCTCATGTTTCGAGCATCCAGAAGAATTTTGGTATTCTTCCACTAATGATCAGCATCCTTTTCTTGCTGGTAAATAGCTGTTTAGGCTTTCTGCTTAGTTGAACAGTCCAGAACTTTGAAAATCATGATTTAGTTCTCTGCTGTTTGGATGTCAATCACTCCATCGAAGGATGGTAGATTGTGCTTGCAAAAGCATATCATCCACTGCTAGATGCTGTCGGGGCCTATTGCTGGTACTGCTGATCTAGGCAATTGTTCCGTTACTTGCGCTGCTGAGCTTTCTTCCTCTGGCTGCCTCCTATTGAGGTTAGCCACTGCCACTGCTACTGTTGCTATTATTACAGCGTCTTTGTCTTGTTCCTGGCTAGCTTGTGCCGCCCTCAACCCTTTAATAGCCTTCTATTGCTATTCTAAGCGATCCAAAATTGATCGTAGCAGATCAGAAGGGACCTTTACGTCATGTCTTGAGGGTCTCTCCGGCAAAGCGTTTTATCGGTTCTAACTAATACGCTAACTAGAAGGATAACATATCCAAGGAACAAGAAATAAACATAATGCTTGGATATCATTTAACAACATAAGCATTCATAATACAACATTCAAGCATCAGTCATAGCAATATAGTTCAACATACATAGCCATCTTACAAACATACATAGTCATTAAACATGCCAAACTAACCTACTATGGTTAGCTGTAACAATACAAGTCCTACATCAATTTTACGAGGATCTGACTATCTAAAAATAGTGAATCTTAATGAAGTCTTCAAGGTGCTGGATGTAATCCTCAACACCTAAATCCACTATCTGATTCAGGTGATAGAACTCATATACCCAGAAGGGTAAATATGGAAGCATGTCCTCATCGTAAAGATCCAGTCCTTGGTGTCTAGATAAGGGTTACCCAGTTCTTGATTCTGATATAACACCTTTACTCCCTAAAGGTACTCTAGGTAAATGTTCAGGTCTTGTTCATCATTATCTTTCCTAATATGGCGACCCAAGAATTCCAACTTCTCTCTCAACTGATCTTGACTACAGATCTTAGGCTCAGTCAGAACAGGGATAGGTACTCTGGGTGTCAGGGGTATCCCTGGCTTGGTACTAGGTTCGGGGATGTCGCTTGGGTGTACACTTGGGATAACAAGCTGTCTGCAAGACTGAATGTCACAACTAGGGTCCACTGGTTCCTGATACATATCAATTGTGGGATCCACTGGGTTACTAGGTCTAGGAAGGTTCATTAAATCCTCAACAGTAACCCCTAAAAGATTAGCCCCATGCTCTTGATAATTGTTGGACTCCTTTATTGAGTATCCTGGGCTAGCAGTCCCCATAGTCCATCCTACCGGATCCACTTGCATGAGATCGATCATATTAATATCCCAATCATTGACCGACTTCTCAGATCTTGCATCCCAATCCCTTGTGTTTTCCATCACAACTCCTACAACAATATGTCAATTTTCCTTAACTAACCCCGATATCTAACATATAAACTCAAGCAGAGCATTCTACCTATGCCAGAACCTCCGCTCTGATACCAAAAATGTCACACCTTACTATCAGATCCGCTTAGGGTTTAATTAAAACCATTTTAGACCACATTGGATGGTCTTGGGCTCAAAAATTCATGAAAAACACTGATTTTTGGATTTTTACTGTTCATCAGGTAAAAATCCAGTTTTCTGGCCCAACTTCAAAAATTCATAACTTATTCCACAAAAATTGAAATGGAGTGGTTCAAAATTATATAAAAGGCTCTATGAATGCTTTTTCAAGGAAAAATAATCTTATGAACCAATTCCATTTGAAAAAGTATCAGGTTTTTGTGAAATTCACCTCTGTTCATTTGGCAAAAATCCTTTTTCCATATTCTAAACCTTAACTTTGAAAAATCATTAAAAATCATATACTTGGCCATTTTTAACGTCTGCCTATCAATTTGAAGCTCAGGACGTCAACTCTAAGCATACTAAATTTTGTGCAGAGATTCGTTTGGTAACTTAATGAAACGTGGCTCTAAACTAACATCCTGCTTAGGATTACAGCACCAAACATTGATATTTATACATAACCAAATGTCCATGAATTTTTATGGTGCAACACCATAATTTAGCCTCCAATCTGTAGCTTGCTCTTGAGAGTTTCAAGCCCTAAAATGTTACATTATATTTGGGGGATGAGATTTTGAGAAATCCCAGTAGCAAGACCAATCAACCAAAACATTAACATGCATCAATTACAAGCATTTCAACCTTTTGCTATTAATAGGGAACTACTTTACCTCATACATGTAGCACTCTAACATGCAATGGCCAATGCACATAAAGCAAGGAGTATAGCTACACAATCATCATCATCCTCATCATTTAGTTCAACCACATAATAGCACATGAAATTGCATAGCAATCAATGCAACACTCAACATTAAGGTCAATTAAATCTTACTACCTTAATCCAATGCTCTTTGATTTTCTTGTCCTTCTTTCTTGTTTCATCAAATGCCAAACCCTAACATGGCAATCCATAAAAATGGCAGCAAGAATCATCAACCGTTCCTTATAAAAATCAATAACATAATTCAAGTAACTCGTAAACCCCTTCAAGCTTCTATCTTTGTTCTTGAATTTCTAGAGTTGGTTTCCATAAACCCTAAAAATTCCCTCTTGACCTTTTCCTACATGGTTAAATACTGATTTCAAATATCTACTTAGATTTAACAAAATAAATTTTCTTCTTTCAATTTCAGCTTGGCCGAACCATTAGGGTTCCTTAACCAAAAATTTTAACTTTGATTCTATGGCTTCCAACACTTGTTCTTTAGGTTTACCCTACACCATTTTTCATTTTGAACACAATGGAAGCCTCAAAACTTTGAAAAACACATCCTAGGGTCCAGATCTAGCTTTGGCCGAAATGGAACTCAAGCAAGATTGAACCATAAAACTTGCTTTGAAGTGTTCTAGCAAGATTGAACCATAAAACTTCCACCTCTATAATATATATGTTTTGGCCAGCATCAAAAGAGAAGGGAAACTATGATTTTCAACCATAATCAGATTATATTTTGGCCTAAGAAAAAAGAGAGAGAGCAAGAGTGATTTTGTGAAGGGATCAAGCAAAAAGGAAGCATATTTGATCTTCCAACTAAGATTTTCCTTGCTTTGTTTTATTGATTTGTATGGTTGGAAAATCACTTCTTATCCCTTCTTGTTACTAGCCAAAATGGGTACAGTGTATAGGGAAGGAGGTTTTGTTGCAAATCATAGTTAGAATACTATGATTTAAGATTTTCAAGTGGTCTAAGATGTTGTTGGAAGGTTTTCATGGTGGGTTAGTTAAAAGGACCTTTTGGCCACTTTCAAAACTGAATCTTAGGATTTTTTTTTCAAATTTTTGAGGCTTCCATTGTGTTCAAAATGGAAAATGGTGTAGGATAAACATAAAGAACAAGTGTTGGAAGCCATAGAATCAATGTTGCAATTTTTGGATTTTGAACCCTAATAGTTCGGTCAGTTCAAAACTGGAAGAAGGGATTTTATTTTGTTAAATCTAAGTAGATATTTGGAATCTACATGAAAAATCATGTAGGAATGAGTCAAGAGGAAATTTTTAGGGTTTAAGAAAACAAACTCTAAAAATTAAAGAACAAAGGTGGATGCTTTAAGGGACAAGAATTGTCCTTAAGTTATGTTGTTGATTTTTATGTGGAATGGTTGATGATTCTTGATGCCCTTTTTGTGGGTTGCCATATTAGAGTTTGGCATTTGTGGAAGCAAGAAAGAGGAACAAGAAAATCAAAGAGCATTGGATTAAGGTAGTAAGATTTAATTGACCTTAATGTTGAATATTGCATTGATTGCTATGCAATTTCATGTGCTATTATGTGGTTGAACTAAATGATGAGGATGATGATGATTGTGTAGCTATACTCCTTGCTTTATGTGCATTGGCCATTGCATGTTAGAGTGCTACATGTATAAGGTAAAGTAGTTCCCTATTAATAGCAAAAGGTTGAAATGCTTGTAATTGATACATGTTAATGTTTTGCTTGATTGATCTTTCTACTGGGATTTCATTGAAATCTCATCCCCCATATGTAACCTAATATTTTAGGGACTAAATCATCAAAAGGGATGCTGCAGATTGGAGGCTAAATTATAGTGTCACACCATAAAAATTCGTGGACTTTTAGTTATGTAAATATTCAGATGGACAGTGTTGTAATCCCTAAGCAGGACGTCAGTTTAGAGCCATGTTTTATTAATTTACCAAATGAATTTCTACACGAAATTTAGTATGCTTAGATTTGACATTGTGAGCTTCAAATTGATAGGCTGCACGTTAAAAATAGCCAACTACATGATTTTTAATGATTTTTCAAATTTAAAATTCAGAATCTGGAAAAAGGATTTTTGCCAAATGGACAGAGGTGAATTTCACAAAAACCTAACACTTTTTCAAATGGAATTGGTTCATAAGATTATTTTTTCTTGAAATAGAATTCAAAGATATTTTTATAGAATTTTGAACCACTCCATTTTAATTTTTCTAGATTAAGTTATGAATTTTTGAAGTTGGGTCAGAAAACTGGATTTTTACCCGATGAACAGTAAAAATCCGAAAATCAACATTTTTCATGAATTGTTTAGCCCAAGACCATCCAATGTGGTCTAAAATGGTTTTAATTAAATCCTAAGTGGATACAATAGTAAGGTGTAACATTTTTTGTATCAGAGCGGAAGTTCTGGCATAGGATAGAACGCTCTGCTTAGTTAATATGTCAGTAAAAAGAAAATTGACATATTATTGCAACAGTTGTGATGGAAAACACAATGGATTAGGATACTAGATGAAACATCCTACCTTTAACCCCTTAGAGTACACATTAGTAAGCGTTATGGTTCAAGCAGGTCATGATACAAGCCCGTGGATTTAAAATTTTAACATAATTACTCGGGTTACTGTTCACTGTTTAAATTCAGATTTCAGGTCCAATTTCAAAAAATCATAACTAATTCCATAAAAATAGTATCTCCTTGTGTACACATCCGATTGAGGTGATCTACCTCTCATTTTAAATCTTGGGATGTATACTATGAATCTGCCAAAATTTGTGGCTCAACTCATTTATTTGGTAGGTTAAACTGGAGCTACAAACTCACTGCTCCAGGACCTACGTTTTATCCCTTAATCTCTTTTTACTTTAATTCTTTCCATTTCTTTGGTATACATAAATTGGGTTTACACTTTCCCAATTATCCTCATACATTTCTATTCATCCCATAAACATTGTAATTAAATACATGGCATTATTGGCATCCATAACATAAATTACATAATAGGAGAATTACACATTGAATAATAACATCATTCATTAATATCAATAATTCTCAACTTTCTTCTCTTTGCCTCTCATGCCATTATTGCCCACCATTGATTGACCTAAATAGTTGGTTAGGGAGGGGTGAGATTTGGGAGAATCTCAGTAGCAAACACTACCCATAAGCATGCAAGACATAATGCACATGCATGACATATTATAACATTAACACATGAATGCCATGGAAAGTAAGCTAAAGCATTTCATGCTTTCATAACATATTGCCAAGGCAAAACATAACATAAACTTGCAAACATTTCATCATAGCTTAGTCACATCATTGCAACACAGTCACATCATGCAAGCATACATATCAAGCACACAATATACGTAAGTTTACTACCTTGTAACATAGCTTTCCTCTTGCTTTTCCTTTGATTCCCTTGCCTTTCCAACCCTATGGATTTTCGGTCAATACCATTAAACATCCTCTTGGATGTTCCAAGGTCCTAAACACATCAATACATGATGCAAAACGATTATTAGAATCAAGTTATCAACTTATCTCTACTTGATTCTTTCTTGAACATACTTGAACTCTAACTTTTGAGTTTCAATTCCAACCTTCCTAAAATTATTTCCACCTACTATTCCCACATAATTTTGTATGTAGAATCTATTTCCAAGTTCAAAACAATCAAAATCCAATCCTAACCATTCAAAATAGTCAAGGCCGAACAAAATCACAAACTAAGGGAAAGTTGGATTTCTTGCAAAATCAATATCACTATTTTTAGGAAATGTCACAATAATTTATTTTGGGCTATTTTCACTCCCAAAATATCATATATGACTCAAAATGCCTAATTTACCCTTTTTCCATTTTTAAGGAATTTTTGAGAATTTTTCATAAATTTCCCATTTTGACCCTTGAGGGACCCGACATTGTCAGTCCAGCTCCCTTCTGGGTTTCTGAGCATTGCCAATGTACCTTTTATTGTCTCTTAACTTAATCTTCTTATGGTATACTTGTAGAGAAAGGAATATCCCATCCCTCTCTCCCTAGCGACTTAATTAATTGAATAATATTTAATCAGAGTCGATTTTGCCGAATTCTTTCTATCGGCTCGTAACTTTGTTGATCTGTCTTTGGGTTTCATTCTTTCCCTTTCATCACAGGAAATTCCTCTAATTTTTCTTGGGTCAAAAGTCAAACTCTAGACAGCTATTTTGACTTTCCCTGGATAGGGTATATAAATAGGCTTTAAACTTAATTAAAGCTAACCTTGTCAGTTTCTGGGGATGGAATTAATTTTACAATCTATGTAAATTCCTCAACTACTGTTCTCCAATTTTTCCTAATTATATGAGGCTATCTCATAGCTTAAATAATTCAATTTAAGCTACTATCTCAAATTGTCCAAAACCCTAGAATGACTTTAGGGCATTTTTGTCATTTTTAGCCTTATATCGGCTCTGGGATCCTATTCCCATTTTTCTAGAATTTTTCTAAGTCATTTGGGCCCTTTTTGCTAACTCTGAGCATTGGCCGACTAGAACTTTTATTATTTACCATTACGTCCCTTCTTGGCCTAGAAATCTTTTTTTGTACAATTTGGTCCCTCCTTAGGCCTAACCTTCGAAACCATCTCTTGCAAGTTTCTGGCATAACCTCTGGCCCTTAGTTGTTTCCAGTTGGTCATTCTTTAGCCCCTAAACACTATTATTTTACACATTTGTCCTTAGAAAATCTCTTTTTCCTTCCGAGGGATTTCCGGGACTTTCATTGCATTAGACTTAGCAATCATCCTTTTCTTGTGCTATTACTTGTATCTATGAGCCAAAATTTGGGATGTTACACTAGATCTGAGAAGTTGGTTAATGATGGGGACTGCTAGTCCAGGATACTCAACAAAAGAGTCCAACAATTATCCAGAACATGGGGCTAACCTTTTAGGGGTTCCTGTTAAGCATTTAGTGAACCTTCCTAGACCCAGTAACCCGATGGATCCCACAACTGATTTGTATCAGGAACCAGTGGACCGTAGTTTTGACATTCAGTCTCACAGACAGCTTGTTACCCCATGTGTACACCCAAGCAACATCTCCGAACCTAGTACCAAGCTAGGGATACCCCTGACACCCATAGTACCTATCCCTGTTCCAACTGAGCCTATGATCCGTACTCAGGATTAGCTGAGAGAGAAGTTGGAATTCTTGGTCGACATATCAGGAAAGATGAGGATTAGCAAGACCCGAACATTTACCTAGAATACCTTCAGGGAGTAAAGGTGTTATATCAGACTCATGGACTGGTAACCCTTATCTAGACAACAAGGACTGGATCTTTACGATGACAGACATGCTTCCATATTTACCCTTCTGGGTATATGAGTTTTGTCACCTGAATCAGATAGTGGATTTAGGTGTTGAGGATTACATCCAACACCTTGAAAACTTTGTTAAGATTCACTATTTTTAGATAGTCAGATCCTCGTAAAACTGATATAGGACTTGTTTTGATACAGCTAACCTGAGTAGGTTAGTCTGGCATGCTTGATGGCTATGAATGTTGAACTATATTGCTGTGACTAATGACTGATGCTTGAATGATGTAATATGAATGCATATGTTGCTAAACGAAATCCAAGCATGATGTTTATTTCTTGTTCCTAGGATATGCTATCCGTTTAGTTAGTGTATTAGTTAGAACTGATAAAAAGCTTTGCCGGAGAGACCCTCAGGATGCAACATAAGGGTCCATTCTGATCTAATATGATTAATTTTGGAATGCTCTGAACCATAATAAAAGGTTATTGGAGGGTTGAGGGCGGCACAAGCTAACCAGGAATAAGAAAGAGATGTTATAATAGTAGCAGCGGCAGTGGCTAACCTCGATAGGAGGCAGCCAGAGGAAGAAAGCTCAGCAATGCAAGCAACAGAGCATTGGCCAGATCAGCAATGTCAGCAATAGACTCCGACAGCATCCAACAGTGGATGACTAGCTTTTACAAGCACAATCTGTCATCCTTCGATGGAGTGATTGACATCCAAGTAGCAAAGGACTGGATCATTTGCTTGGAAAAGATTTTCCAAGTTCTGGATTGTCTGACTAAGCTAAAAGCCTAAATGGCTATTTACCAGCTAGAAAAGGATGCCGATCATTAGTGGAAGAATACAAAGATTCTTTTGGATGGTCGGAACACAAGAGTGACATAGGAAGTGTTCCTGGAGCAGTTCTACGAAAGGTGTTTTTCGAGGTCAGCTAGGGATGAAAAGGAAGCAGAATTCCTAACCCTGAAGTAGAAGGATAACGAGTCATTTGATGAGTAGTTAGCTAAGTTTAGATGTTCTTCTCACTACTTCAGTTACCAGTATGACCGAGATGATGAAAGGTAGATGACCAAAAAGATGGTCAGAGGACTAAAGCAGTCCTTAAGGGAGATGATTGTTCCTAGGCAGTTCAAGCACTTTAACAAGGCAATTAAGGCCTGCCGAATTACAGAGAATGGCTTGAACTATCATTTGATGATTGAGCCTACTCCCAAGTTAAAGAAGGGAGATCAGGGTGGCAGCTCTTCTGATATGAATAGGAAGAGGAAGAGGCCATAGGATAAGCAAAAGAGTAAGAAGGGAGGTAAGCCCTCAAATGGCAAGAAATGCCAACCTGCAGCAAGAGTTAGGGTGATAGAGCATGCATGGCCAGACGGAATGTCTGCTACAGTTATAGTAAGCCTAGACACTTCTCGAGAGAATGCCTGCAGAATACAGAGAAGGCAAGGTCACACACCCAACGACGAGTATTTGTCATCACAGGGGAAGAAGCCTGGAAGTCTCCGGAAATGATCTAAGGAACAATCATTTTTAATAACTCCCCAGTGATTGCAATGTTTAATTAGGGTGCTAGTTATTCTTTTATTTTGTATGCCTGAGCTAAAAGACTTAGCTTGAGGATGAATACGTTGCCTTATGACATGCATGTGTCCACACCAACACAAAAGAGGACAATTACATCTGATAGGTGCTTAAACTGTGTAGTTGGTTATGAGCACTGTTATATTGCCTTAGACTTGATATGTAGGCCTTCCATGAAGTTGATGTGGTGATGGGATTGAATTAGTTGTCTTCCCATAATGGCACAGACAAAACCTTGATCCTACCCTCGAGAGAAATGGAGTTAAATCTGGAAGTTAAGTTAAACTTCGTAACGGAAGCCCGGACAGGCAATAGTACGATGAATGAAGTTACGTAAGATTAGTAGAGGTTAAGAGAAAAGTGTGTTTCATCATGATAAACCAAGGGAATTAGTGGTGATGAACGAATACAAAGTGATTACCAAAGAAGGTGGTAACTTCTATTGCTGTAAGCAAGGATTCTGGTCACGACGAACGAACACAATAACTCTCAGATGTTGAGATGGTATCTCAATGAGACATAATGACTTTTAGAGGTCGTAGAGAGTAAGATAATTTGAAGTTAGGAAGAGAGCAGTAGCCACTATTTAGAGTTACTAGATTTCCCCTCAAAAGGAAAAGTAATGATAAGGAGTTAAATAAGACAGTTAGGGGTTGAGTCTTTACACCATTAAGAAGGTGTAAGTGGCAACCCAAGTTAGATAAACTCTTACAACTTCATTAGGGCTAGGGCACCATGATAGAGTAGCTATCTCAAGTCCTGAATGGATGAATAGGAACTTTGAGATAGTGAAGTTAAAATAAAGAGCCCTAGTGAAATGTCTTAAGGATCAAGAAGAAGAGGACGAGACAGATAGCTATACAGGGAACTAGCTTAGAGGTTGGCATGTTCCCCTTAATGTTAAGAGATACTCATTCGCTTGGAGTTTAGGTTGAGAGGCACCCTTTTCAAGGGATAAGTTCTTGGCCAGGAATCTTCCTAGAGAAAATGGGAATTGGTCCTCCAAGTTAGAATTGATGTTGCTCAAGATGGAGCAAAATGCCCTATCCAAGCGGGAAAGGTAAGCAGCCGAGGCAAGGCAAGCAGAGTTGACCTTACCCAATGGAAGTATGACTAGCCAAGAACGAAGCTAGGCTTAGATGTACTTGAGCTTAGCAGAGTACTAGAGCAAGCAGAAAGAAAAAGAACCTCAAAAGTCCTCTCCCTCTGACTTCCAAAAGCAGCTACAAACATAAAAAGAGGCTCCCTCTTGTAGGGATAAGATGTTCGGTTGGCAACCTACGAACATAGCAACTAGTAAGAGCTTACACTCCTTGCATTAAAATGCCAGGTATTATGCATGTTAGAGTATACTCGTACTGAAAAGTAAAGTAGAGGAAAGAGAAGTTGCATAAGTCCTCTCTCTATAACGTTCTAAAATAGTAAGAGATGGTAAGAGCAGCTGGAGGAATAAGAGAACTCCTAAGACAAATTGTCTTAGGTACCTAAAGAGACAAATAGGTAGCCTAGGGAATTGACATGAAGTCTAAAAGAGTGGTATTGGTTTTTGGAACAGTTTTCAGGAATTATCAGTTAGGTGACCAACTGAGAGGAGGTGACTATACTTAGTCCTATGGTCAAAAGTCTCCCAAAGATCTTAAGAGTAGGTACCATTTTGGGAAGATAAGGACCAGGGATGAGTTGAGGATGTGGAAACTCCTTTAGTTGTAAACCAATACCGAGAGAGTATCCACGACTTCCTTCCAGATAACCTTATCATTGATTAGGCTGGATTCAATTTCCTTCTGATTAACAGAAGAAAGCCAAAGTTAGAGGAGTTAGAGCCATAAGACCTGGAAAAGAGACCTTCAGGCTAACTCTAGATACAAGAAGAACTCCATGTGATATAGAGATAGACGGAGTATTGATGGATAAATCCTTAAGATGAGACGAGAGGCAAGAATGTAAGTAGAAAAGACCTGACTAAAGATAGATCAGGAAAGGGATCTAAGACAGCAAAGTACCAGGGTTGAGCCTATCAGAATCAATGCCTTAGTTTCCCGTTAGCACTGTTTAGTTAAGTGTCTCAGGCAAGAGTAGCCCAAGGAAGGGTGACCCTAGGAAAAATGTGAGAAAATGTAAAAGCCAGAAATGTTAGCCATTTTGGCAAGAATGTACTAAGTCCAACAGAAAATGGGAGATGAAAGTTAAGAAAGCTGTTAAGCTACTGAGTGTCCTAAGCAGTATGATTTCAGACTAAGACCCAAGATTTACTTGAAGTTTTGGAGGTCCTTATGAAAGAAATAGACACTACTCTCAACTTCAGTATAACCTACCATCCTGAGACGGATGGGCAGACACAAAGAATGATATGGATGTTAGAAGATATGCTACACGTACATGTGCTTGATTTCGGCGATAACTAGGATATGTACTTACCGTTAGTCGAATTCGCTTAAGATGACAGTTTGCATGCAATTATTTTGAATGGCGCCATATAAAGCACTCTATGGGAGGAAGTGTATATCTTCCTTGTGCTGGATAGAACTTAATGAAAGAAGTAAGTATGGTCCTAATATAGTAGATCAGACTTTTCAGTAGATTAAAGTTATTTAGCAAAGACTTTTAACGACTCAAAGTAGACAAAAGAGCTACTCAGACATTAAAGGAGACCGTTAAAGATTAAGGTTGGTGATTAAAGTGTAACCAACAACAGAAGTCGGTCGATCCCTAATGTAACATCCCAGCTTTTAGGTCTAGAAGTACTAGAACTAGCCTGAATTGGATAGGCTACTAGACCCCTTTTGAGCAGAAGTTCCAAAGATGAGAAAGGAAGTCAAGGCAGTTTCAGGGACTAAATAGCAAAGTAAAAGTTTTATGGGGCTAAAGTGTAATCAAAGTTAGAGTTCAAGTAAAGTCTTGAAGGCCCAGAGAGAGAAAAGAGGCTAGATACAGGTCAAAGGTTAAGTTAGAAACCTCAAAGAGAGGATTGTATGAAGTTAAGTCCTAGCAGGGACTAAACCGTAAATTCAGAAAGTTATGAACAATAGGGGTAAAAATAGAAGAGTATACAGAGAATTCTAAGAAAATCCTAGAAAATGGGAAATAATATTCTAAGGATCTTCTGTGAAGAGAAAAGACGAAAGTACCCCTGAGGCAGCTTAAATGGAATTTATAAGGTTATGGCCGGTAAAAAGTACATGATTCGAGGTAATTATTTAAAATAACAAGAGACCTCAAAAATATACACAAAAATAAGGTTAAATGGTTGAAAGGTTGTACTAATTTATAAAATTAGTCTCGTAACCAAAAGGCCAGTGGAATGGCTTTAATAAATTAAAAAGTTGATTATGCCGATGAAAGGGCATTTTAGTAAATAAATTTTTATGCAAGGCTTCAAGGAAGTGTTATGGCCTAAGAAAATTCATAGACACTCTCTAGAATTAAAAGGAATTTATGGAGTAGATAGAAGAATTTTCTGAGCTTCAGAAAGCCATAAAGAAAGCCGAAGAAACGTGGGCCAAGTAAATTCGGAGGAAACTTAGGAAACAAGTTTGATCCAAGAGCTAGGATCTAATATCCCTTCTCCTCCACCTCATTTGTGACACTTGGCATCTTCTAGAAGGATGAGGTAAGGATGATGCAAGAAGATGATGCAATGATGATGTAAAAGTCAACTTGAAGTTCCAAGATTGCCCTTACCATTTCTATTAGCCACCAAGGGCATTTTGGTCCATTCAAGCCAAATTTTTTGCTATAAATAGGCACTCCCTCCCCTCACATTTTGGCCAAGCAAGGAACCATAGGGGAAACTCTATCGCTCTTGCATTTAGAGAGAGAAAGAGATATTTCTAGTGAGAGAAAGTCCACCTAAGTTCAAGCTTCAAGATCAAGGTATGTGATGGTTATAGCATATGATTTGATGCCTATTTTGAATTAGTTTCTCTTTGTACCTGATTTTGAAATTTGGTATGATTAAATTACACTCTGTAAAATTTAAATCCATGGGTAGAACACTTCATTTGGGTATGTGTATGATTTATGGTGATTTTTCAAAGTTAGGGTTTGAAATCTGGAAACAGTGTTTAACCTTTGGAAGAGTGTCGAGTTCTGTACAATTCTGGTACTGTTCAGTGTAGAATTGGTTCTTAAAACTATTTTGCTTCTAAATTTAACTTAAGCAGATTTCAGTGAGACTTGAAACCACTCAATTTTGATTTTTCTAGAATTAATTATGAATTTTCAAAGTTGAGTAAAAATTCTGGAATTCCTGCCCGACAGTACCCGCGAAGTAAAATTTTCAAATTTGATCTTCTTGAATCTAAGGCCATCTAAAGTGGTCCTAATTGACAAGAAATGGATCTTAAGGATGGGACATGATGAGATTTATGTTAGAAAAACTAGAAAGAAAACCCTAAGACTAAGAGAAAGGGTTGAGGTTCAAGAGAGCTAGTCTTGAACATTATATAGTCTCTTGGTCCTAATAGATTGTGTGATCATTATGACTATGTTTAGGACCTTTGGAACATCCAAGAGGATGTTTGGTGATTTTAACCGAATGCCCACATGGTTGGCAAGTCAAGGGAGTCAAAGGAAATGTAAGAGGAAGGCTTGAGGTGCAAGGTAGTGAACTTACCTATTGTCATTGCTTGATGTGGTATGCTTGTGTGTTGCTATGTACATGTTATTTGAATGTTATTGTGACATGTTTTAGCTACTGTAATTGCTATTCATGATGAGTAGATTATGTCTCGATGGCCATGCATCAAGCAGTTAGCTTTGAGCATGCTAATATGTCACTAATTAACAAGAGAATAAACAAGTTACGTGTAGTGCATTAGCATCCATCTAGCATGATTAATATGGTATTGTTTGATACTGAAATTCCCCTGAATCTCACCCCCTCCCTAACCAACCATTTAGGTCAATCATCAATGGGCAATAATGGCATGAGAAGCAAGGAGAAGAAAGTGGAGAATTGTTCATGTTAATGAATAATATTATTATTCAATGTGTAATTCTCCTATTATGTAATTTATGTTATGGATGCCTATGATGCTATGTAATTAATTATAATATTTATGGCATGAATAGAAGTATATGAGCATGAATGGGAAAGAGTAAGCCCATGTTGTGTATGCCAAAGAAATAAAAAGAATTAAAGTAAAGAGATGTTCAGGGATAAAACGTAGGTCCTGAAGCAGTGCACTTGTAGCTCCAGTTTGACCTATCAAATGAATGAGTTAAGTCACAAGATTTGGTAAACTCATAGTACACATCCCAAGCTTTAAAATGAGAGGTAGATCACCTCAATTAGATGTGTACACAAGGAGATACGAATTTCCAAAGTTGAGGTATAGAATTTGGAAGTTCTAGATTTTACAAAATGAACAGTAATATTTATGGATTAAAATGTACAAATTGGGCAAGGATAAGTCCAATTGATATTTTTCCCTTAAAGAGCATCAAAATAGCTTTTTGTAGAATTTTAGAACACCCTAATACAATTTTTATGGAATTAGTTATGAATTTTTGAAGTTGAACCTGTAATCTAGAAGTTAAACAGTGAATAGTAACCCAAGTAATTATGTTGAAATTTTAAATCCGCAGGCTTATGTCGTGATCTACTTGAACCACAATGCTTATGAATGCGTGCTCTGAGAGGTTAAAGGCAGGACGTTTCACCTAAAGCTTAAGAAGTTAAGTTCAAAGTATATTAGACTGTTTTAAATTTTGTCCAAGACTGGACCAGTAAATTAAAAGTGACCCTTCCCCTGAATGCAAGTTAAATTCATGATGTCTTTTATAACTTCCAATGAAAGAAGTACCATCTAGACCTGACACATGTCATAAGCTATGATGATATTGTGCTCCAAGACAACCCATCTTTGAGATCATACTAAAGCGAATTATTGATCAGAAAGTTGAACAGCTATGAAATAGGCAGTTTCCACTAGTCGAGGTTGTCTGGAAAGGTTTACTAGAAGTTATGAGGGAGATAGAGACTAAGACAGAGGAAAAGTATCCTGAACTTTTCCAATAAGATACACTTTAAATTTCGAGGACGAAATTTATTTAGAGGAGGAGAAATGTCACATCCAGTAATATGGCATTTAGGAATAGAGATATTCCTAAATAATTAAGGGTAAAAAATGACAAGGAGAAATAGATGAATTTTGGTGAAAAATAATTATTATGGTTTTCCAAGCTAATTATGTAAATTTGAGTAATTAAGGAAAATTGGTCAAAATTAATTATGGAAAAATATTTCCAAGCCTTAGAAAATTAAAAAAAATAAGGATAATGTTTCTTGAGAATTATATGGGATTATAAAATTGGTTTTATGACCAAATTGCCCTTAGAGAAATTACAAAGGAATTTAAGGGCGATTTAAGCTAGTTTAAGGTCTTTTATTTGGAAAATTCCAAATAAATATTTTTAAGGAGAATAAAATCCCAATAAAATTCCTATGATATTCCAAGGAATTATGAGAGATTATGAAATTAAAAGAAGACTCTCAAGTATCCAAGATTTTTCCCAATTCCTTTGAAAAGAGGAAAAATCACTAAAGAGAAGGAAAATAGTTTTCCTTTTTATTTAATTATTGGGAAATTAAATTTGAGACAAAGAGGGCAATTTGGGAAGATAAAAATGAGGAGAATAATTTATGGATCTGACAGAAAATAATTACAGAGGCCAGAGCACTGTAATTAAAGAAAAGAAATTAAATCCGGAGTCAAAGTGCACCGATAAAGCAAGACTAGAGTCTTGCAATTCAAATGGTTCAGATTTAGCCATGTGTCAAGCCTCCAATGGATGGTAATTAAAGCTTTCCAAGTGTCAAGCTTGTAACATCCCGATTTTTGGGCCTATAAGTATTAGAAATAGCCTGAATGGGATAGGCTACCAGACCCCTTTTTAGTAGAGGTCCTAAAGATGAGAAAGGAAGTTAAAGCAGTTTCAGGGACTAAACTGCAAAGTGAAAGTTTTTAAGGGGCTAAAGGATAATCAAAGTTAGAGGCTCCAGTAAAGTCTCAAAGGCCCAGAAAGAGAAAAGAGGCTAGATACAGACCAAAGGTTAAGTTAGAAGCCTCAAAGAGATGGTTTTATGATGTTGAGCTTAAGCAGGGGTAAAACCGTAAATTCAGAAAGTTACGGCCATCAAGGGTAAAAATGAAAAGTACTTAGAAAATTTTAAGAAAAGCCCAGAAAATGGGAAATAATATTCTAAGGCTCTTTTGTGAAGAGAGATGACAAAAATACCCCTGAGGTAACTTAAAAGGAATTTATAAGTTTATGGCTCAATTTGAGATGTAGAGGTAGATTTAATTGTTTGAGTCATAAGGAAACCTCAGAAAATTATGGTAAAATGGGGATGTATGATCCAAGAGACTATAGAAAATTATAAAATTAGTCTCATCCCCAAAAGACCAGTAAAATGGCTTTAAGAATACTTAAAAGCCAGTTGTGCCGACAAAAAGGCATTTTAAAGAATGATTTTTAAGCGGGGCTATAGGTTGAGTTATGACCTGAGAAATTTCATAGATTTTCTCTAGAATATAAGGAATTTTATGATATTTTTGGATGAATTTTTGGAGCTCTGGATTGAATAAAATGCTCCAGTCAAATATTAAATAATTTTGTCCCCTAAATAGAAGACAAAACCAAAGAAAATATCTAAGAGCCATCATGACGATGCTGAGTCAGCATGCTGAGTCATCAAGCGTAATCATGACACCAACGAGTCATCATGCTGAGTCATCAAGCATAATCATAACACCTACGAGTCATCATGCTGAGTCATCAAGCGTAATCATAACACCTATGAGTCATCATGCTGAGTCACCAGAAGATATTTATGGACAGCATAAAAATCAGAATGCAGTATGGGAATATTTTAGACAGTCTTTTGTCCACCTGTTATAGTGAAATCTCTACTGCATGACTTAGTAAGGTTAAGTAGCCTGTCAGTAGAGCTAATTATTTTTCCCTCTGCTCCTCTAAGGTGGCACCATATATGTACTTAATTAAGATGAGAAAATAGTGTCAGAACATGTCCTGGTGGTACAGGGTAAGTTAGGACTCGAAAAGTATCTGATATGGTGCAAGATTGGCTTGATAGGTGGAGAAATAATTAAGAAAATATTTTTACACGAATTTTCCATTTATTTTCTCCCTATTTTAATGCCATAAATGATGAAAGGGCATGAAAGTGACAAGTGTACGGTTAGATGAGAAAAAAAATATTACGTGTACGGCTAGATGGAAGACACGTGTACGGTCGGATGCAAGACACATGTGCGGTCGGATTAAAGACGTGTGGCTTGATGATGTAAGCATGATGTCATCATGATGAGGTAAGCATGATGTCATAAGACACTTGTCATCGTAAGATCAAAAGAGAAAATGGACAGACCAGATCGAGCCATGTATTTTTAAGATCAACGGTCCAGATTCAGTCTGCTTTTCTATGAATACCCCCTCCCCTCCCTACCATTTCGTCCAAGCATAAGGAATCCATGGGGAAGCTCTTGCAAAATGGTTTCTAGAGAGAGAAAGAAGAGGGAGAAAGAAAGGCCAAGTGGTTCCAAGCCAGATCAAGCTCTAAAACAAGGTATGTGATGGTTATAGCACCTGATTTTATACCTATTTCGGATTAGTTACTGTGCATATCTGATTCTAAAATTTTTCATGCTTAAAGTACACTCTGTGAGCTTTAAATCCATGCATAGAACACTTCATTTGGATATGTGTACGATTTATGGTGATTTTTCAAAGTTAGAGTTTGAAATTTGGAAACAATGTTGAACTTTTAGAAGAGTTTTGATTTCCGTACAATTCTGGTGCTGTTCGGTATAGAATTGGTTCTGAAACTAATTTTCATGTAAATTTAACTTAAGGAGCTTTTTGTGAGACTTGGAACCAATCAATTTGGATTTTTCTAGAATTAATTATGAATTTTCAAAGTTGAGCAAAATTCTGGAAATTCTGCTTGAACAGTACCCGCGAAGCAAAATTTCCAGATTTGGTATTCTTGAATCTAAGGCCATGTAAAGTGGCCCTAATTGATAGGAAATGGATCTTAAGGATGGGAAATGATGAGATTTATATTAGAAAAGCTAAAAAGAAAACCCTAAGACTAAGAGAAAGGGTTGAGGTTCAAGAAAGCTAGTCTTGAACTTTATGTAATCTAGTAGTCCTAATGGATTTTATGATCAATGTGACTATGTTGAGGAGCTTTGGAACATCCAAGAGGATGTTTGGTGATGTTGACTGAATGTCCACATGGTTGGAAAGACAAGGGAACCAAAGGAAAAGCAAGGGGAAAGCCATGTTACAAGGTAGTGAACTTACCTATACTGTGTGCTTGATATGTATGCTTACATGATATGATTGTGTTGCCATGATGTGACTAAGCTATGATGAAATATTTGCAAAGTTATGTTTACAAGTTTATGTTATGTTTTCCCTTGGCAATATATTATGGAAGCATGAAATGCTTTAGCTTACTTTCCATGGCATTCATGTGTTAATGTTATAACATGTCATGCATGTGCATTATGTCTTGCATGCTTATGGGTAGTGTTTACTACTGAGATTCCCCCAAATCTCACCCTCCCTAACCAACCATTTAGGTCAATCAATGATGGACAATAATGGCATGAGAAGCGAGGAGAAGTAAGCGGAGAATTATTATTGTTAATGGATGAGACTGTTGATAAATGTATAAATCTACTATTTTGTGAACTATGTTATGGATGCTAATGATGTCATGTATTTAATTATAATATTTATGGCCTGAATGAAAGTGCATGGGCATGAATAGGAAAGAGTAAGGCCATGTTATGTATGTCAAAGAAATAAAAAGAATTAAAGAGATGTTAAGGGATAAAACGTAAGTCCTGGAGTAGTGAGTTTGTAGCTCTAGTTTGACCTATCAAACGAGTGAGTTAGGTCATAATATTTGCAAGCAAAAAGATCTGATGTTTCTCTTTAAAATGAGGGGTAGTTTGCTCGATTCCGATAACCGAGCAGAAAGTTATGCCTTTCCAAAGTTAGGCAAAAATACAGTAAAATCCGAAAATGACCAAATGAACAGTAACTTTTTCAAAGGAAATTGAGCTCAAATTTCAAGGCAATCAGTTTAGAAACTATTTTTCCTCAAAATTTTATCCAAAGAGCTTTCTGTAGAACTTAGAATTGCTTAATTTCAATTTTTTGACAATTAGTTATGAATTTTCAAAGTTTGTCACATTTTAAGGTGACAATGAATAGTAACCCGTAAATGAAAATTTTCAAACTTGATTTTTCATCAATTGTAGCATTCAAAAGTGATTCGAAATGCTTCCGTAAGGAAAGTTAATTGATTTAAACATGAGGTGTTACAAAGCTACCAATAGAGAGAATCTTGACTTTGGAATTTAATTATATTATGATTTACTTAATTAAGAGAGAAATTTAAAGACTAAGTAGGAGGGTGACACTTGGCAACTCATTTATGATGGTGGTTGGGATATTTTGGTGCCTTAATTGAGCTTTTCCTCCCCTTAAATCAAATGGAGTTTTGGCCAAGGCAAGAAGAGAGGGAAAAAGAGAGAGCTTGAAGGGAAATCAAGAGAAAAGCAAGCTACTTTGATCTTCCAACTAAGATTCAAGCTTGGTAAGTTGTTCTAAGATATTCCTTGCTTTGTTTTATCGATTTGTATGATTGGAAAAATCACTTCTTGTCCCTTTTTGTTGCTGGCTGAAATGGGTATAGTGTAGGGAAGGAGGTTTTGTTGCAAATCATTGTTAGAATACTATGATTTAAGATGTTTTCAAGTGGTCCAAGATATTGTTGGAAGTTTTTCATGGTGGGTTTGTTAGAAGGACCTTTTGGCCACTTTCAAAAATGAACCCTAGGATTTTTTTTTCAAATTTTTGAGGCTTCTATTGTGTTCAAAATGAAAAATGGTGTAGGATAAACCTAAAGAATAAGCATTGGAAGCCATAGAATCAAAGTTGCAATTTTTGGATTTTGAACCCTAATGGTTCGGTCAGTTCAAAACTGGAAGAACAGATTTTATTTTGTTAAATATAAGTAGATATTTGGAATCTACATGAAAAATCATGTAGGAATGAGTCAAGAGGGAATTTTTAGGGTTTAAAGAAACAAACTCTAAAAATTAAAGAACAAAGGTGGATGCTTTAAGGGACAAGAATTGTCCTTAAGTTATGTTGTTGATTTTTATGTGGAATGGTTAATGATTTTTGCTGCCCTTTCTGTGGATTTCATGTTAGGGTTTGGCATTTGTGGAAGCAAGAAAGAAGAACAAGAAAATCAAAGAGCATTGGATTAAGGTAGTAAGATTTAATTGACCTTAATGTTGAGTGTTGCATTGATTGCTATGCAATTTCATGTGCTATTATGTGGTTGAACTAAATGATGATAATAATGATGATTGTATAGCTATACTCCTTGCTTTATGTGCCTTGGCTATTGTATGTTAGAATGCTACATGTATGAGGTAAATTAGTTCCCTATTAATAGCAAAAGGTTGGAATGCTTGTAATTGATGCATGTTAATGTTTTGGTTGATTGATCTTGCTACTGGGATTTCATTGAAATCTCATCCCCCATATGTAACCTAATATTTTAGGGACTGAATCATCAAAAGGTATGCTACAGATTGGAGGCTAAATTATGGTGTCACACCATAAAAAATTCATGGACTTTTGGTTATGTAAATATTCGGATGGACAGTGCTGTAATCCCTAAGCAAGACGTCAGTTTAGAGCCACATTTTATTAAGTTACCAAATGAATTTCTGAATGAAATTTAGTATGCTTAGAGTTGATGTCATGAGCTTCAAATTGGTAGGAAGCACATTAAGAATAGCCAACTACATGATTTTTAATGATTTTTCAAAGTTAAGATTTAGAATCTGGAAAAAGGATTTTTGCCAAATGGATAGAGGTGAATTTCACAAAAACCTGACACTTTTTCAAATGGAATTGGTTCATAATATTATTTTTTGTTGAAAGAGCATTCAAAGATATTTTTATATAATTTTGAAGCACTCTATTTTGTTTTTTCTAGATTAAGTTATGAAGTTTTGAAGTTGAGCCAAAAAACTAGATTTTTACTTGATGAACAGTAAAAATCCGAAAATCAGCTTTTTTCATGAATTTTTGAGCCCAAGACCATCCAGTATGGTCTAAAATGATTTTAATTAAATCCTAAGTGGATACGATAGTAAGGTGTAACATTTTTTGTATGTACCATGGCATGAGATTATGTATGGAAATAGTATATGCAATGACAATATGGAAAATGCAAGAAATGAATTTATTTGAAAATGTTGAATTAAGTTAGGGAGTTAGAGAGTCCCTAAATGAGCCACGAATTGGTACCAATGATGAGGCAGAGTAAATGAATGAATTTTGCCATGAAATTTGGTGAGTACTTAGAGCACATCCTAAGCTTTAAAAAAAGTGGTAGGTCACATGAAATGAATGTGTATGCTAAGAGTTATGGCTGTTCAAAGTTGAGGCAGGACTTCTGAAAAATACTGTTTTGACCAAATGAATAGTAATCTTTGATGAATAAACTATACAAATTGGCAAGGTTTAAGTCTAGATTGTTATTTTTTCCTTGTAGAGAATTGAATGAGCTTTATGTGAAAATTAGAACCACTCAGTTTCAAATTTTTTAGAATTAGTTATGATTTTTCAAAATTGACCCCAAATTCTAGAATGTACAATGAACCGTGACCATGCAAGTCAAACTTTAAAACTTGATTTTCTAACCTCAAGGCCAACGAATGTGGTTCTGAATGCTTCCGTATAATGTGCTAAAGTGTATAAAAGTAAGATGTGACATTGTGGTATCAAAGCAAAGGTTCTGGCAAATGTTTAAACAGAACAAAAGTTTTGGTAAAGGTTCTGGCAAATGTTTAAACTAAATAGAAGTTTTGGTAAAGGTTCTGGCAATTATGTAAACAGAACAGAGGCTCTGATAAATGTTTTGACAAAGATATAAATAGGAGTACTGGTTCATGCAAAGCCTTATATGAGTAAAATCTCTATCTAGGAAAGTAATGGGTTACTAGAATTGGTCCAACTAAGGTTAAGAGATTGAGGTGACTTCTCTAGGGGAAATGGATATAGCAGAGAAGTAAGGAATGCAGAGAGTAACCCGAGAGCTAAGAAGCCACTGCTGAGAGACTCCCCCTCTAGAGAGTAATGGTTGAGCTGAGAAAGCTTAACTTGGGGTATGAGTCAAAGCCAAGGGACTCCCCCAGAGGGTAATGGCTAAGAGTACAATGAGCCAGTCAGGGGTATGAGTCAGTGCCCCAGTAAGAGAACTAAGTGGCAACCTAAATCCTAAGTAATCGATGTAACCTTGATAGATGCAAGGTAACAAGACAAGCTACTTAAGGTTTGTTCAAATCCCTGAATAGAGGTAAAAATCTCTAAGGGACAATAAACTAAGAGGGACAGAGATTAGATGATAATGAATGAAGAGTTAATGATGACCTTGGTTCTTGACCTAGATACCATACAATAAGGTGATTAAATGTTCATTGTGTGATATGATGAGGGTATGGTGATCAATACCTGATCATAAGAATAATTGGTCAAGAGGTAAAGAAAGTTAGAAAGAATAAAGTCAGGCACGATCCCTCTTGAGGATAGATTTGAACAGAAATAGATGAGAATGTGAAAGTTGATTGTTGTACTAGGAACTGATTTATAGATAGAGATGAGTAAGTTTTAGAAGATGCTTAAAGCCTGATGATGAGTAGCTACTTGATAACGTTGGGGACTAAATAGTATTCTTTTGTGTCCCTAAGGCATCTATGAGAAGTGTGACCATAGTACTCAGGCTAGTAGGGAATCTGAGAGATGAGATCCCTACAGACAAATGCCATTGCCAGGTTGATCAAACGAGTCAGGTTGAGAGGCTCCCTTAATAGGGATTTGGCATGTAAGAATGTGCCAGGATGGAGATTAAATAACCAGCAGGTCTTGCCCATAGAATGTCTCTCAAATTGGGAGGTGGTTTTCCGGCGTAGAGTTGATGCTACTCTGCTAAGAGCAAGCTGTCGTCTGAAGAGAAGGAAGGGGAATTGTTATGATGGGGTGACAACATTATGAAGGTAACAGTGCGTCCTCCCAGAGTGGTAGAGTTAACGCCATACCTGTGAAAGTGTTATGTCCTCCATCAAGGCCAAGAAAGTGGTTGAGGTGATGTGCTCTGGTGTGAGCAATACGTCCTCCCACAGGAAAGAGTAATAACGGTCAACACAAGGCTTGCAGAGTTAACCTTACCCTAATGAGAGTGAAGTTCGCTAAGAGTGATGAAAGGATAGAATATATGAGGATATGATGAAAATGAGTTTACAAGACGTCTCCCTACAAGATGAGAAAGGGAATCATAAGGCATGACAGACTGTTATGGATATAATGATAAGCTCAGAAGGCCATAGAGATTAACAAATAGCCTGGAAAATTACAGGGGCAAAATGACAAGGAAATAGCCTGAGGTAGCTAAAAGTTAAGGAAAAAGAAAACGCAGGAAGGATGAATGATTCCAAAGTTGACGGAAAGGATTGAGTAAGGCCTAAGAAGGCAATATGGGTGTCTGTGATCAGCTCTGGGGAATAATCAGTCAAGTTACTCGCTGAGGATAGGTGACTTGTTCTTTAACTCAGTCCACTGGTCTAAAAGCTCCAAAGAATGGAACATGGCTCGGGTATAATGTGAGAGAATCCAGGGTCATGGTAGATCCTAAAGAGGCCTACGGTAGGGCGAGGTAGCTCCCAAGGTCATGGTAGACCAAGCCTAAGGGAAGGTTATTAAGCCATAAGGGTAGTGTCCTTTATATCTCTTTGGAGCGGGAGAATGAGATGACCGGGGATGATTTTAAGATGGGGAAACCTTCTTAGGTTGGTTACCTAGTACAGAGAGAGTACCCTTGACTTTTCTCACAGATACTGTTATTGTTAATTAGACTGAGCTCAATTTTGTTCTAGTCAACAAAGAAAGGTGAGGAAAGTAAGAACTAAGGAAACCACAGGCTGTAAGTCCTAAAGGTTATACATTCAGGCAAGCTATGTGTGAAATCAGAATGTAAAAGAAAGGGAATAGGCCCTTAAGATAAAGTATGAAAGGGTCTAAAATATGAAGATACGGGAAGTACCTAGAGAAGATATGATAAGGAAAACCCAGAAAGCCACGATATGATAAGACACCTTAAGAAAAGGTATGATGTTAAGGCACAACATTGAATATGTGTGTCTAAGGAATGAAAGATGTGTGTAAGAACACGAAAAGCATTAGTGTAAATGCCCAAGAGCATAAGAACTTATAAGATTAAGTGAAAGTTCATGATATTGAAGTATGAAACCTAAGGCTAAAGCCTAGCCAAGAAAGCAAAAAAGAAGAATCTGCAGGCTGAAAGTAAGAGCCAAAGAACATTCTCCCTAAGAAACCTCACAAGAAAAGCAACGGTTGAGGTTTAATCTTGAAATTTCAAGGATGAAATTTTTATAAGAGGGGGAGAAATGTAACATCCCAAATTTTGGCTCATAGATACAAGTAATAGCACAAGAAAAGGATGATTACTAAGTCTAATGCAACGAATTGGCAAGGTTTAAGTCTAGATTGTTATTTTTCTCTTGTAGAGAATTGAATGAACTTTATGTGAAAATTAGAACCATTCAGTTTTAATTTTTTTAGAGTTAGGTATGATTTTTCAAAATTGCCCCCAAATTCTAGAATGTGCAACGAACCATGACCGTGCAAGTCAAACTTTAAAACTTGATTTTCTAACCTTAAGGCCAACGAATGTGGTTCCAAATGCTTCTGTATAATGCGCTAAAGTGTATAAAAGTAAGGTGTGACACAGATCCCCTGCTAATCTGGTAGAAGCTCTAGTAAACCATCTAGAGGAACAGCAAAGGATGATGGAGCAATTCATGGTAGCACAGGCTAGACAAGATAGAGAAGCTGCAATAGCAGCAGTAGTCGCTAGAATTGATCAATTGTATCTAGAACCAAGGATCATAGGACTCCCTAAGATACCAATGCAACCTCAAATTCCCCTATTAAAACAAGTTGGGATAACTGTGGGACAAGATTTAAAGCAGTAATGGATTATAAAATTCTGTGGATATAATCTTCCTATTTTTGAAGAGAACACTAATATTCAAACAGTGAAGGATTGGATTATGTATCTTGGGATAATTTTTCAAAATATGAATTGTCTTTATGAATAGAGAGTACAACTGGCTATTTCAGGACTGAAAAAATATGCTAAACAGTAGTGGAAGGACATGAAGTCAATTCTACATTTAAGGAGTGCCTTAATAACTTGGGAAGTTTTCTTAGAATAGTTCTATGCAAAATATGTTCCTTATTTTGAAGTTCCTTAGAAAGAGATAGAGTTCCTTATTTTAAAGCAAGTTGAAGATAAGTCTTTTGAAGCTATCTAACTATATATATATATATCACAATACTCCACCTACTTACACCAAATTGCGAGATGGAGTACAGAAAAGCTGATCTAAAGTCTCAAACCTACTCTTAGAGAACGCATAGCCCTAATGCAATTAATGAACTTTAACAACGTAGTAGTAGTCTGTAAAATGATTGAAAACGGCCAAGATCATCAAGTTATGATGGAAGACAGTCTTGGGAATAGAAAATTCAAACCAAGAAGTACTTTTAAGAGGAAAAGACTTGGAAAGAGTAAACAGACAAGGAGAAGCTGTAAGTAAATGAGAGTCAATTTCCAAAAAAGGGCAAAAGGATGTGGCCTATATAGGAAACATCATGAAACCAAGCCATGTCTAGCAGGATCAAATACCTACTATAAATATGGTAAAATTACACATTACACGAGGTAATATCATTAGAAGATAGATGTTGTGACACTTCATGACTAGGAAAGAGTTTCTGCCTTTTCATAAAATGAGATTCAAGAGCAACCTAATATAACTCAAGGTATGATTCAAGTAATAGTTATTGCTTGGATACAGTATTTAAATTAGACAAGAACTATTCACTCATATTATCCAGCTCTTAGGCGGTATGAGCTAAGTACTAATGTATCCTTTCATAATTTAATTGCTCCTAGTGAACCTTAAGTTATTCCTATCAATGTGTGCTTGATCTACACATTATATTGCATGATGTATGAGTTATTAAGCATGTCTTCCTATGATCTTGATGAAGAGAGAGAGAGAAATATTTCTTGAACTATCATCAACCAAAGGTAGAGTAAAAGATATCCTGATCATATTACCTAAGGATTATTCCTAAGAGTCAAAAGATTAATAACTAAATTCCAAACTCAGCTAATATGAGTTTGATAGAAAGGAGATTTGATTTTAAAATTGTGTTCTTCGATGAATGGTAATATGAGGTCTCAACTTAATTTCTGATGATCTATCTAAGGCAATAGTTGAATTATCTTACCTTTAACAAGGCTTTTTAAGGAAAAATAGAACTAAGTGTCTTGGGTAATGATTCAACTCAGGTTGCAGCCCAAACATGTGAGATTGGTGATTATGAATAAAGGTGATGGGTCAAAAGTTGGAGACCCTGGTTAAAGGATGTCTCAATAGAGGTCTTTTAATTAGAGTTGAGATAAGGAGACTACCGCTAAATTATCTACCTGACAAAGATACCATATAATAGAGACATGATATGATGACCAATGCATAACCATGTGAGTGACTGGTCAAAGAATAAGAGAGGATATAGGGAATAAGAATCAAGCAATTTTTTTTTTTAAGGATAAGGAAGGAGATTTGGTTTTAAAATTATGTTCTTCACTGAATGGTAATATGAGGTCTCAACTTAATTTCTGATGATCTATCTAAGGCAATAGTTGAATTGTCTTACCTTTAATAAGGCTTTTTAAGGAAAAATAGAACTAAGTGTCTTGGGTAATGATTCAACTCAGGTTATAGCCCAAACATGTGAGACTGGTGATTATGAATAAAGGTGATGGGTCAAAAGTTGGAGACCCTGGTTAAAGGATGTCTCAATAGAGGTCTTTTAATTAGAGTTGAGATAAGGAGACTACCGCTAAATTATCTACCTGACAAAGATACCATATAATAGAGACATGATATAATGACCAATGCATAACCATGTGAGTGACTGGTCAAAGAATAAGAGAGGATATAGGGAATAAGAATCAGGCAATTTTTTTTTAAGGATAAGGAAGATGAGGGGCAAATAAGAATGTTATAGATGATAGTTGTACTAGCAATCAGAATAGAGAAATAAATATGTTTCTAATGATGCTTAGATGTTCAATAGTGCTTAGGATTTAATGAAATTCTTTGACTTTAAGGCATCAATGAGGAATATGACTGTAGCCTCAAGTTAATAAGAAATTTGGGAATGGAATCCTACAAATGATTGCCACTGCCTACGTGATTGAATAAGTCTAATAGAAAGACTCCCTTTAATAGAAGTATGTCATATGAAGCAAGTAACCTAATAGAGATTGAACATAAGGAAAGTATTGACCACGAAAGTACCTCTTTGAGATTGGGGATGGTCCTTTAATTCAGAGTTGGCATTGCTCTATCACGAGCGAGCTATTCTCTAAAGGAAATACAGGGAAACAGTTAGGATAGAGTTAACGGTTATATATTCTCCATCAGTAATTGTGTAAATGTTGGGTTGACAGTTGTTTCCCACAAAAGCAACTAAGATTGGGCATACTAAGCTGACCTTACCCTAAGGAGAGCGAAACTAGTCAAGAACAATAGAATAGTAATACAGTAGCAATACAGAGGTAGAATGTCCCTCAAGTCTAGCAAGGTATTGGAGGAGAATTATAGTGAAGATTGTAAAGTCCAAGAGTAAGGTAGATTGGCACTAGTATATATGAAGTTAAAAGCCATAGAGATAAGCAATTGGCCAAAAGAACTAAAGAGACATAGTATGATAGAAATGACATAAAGAAACCAAAGAATTAAAGGTTATGCGGTACCCGGTAGTGAATAATTTTGAAGTTACAGAAAGGATTGAGTAAGGCCTAAGGAGGCAATACTGGCATATATGAGCAGTCTTAGGGAATGATTAGTCAGGTGACTAGTTGAGTGTAGGCGACTTACTCTTTAACTCAGTCTAGTGGTCTAAAGATTCTCAGAGAATGGAACATAGCTTAGGTAGAATGTGAATCCAGGACCACTGGGAATCTTGAATAGGCATACAATAAAGCATAGTTGAAGCATCCTTACTTTTACCCCTCAGAGAATGCATGCAGAAGCTTTACTTAGGCCTAAAATTTAAAATTTTTTCTTTAATTCCCCAGTACTGTTCACTATATATTTTTCTAGATTATAAGTTCAATTTTAAAAAAAATCATAACTAATTCTACAAAAATCGTGTGGAGATGATCCAAATATCTACTCGAAGCTCTTTTAGTGCTCTTTAAGGGAAAAACATCAAACTAGACTTATCTCTTGCCAATTTGTCTAGTTTAATCCATAAAGGTTACTATTTATTTGGTAAATTTTGGAACTTCCAGATTTCTTGCCTTAATTTGGAAATTCATAGCTCTTAGTATACACATCCAATTAAGGTAAACTACCTATAAAATCAAAGCTTAGGATGTTCACAATAAGCCTGCCAAATTCCATGGATTAATGCATTTATTTGACAGGTCAAACTGAAGCTTGAAATTGACTGCTCCAGGACCTACGTTTTTCTCTTTACCTTTTTTTGCTTTAATTCTTTTTAGGGTTAAGGTGCAATTTTAACAACAAAGTTTACCCTAAGGGGCACTGGGTGTTAGATATGATGATTAGTTTTGATGATGTCAAATAATAGAGCAAAAAGTTTGCATAAATTATTTATCTCATATTTTGACTAACTATTGTACTTAATATCTTGTGCAGTTTCCACAAGAAAAGAAAGGAGTTATTATGTTGAACTTTGAGTTATGGAGAATGATCAAGAGGACAAAGAAGAAGAGAGATTGAGAAAAGAAGAATATACAAGATCAAATGGAAATATCAGGATTCAAATTCAGAGATTTGACATTAGACCTCTATGCTCAATTAGAAGTTTGAATGGCTTAATCGGAAGTCAAAATGCACAAATGGGAAGTTATACCATCATATATTGAGTCACCTTTCATATAAACATTGAAAATAAGCTTCAGAGGTGATTTTCAAAGGCATTTATCAATCAAGAACTCGATTAGAGACGTATCGATCAATTTATCGAGTAAACACATACTCTATTATGCTTTGTTCTTCGTTCAGCTCTAACATAGGTTTGGTATTTCTCTAATATCTCTTAAACCACAAATATGTTTGAGGCAATACTTGATTCATATGAAATTAGATTTAGAACACGGTTCATGGATACCAAAATCAACTTTAAAGAGTTTTATATGAGGGAGATATGTTGTTCAAAACATTACAGTAAGGATTAACACCTTTTATTCTGACCTTCAGTCACTTTGATAAAGATAACTTTGCAACTACAATGAATATTGAGCTGGTTCTTATTGCATCAAAAGTAGACTCAAAGAGCTTTCTGAGGATAGGTCATTTATAAAATTTGGAGTTGAATTGGAAGATTCATTATCACTCAAAGTTGACTTATTGTGGTTCTTATTGTTTTGCCTGAATCAAAATTCGAATTTATTGAGGCAAAGACCAGAAGTTCTACATTGATTGATTAAGCTCTCGAGCAATATGCTACTCAAATATGTTATTGAGTAAAAGCACTAGAAGAAATGAGAAAATGAAAATCCATTATCAAATGTTACTCGAGCCTGATCAAGCAACTACATACTCGATCACTTTATCGAGTTACTGGTACTATCCCTTCAATTTTTCTCTTTTATCTTCATATGCATTATTAAGGTTTTATCAACAACCTGTTGGGTAAATAGTTTTTATATGACATTATGGATAAATGGTTTTCAGATAACATTATGGATAAATGTATTTATCGATCACTTGATTGATAAATAAATTGCAAGTTTCTATGAATAACTGTTAAGCTTTTATCCTATCATCTCTTGGATCATTGATTGCATATTGTAAAATTATATACTGTTAAGTTTTATCGATCATGTGATAGATAATTTACTCTACTTAATAACTTGCTAGATTGATCGATCAACTGATCAATCATTGCTATAACTGCTTAATATAAGATGTTACAGGAAATGATCAATCACTTAATCGATTATTGGTTGATCGATAAGCTGTCAGGAAAAAGGTTGAACTTCCTCGCTTATAACAAAAGATTTATTAATCACCTGATCGATCAGCGAGTTATCGATGAGAACACAGATAAATGGTAAAATCTTCGTACTCATTTTATATTCTGGTTAATTTACCATTTATCAATCACTTTACTGATCAATGACTTATCGATAAACTGTTCTAAAATTTACATGATAACTTACTAGTTTTATCAATAATGTGTTCTGTTTGAGTACTTTGTCAACATCTTTAATCGATCAATTGATCAATCAGTCATTTATCGATCATATGATCGATCATCATCAACTTCACTATACTTACTTGTTTTAAGCTATTTTCGGTTCACCTGATCGGTCACTACTTTATCGTTAAAATGATCGATCACCCAGTCTTCTGAAACTTCTGTTTTCACATAATGTGATCAGTCAATGTTTTTTCCTAGTCTTATCTGAAATAAGATTTCAACAATCATTTATCGAACACTTAATCGATTAATCATTAATCGATCATTTACTTGATCATCTTATATTCGGTAACTTCACTGTGAAAATCTCTTTAAAACTTTTTATTGATCATTTCTCCTATCAACCATTTATCGATAAAGTATTCGATCAACATACTTTGAAAATATATTTCTATTATACTTAGCTTTATCGATAATATGATCAATCAAACATTTTTCGATCATTTATTCGATCATTGAATTAGTTCATTTCATAACAGCTATTAACATTTTTCAAAATCTTTCATCTTTTTATCTTTAAGCTTTTCTCAACCTTCCTTTTACACATAACTCTCTATTGAAAGGATACAACGGCAAATGTAACTTGAAAAGATTATCCTTACATAATCCATTTAAAGCTCACTACATCCATGTTTCATCAGTTATCGATCAAATGTTCGATCATCTGTTGATCCATAAATTACTCGATAAATGCATACATCTGTTAAGTCTATTTCTCTTGTAATTAATTGATAATATGATCGATCAAAGGATCATTGATTAAGGCAATGATCAAGTAAGTTCATCTTATTTTCTGAATATCTGAATATCTGATGATTGATTCTATATTTTCCAACTTACTGTTTCTAAGATTATGAGATACTTATCACTTGATTTGAGGAAGATTATTTTAGGTAAAGAGCCACAATAAATTTATAATGTGAAGAATCAACTTTTTTTAGAAGCTTCCAACGGCTAGTTTCAACGATCATATTCTTCAAGCCAAACGGGAAGAAAATGCTCAACGGTCAAGTACCCAACATCATCTATAAATAGAAGAGCATTCAAAACAAGAAAAGAAGAAGAGTCTGAGCTTACAACATCAAATGTTAAAATACCAAATCAACATATTCTCATTTAGAGCTCCGAGAGAAAACTCCCTTTCTTTGTACTTCAAAGACTATAACATATGTATTCGTAAGATAGAGAGGAGAATTTCCTAGTTGTGCTCAAGATTCATCTATCACTTCTTTGAGAGAAGAAATATTCAATTTTCATTATCATTATCAGATTGTATCCTTACAGTGAGTAACGGGGAGTATTTACCTCAGTGTGAGGTTGCTGTTGAATAGACTGATTAGTCTAAGGATTGTAAGTGGCGTCACAAGTGCTAGGATCAAACTTGTGGCTGTAGTGGTTCTCAATACCCATCTTAAACTTGAGAAGATAGTGGGTTGAAAATCTCAGGAGGAGCCTGGGGACTGGACGTAGGTCAGTGAGGACCGAACCAGGATAAATCACCGTTTACATCTTCTCTTCCTTTACCTCTTTATATTTCTAGGTAAACTATTTTACAATTGTGATTATGCTTATTTCAATTCATTGTTTTTATACTCAAAATTTCTTATGAATTTCATTACATTACAAAAGTTTTTTAATTTTAATTAACACCCAATTCACCCCCTCTTGGGCGATCAGCCATTCTTACATTTGGTATTAGAGCAGGTTACTTGCTTAAAGGATCTAACGATCTCAAGTGCAAAGATCATGGCTGATTTTGAAGACTTTGACTATACAATTCCACCATTTCTTAAAGATACTGATTTTTGGTTTTGGAAAGCTCATATGACACAATTTTTGAAAACCATTGATTTTGATATGAGATATGTTTTTACAAATGATTTTGTTTTTAAATGAAGAAAGGATTGGACCCAAAAAGAAAAGAAAATGTTTTCTTTGAACATTCGAGCAATGAAAATTCTGTATAGTGCTTTAACTAAAATTGATTATAAGAAAATCAAATTTTGCTCTAGTGCCAAGGATATTTTGGATACTCTTGAATCTAGCTATACTTCTAACACTTGTGTTGAAGCTAAATATGAAGACAGTTCACTTAAGACTGATCAAGAAAAGGATACACAATCATCCACTCTCAGTGAACAAATAGAAGTCGCGATCGAAGAAGGTGAAATCACACAATACTTTCATAAGTCTGTCAACACAAAAGAACAAGAGGAAGATAAGCATCTTCTCTTCCCTTACCTCAGTAGGAGCTGGGGACTAGATGTAGGTCAGTGAGGTTCGAACCAGCATAAATCACAGTTTGCATCTTCTCTTCCCTTAACTCTTTATATTTCCAACTAAACTATTTTACTACTATGATTATGCTTATTTCAATTTATTTTTTTTATACTCAGAATTTATTATGAATTTCATTACATTACGAAAAGGTTTTTAATTTTAATTAACACCAATTCACCCCCCTCTTCGGTGATCAACCATCTTACACTGGGCACCATAAAATTTATTTAGGTGCAAAGATATACATGAAGTTATCAAAAGGGGACATTTGGTACCATGCCATTAATATCTGCTAATTTATAGTTAGAGGGGCCCATGAAGTCAGTTTTAAGGTGCATTTTTAACTTCAAAGTTTACATCCAAGGGCATTAGGCACCATGAAGTTTATTTGGCTACAACAATATACATGATCTTTCTAGAAGGGAAAAAAAACAAAATTCTCTAACTCCTATAAACGTCTATTAATTTTATTTTTTTGGGTCCTACCAAGTATCACTTTTTCTCTTTACTCATTTCTACTTTCTCTTCTCCTTAGTATAATGGACAAATTTGAAAAAAAAATTAAAGAAGTAAAACAATTACTTAGATATAAAATATAGTACTTTATCTCTAAAATATTTATATGGATTATTTGATTATATATTAGTTTATAAGCCAAACAAATTAATTGGGAGAAAAACAATAAATATAATACTTTAAAGTAATTTATTTAATTTTTTTATTCTCCTCAAATTAGTCTATTGCGTCTTATATTAAGGACTGGAGGTAGTACTTGGGTGTAAGCAATGAACCTCATATTCTAGAAGGGAAAGGCTTTATTTTGCATAAATATATATAAAAGGCTTGGAAGTGAAGAAAACGAAATGACAAAAAGAGTGTGCATGTTGACTATGATGAGAGAAAGATAGATCAACTAGGAAGTGAAAATTGATGGAGAGAAAATATAGCATTTGGTGGAACCCAAAAGAATAAAATTAATAGACATTTATAGGAGTTGAAGAATTTTATTTTTCTTTCTTTTTAGAAAGTTCATGTATATTTTTACACTAAAGTGAATTTCATAGTGCCTAGTTCCCTTTGATGTCAACTTTGTTGTTAAAAATATACTTTAAAACTGATTTCATGGGCCCCTTTGATAGTAAACTAACGAATGTCAATGGCTTAGTGCCAATGCCTCTTTTGACAATTTTATGTATATTTTTGCACCCAAATAAATGTTATAGTGCCCAGTGTCTCGTAGGGTAAACTTTTTTATTAAAATTGCACTTTAACCCTTCTTTTTATTATTTGGCATGCATAACTTGGTCTTATTTTTTTCCATTCATTTTCATGCATTTATATTTATGCCATAAATATTCTAATCAATTATATTGTATCACTGACATCTATAAACATGATTTGTATAATAGAAGAATTATACATTAATCATTGGCCTCATTAATTAACATCAAATTCTCCACTTTCTTCTCCTTTCTTCCATCATACAATCATTACCCATCATTGATTGACCTAAATGGTTGATTATGGAGGGGTGAGATTTGGAAGAATCTCAATAGCAAACATTACATATTAATCATGCTAAATGGATGCTAATGCATGATATGCAAACTTGTTTATTCTCTTGTTAATTAGTAACTTATTAGCATGCTTAATGTTGCCTACTTAATACATGGCCAATGAGACGCAATCTACTTATCACAAATAGTAACTACAGTAGCCAAAACATGTCACAACATCAACCGAATCATCATCTACATATCAATACATAAGCATACAATATCAAATAATGTTAATAGGTAAGTTCACTACGTTGTACTTCAAACTTTCCTCTTGTTCTTAAACTTGTTCCTTTGACCTTCTAACAAACTAGCTTTCGGTCAGCCACATCCTATCACACCTTACTTAAATAATACCTTAGAGTCCATTTAGACCCATTTCTAACCACTTTGGATGGCCTTAAACTCAAAAAAAAATAGTAATTGGACGCTGATTTACGTAGAATTACTGTTCACTGCACATTTTCAGATTGCAGGTCCAACTTTGAAAAATCATAACTAATTCTCAAAAAATCATATGGAGGTTTTCTAAAATTTCATAGAAAGATCTTTCAATTTTCTTTAAGGGAAAAATATCTAATTGACTTATCTTTGGCCAATTCGTATAGTTTAATCAGTAAAGATTATTGTTTATTTAGTAAATCTGGAACTTCTAGATTCTATGCCTCAACTTTGAAAATTTATATCTCTTTGTGTACATACCCAATTAAGGTGATATACCTCTCATTTTAAAGCTTGATATGTGTACTATAGGTCTATTGAATTTCATAGCTTAACTCATTCATTTCATTAGTCAAACCGGAGCTTGAAACTAACTGCTTCACAACCTACGTTTTTTCCCTTAACCACTCTTTACTTTAATTCCTTTTATTTCTTTGGCATACATAACTTGGGTTTGCTCATTCCCATTCATTCTCATATATTTTCATTCATTCCATAAACATTCTAAGCACATACATTGCATTGATGACATTCATAAACATATTGTACAAAATGGGGAATTATACATTGAACATTAACCTCATTCCTTAACATCAATAGTTCTCCACTTTCTTCTCCTTACTTCTCATGCTATGTCCACCATTGATTGACCTACATGGTTGGTTAGGGAGGGATGAGATTCGAGAGAATCTCAGTAGCAAACAATACCATATTAATCATGCTAGATGGATGCTAAGGCACTACATGCAACTTGTTTATTCTCTTGTTAATTAGTGATATATTAGTATACTCAAGGCTATCTTCTTGATGCATGGCCATGGAGGCATAATCTACTCATCATAAATAATAGTTACAATAGCCAAAATATGTTACAATAACATTCAAATAACATGTACACAGCAATACACAAGCATACAACATCAAGCAATGACAATAGGTAAGTTCACTACGTTGGACTTCAAGCTTTCCTCTTGCTTTTTCTTTGGTTTCCTTGATTTCCCAACCATGTGAACCTTCAGTCAACATCATCAAACATTCTCTTGGATGTTCCAAGGTCCTAAACATAACCATAATGATCATACAATCCACTAGGACCACTAGATTACATAAAGTTCAAGACTAGCTCTCCTGAACTCAACCTTTTCTCTAAATTTTTGGATTCATATTCTAGCTTTGTAAAAATTGTTCCCTTAGACCAATTCTACACAATTTTACCCAAGAAATCAAAATATGAGTTGGATTCTTGAAAATCTAACTCCTTCCCCAAAAATATGAGTTGGGGTTCATAACTCTAAAAATTCCAACTTTAATTTTAATGCTTCCAATGCTTGATCTTTAGGTTTACCCTAAACTATTTTTCATTTTAAACACAATGGAAGCATCAAAACTATGAAAATCTCATCCTAGGATACAAATCTTAGCTTGGCCAAACAACACCCTTTATGAACCAACCATGAAATCTTTTGAACAACAACTCAAAACCACTTGAAACAACCTTGAACCATTATGTTTTAACAAGATATAACATCAAAAATTCCATCCCCTAACCTTGTACATTTTGGCTAGAAACATTTAAGAGAGAATAACAGATTTTTCAACTGTCCAGCTTAAGGAAACAAAGCAAGAAATAACATAGAACAACCTACTAACCTTAGATCCAAGCTTGATTGATCAAAGATAGGTGTCTTCCTCTTGATTATGCTTCAAGAAATAAAATTGCAAGAGTCTCCCCTAGTATTCTCATGTTGGCCGAAATGGAAGGGAGGAAGTGTCTATTTATAGCCAAAATTTTTGGCTTGAATGGACTAAAATGGCCTTAGTGGCTAATAGAAAAAGTAAGGGCAAACTTGGAAGTCCAAGTGGATTTTTACATCATCATTGCATCACCTTCTTGCATCATCCCTACATCATTCTTCTAGAAGGTGCCAAATGTCACAAATTTGGTGAAGGAGAAGGGAAATTGAATCCTAGCCATTAGATCAAAACTTAATCCTTAAGTTTCCTCCTAATTTACTTAGTCCATGTTTCTCTAGCTTTCTTGAAGGCCTTCGGATCTCAGAAAAATTCTTCTATCTGCTCCATAAATCTTCTTTTATTCTAGAAAATATCTATAAATTTTCTCAGGCTATAACACTTCCTTTAGGCCTTGCATAAAACTCATTTACTAAAATGCCCTTTTATCAGCATAAATGGCTTTTTAATTTATTAAAGCTATTCCACTGACCTTTTGGTTGCGGAACTAATTTTATGAATTAGTACAACCTTTCAATCATTTTACCTCATTTTTACGTATATTTTTGAGGTCTCTTGCTTTTTTAAATAATTACCTCAAACAATGTACTTTTTACTGGCTATAACCTTATAAATTCCATTTAAGCTGCCTCAAGGGTATTTTCATCATTTCTCTTTACAAAAGAGTCTTAGAATATTATTTTCTATTTTCAAGGATTTTTCCTAGAACTACCTGTATACTTTCCATTTTTACTCCTGTTGGCTATAACTTTCTGAATTTATAGTTTAGTCCTTGCTGGACTTAACTTCATAAAACCATCTCTTTGAGATTTCTAACTTAACCCTTGGCTTGTTTCTAGCCTCTTTTCTCTTTCTGGGCCCTTGAGACTTTACTGGAGTCTCTAGCTTTGATTACACTTCAGTCCCTGAAACCTTTTACTTTACAGTTTAGTCCTCATTCTCATTCTAGCTTCCTTTTATATCTTTGGGACTTCTGCTCAAGGGGCTTAATAGCCTACCTTCTTTATGCTATTTTATCTAAGCCAAAAATTTGGGATGTGACACATCCAAACCTCCTCTTAGATGTCTATAAGCCCTAATCACAGCCATATTGATCACATAACTTATTAGGGCCCTGAATCTACACCATATGCCTAACTAGGCCTCTTTAACCTAACCCTTTTTCTCTTGATTTTAGGATTAGTATTCTAGTTTTGTAACAATTATTCCTTTAGGCCAATCCCACACAATTTTGCCTAAAGAATCGAAATATGAGCTTGGATTAATGAAACTTAGATTCCTTCCCTTGGTTCCTGCATAAGCCGAGAGGTACCCTTGGAATTCCTAAAATTCCACTTTTAATTGTAATACTTCCAACTTCACTTTCTCAACTTGTTTCCACATAATTTTCCATTCTAAATCCCTTGGAAGCCCTAGAATCATCAAAATCATATCCTAAGGTATCAAACCTATTAAGGCCGAACAACACCCACAATAACCATATCATACAATCTTTCAAATTTCAATACAATACCATGAAAAAAGCTATAACCAATGCCTTTCAACTAGATTTAACATCAAAATGATCTTCCCTTATTTTAATCAATTTTGGCCAACACTTCCCCTGGGGGGAATCCACATTTTACAACCACCAAACTCAAGAATACAAAGCAAAATACTAACCTTGTATCCAAGCTAATGTGATCAAAGTAGATGGTTTCCTCTTGTTGGCTGAAAATATGAGCTTGTGAGGGAGGGAAATGGCTATTTATAAGCCAAGCCTTAATTGTTTGCCAGCCAAGTTCACACTATTTACAATGCTTATGTGTCAATTGTCATGGCTTCTAGGTTAATTTCTATCCTTGAAATAAATCCAAACTAACATGATTTACCAAAGCCAAATTCTCTCCATTCTTGGCTTGACAAGTAGCATCTTAATCTTTTCCATTCATGGCTTGACAAGTTGCATCTTCTGAGCCAAGTAAAAAAAAAAAAGGATATACTTTACCAGTCCCTTTTTCTCAATCCCTGTCTCTTAGAGGACTGAAATATTTGTCACATCACTTTTATTTTATTCTACTACCTCTTCTCTCCTTCTTAATGTCTTCACATGGTACCATAATTACCCCATATGGTGCATTGACGAGCCTTAAATGCCTTTATCTCTTCTTTAGATATTTTCCTCTATTTACTTGGCTCTCATTTGTCAGGGTTTTTTTATGGATTTTTAAAACTCTAAAAATTATTCTATCTATTCTAAAAGTTCTTTTTACTTTTAGAAAAAATCTGTGAATTTTCTCAAGCCATAACTCATCTTGTAGGAACCACTTAAAAATCATTCTTTAAAATGCCCTTTAGTAGCATAATCAGGCTTTATATTTTATTAAAGCCATTCTATTGTCCTTCTGGGAGGGGAGTAATTTTATAAATTAGTACAACCTTTTAACTAATTAACTCATTTTTGTGTATATTTTTTAGGTCTGCTTACTATCCAAATAATTGCATCTATGTGAATACCTCAAATTGGGCTATTTATCGTAAAATTCCATTGAAGTTACTGTAGGGCTATTTTTATCATTTTGAACCTTCAATGAGCCTTCATACCTTATTTCTCATTTTCTAAGATTTTTTTTGGAATTTTCTGCATAGTTTTCATAATTACTCTTATTTACCCATAACTTTCTGAAATTACGGTTTTGCCCCTGTCACGTTCAACTTCATGAATCATCACTTTGAGGCCTAAACCTCAACCTTAAGCCTATACCTAACTTATTTTCCCTTTTTGAGCCCCTTAAGACTCTTCTAGAGTCCCTAACTTTATTTACACTTTTGCAGTTTAGTCCCTATTCCCGTTCTAGCTTCCTTTCACATCTTTGGGATTTTTGCTCAAAAAGGCTTGGTAGCCTACCTTCTTTAAGCTACTTTCTGAGCTTCCAGGTCTAAAAGTTGGGATGTGACACTAGTAGCTCCCAAGGTCGCAGTAGACCCAAACCTAAAGGGAAATTGCTAAACCATGAGGGTAATACCTCTTTGGGGCACGAGAATGAGATGACCAAGGATGAGTTAAGATATGAAAGCCTTATTAGGATGATTAGCTAGTACCGAGAGAGTATCCTTGACATTTTCACAGATACTATTATTCTTGATTAGACCGAGAGCTTAATTCTATTCTAGACAATAAAGGAAAGTGAGGAAGTAAGAGCTAAAAGAACCGAGAGCTATAAGTCATAGACGGTGTGTATTCAGGCAAGCTAAATATGAAATAAGAATGTAAAAGAAAGGAGATAGATCCTTGAGGTAAAGAGAAGAATAGTAGAATATGCCAAAACACCTGATAAAGGTAGCAAAATACCATAAAGATAGGTATACTATTTTGGCATTATCATGAGAGAATATGCCCAAGTAATAAGAAGAGTACGAGAAATGATGATAAAGTACTTAAAGGTGAGAGCCATGCTTGTGTAAATGATAGATGGAGCAGACTATTCAGATATTAGAAGATATACTATGAGGCCGTGTATTAAATTTTAAATGAAACTAGATGAATACTTACTGTTGGCAAAGTTTGCTCATAACAATAGCTATCATTCTAGTATATAAATGACTCCATATGAAGCCTTATATGGTAGAAAGTGTCGATCACCACTATAGTGGACTGAATTGAATAAAAGAAAGTTTATGGTCCGAAAATGGTGGATCAAACCTTAGAGCAAATAAAAGATGATTCGACAGAGGTTGCTAACGGCACAAAGCAAATGAAAAAGTTATGCGGATGTAAGAAGAAAACTATTAGAGCTTGTTGTTGAGGATCATATTTTTCTGAAAGTATCTCCAACTACAGGAGTGGGTCAAACCCTCAAGACAAAGAAGTTGATGCCAAAATACATCAGACCCTTCCAAATTCTGTCAAAAGTTAGACTGATAGCTTATTGATCAACCTTACCCCCTAATCTAAGTCAGATACATAGCTTCTTCCATGTTTCCTTGTTAAAGAAGTATCAACTAGATCCTACTCATTATAGAGTACGATGATATCGCACTACAAGACGACTTAATATTTGATGTATGACTACAAAGAATTATGGATTGGAAGATTAAGCAATTGTGAAACAAGTCAATTTCAGTAGTAAAGGTAATCTGGAAGGATCTAACACAAAAAGAGGAACCTGGGAGAAGGAGGACAAAATAAAGAGTAGCTATCCAGAGCTCATCACCTAAGGTACGTTTCAAATTTCAAAGATAAAATTTATTTTAAAGGGGGAGAAATGTCATATCCCACCAATTTTAACCTTGGGAATGTGAATAACAAATTAGACAAAGGGTCAAGTAGTAAAGTAGATTCGCAGCCAAAAAAACTTTTGAGTTGAGATCTAACTCTTATCCGGACTGAAATTTTTGAAATTATCAGTCCAATAAGAGCAAAATGGAAAAAATGAGAAAAAATTCCAAAAAAAATTCCAAAAATGGTAAAAAGGTAAGTTAAAGGATTTGGAATCATATTTGAAGCCTTAAAGGTAGACATAGTATGAAAATAATTTATTACAGAACTTTTTTGTAAACAGAAGTTTTTTCGGTAAAACTATGAAAAATTAACAGAAAACAATTATTTTAAATATGTAGAGGCCTCAATAATTCTAAAAAAATATAAAAAAGTTATTTGAAGATTTATTTGAGCTTATGAAATTATTTTCAGGCCCTAAAAGTGAAGGGATTAATTTTAGAATATTTATTGTTAAAATTTTATCGATAAAGCCTTATTTCAGAGAAAATTCAATGTAGATAGTTAGAGGTTGAAATAAATTTTAGAAAAATTTAAGAGACATTCCTATATTAAAATATGATTTAAGATGGGCAAAATGAATTTTTAGAGGTTCAGAAATATTATTGAAAATTAGACAAAAATTTTAGCTGATATGACGAAAGCGGATGGAAAAATGTTTTGAGATGAAAGGTAGTATTCCTTCCTTATTTCTCTAGCCTATTGGGCATGATTTTAGGCCAAAAAATGTCCAAAAATTTGTGGCCCAAGTAGCATGTGAGATTAAGGAATAAAATATTACAAATTAACAAATGATTTTATCCTAAACATCATGACACCTTGGGACACTTGGCTCCACCAAATTTTCTATAGCTTATTAAAGGGGACACATGGCCTTTTCATCAAGATTTTTTTATGGACACTTGGAGGGCAAAAAGGAAAAAATCTTGGCCTATATATACCCCCTTCGATGCTCTTCAATTTGGTCATTTTGGCATTTTAAAGGGGGGAAGGTTTTGGTACAAAAAAACTGGTCTTGAAGGGCAAAGAACACGCCGAAAACATTAAGGAATTATCAAGCAAGAATCGAGGATTAATCAAGGTATGTAAGAACTTTTATTTGACTATGTTTCTAGCTAATTTCAAGTGGAATTTGGTGACAAAAATCCTAAGGTACATGCTGTCCAAAATTTTGAAATATTGAGGAATGATTAGGGAACGATGATTTAGAGCTTAAATTGGCTTGCTTAGTTGATGTTTTGATTGATTTTTAGAAGAAACTCCAAGTTCCCTAATTAGAGAGCAATTCAGCCAAGCTTAACTCTTTAGGTTAGAGATTGTTTTAGTTTAATTTGATGATTTCAATAAATTTAGAAAGTGTTTTTGTGTGGAAAAGCACCAAGAGAAATTGTTTAAAAGCATTGGAATCAACAATAAAAATCTTAACCCTAATATGCATACTATTTGGCTAAATAGAAGTGGATACCCTAGGGTTTGGTTTTTGTTGTTTTGATGTTTTCAATGGATTTAGAAGGTGATTTTGTGTAGGGATACATGGAGAACATAAGTTTGGAAGCATTAAAATTAAAAATAAAACTTTGAACCTTAAGGTATGAATTCAGCCAAGAGGGTAGGTTTTAGAAAGAATTATGTAATGAATGGTATGATTGATTTGGAACACTATCATTCTTGTTGTTTGATAGGTTATTTTAGCAAGCAATTGGAAGCCCAAGGACTTACAGAAGAGGCCATGTAATTGGACTCAAAGAGGTAGCATGGAATTTAGAATTTTAATATTGACTTGCTTGATTATTACATAATATGATTCTTTGAATATATGCCGTATGGTATTTGAAATTGTTTAATGGCAGTGTGTTTGATTTGTTTACATGTTATGTCTTGGCAAGATGCATTAATATATTGATTTGGAATGATTTGATATGGTTTTTATGTGGCAAACGGGTAAAGAAATGTTTTATGGAATTGATTGTAATATATCTTGCATGTTTAATATTGTTGTTGTAATCCCTTTACCACTGAGATTTCTATAAAATCTCATTCCTCTCTATGTTTAAATAACACTAATAGGGCAAACAAGTGGTATGACTAAGGGCAAGGAAGTGATGCCTCCATGAAAAAGAATGTTATGAAATTTACATGAAATTATGTTGAACATGATGTACAAGTTTTGTAATATGTTTAGATATGTGTTTGGATGATCCTTAAGGGTTGTAAATTATTAAGGATTACCTATTAAATACTGTGATATGTGGTTGAATCATGTTTGAGTATGTTAATGGTAGTTTCATCTAAAAGAGTGTAACATCCCAACTTTTGAGCCTAAAAGTACCAGAATTAGCCTAAATTGGATAAGCTACTAGACCTTTTTTAGCAAAAGTCCCGAAAATGAGAAAGTAAGTCAAAGTAGTTTTAGGAACTAAACAGTAAAGAAAAAAAGTTACTAGGGCACAAACGTGTAAGTAACATTGAGATTCCATAAGAGTCTCAAGAGCCTAAAGAGAGAAAAGAAGTTAAATACAGGCCAAAGGTTAAGTCAGAAGCCTCAAAGAGATGGTTTTATGAGGTTAAGTCTAAGTAGTGACTAAATCATAAATTCAGAAAGTTCCAACCAAAAAGGATAAAAATAGAAAGTATACAAAAAATCCTAGGAAAATAGAAAATATTATCTTAAAACTCTTTTGTGGAAAGAAATGATGGAAATATCCCTCAGGTAACTTAAATGGAATTTATAGGATTATGACTGGTAAAAAGTCACTATTTAAGGTAATTATTTGAAATAGCAAGAGATGTCAAAAATGTACGTAAAAATAAGGTTAAATAATTAAACGATTGTACTAATTTATAAAATTAGTCCTACTACCAGAAGGCTAGTGGAATGGCTTTAATAAAATATAAAGCCCATTATGCTAATAAAAGGATATTTTAGTAAATGATTTTTATGCAAGGTTTAAAAAAGTGTTATGGCTTGAGAAAATTCATAGATATTCTTTATAATTAAAAGAAATTTATAGAGCAAACAGAAGATTTTTTTGAGCTCCAAAAGGCCATTAAGAAAGCCACATAAATGAGCTAAGTAAATTGAAAGGAAACTTGGAGATTAAGTTTTGATCCAATAGTCAAGATTCATTCTCCCTTCCTCTCCACTAGATTTTTGACACCTAGCCCTTCTAGAAGGATGATGCAAAGGATGATGCAAGAAGATGATGCAAAAAGTGCACTTGAGGTTCCAAGTTTGCCCTTACACTTTCTATTAGCTCCTAAGGGCATTTTGGTCTATTCAAGGTCAAGTTTTGTCTATAAATAGAACCTTTACCCCTCACATTTTTGACCAAGATGAGAACCTTAGAGGAAACTCTTGCCATTTTGATTCTTTAAGTATAATCAAGAGGAAGACACCTGCTTTGATCAACCAAGCTTGGATCCAAGGTTAGTAGGTTGTTCTACTTTGTATTATAATTTGTTTTCTTGAGTTTGGTAGTTGAAAAATGTTGTCTCTCCTAAGGAGAAGTGCTGGCCAAAATATATTAGAGTTAAGGGAGGATGATTTTGATGTTATATCTAGTTAAAATCCATTAATTAGAGGTTGTTTCAAGTGGTATTATGTTGAAATTTGAAAGATTGCATGTTATGGAATCCAAGTGTGCTGTTCGGGAAGACCTGTTTATGCCCCTTAGGATCTAATTTTGATTATTCTAAGGCTTCCAATGAATTTAAAATGGAAAATAGTGTGGGGTAAATCTAAAGAACAAGCATTGGAAGCATTGGAATCAAAGTGAGAATTTTTTTATTTCAAAACCCCCTATTTAGGGAAGGAGTTGGATTTTCATGAATCCAAGCTCATATTTGGATTTCTTGGACAAAATTGTGTAGGATTGGCCTAAGAGAATAATTGTTGCAAAGCTAGAACATTAATCTAAAATTTAAAGAAAAGGTTAAGTTTAAGAGAGTTAGTCTTGAACTTTATGTAATCTCCCTTAGTCCCAATGGATTGTGTCACACCTTACTTATATAGTACCTTAGCATTCATTTAGACCCATTCTAGACCACTTTGGATGGTCTTAAACTTAAAAATTTCAATTTGGACGTTAATTTTCGGAATATTACTGTTCACTGTCCAGTTTTCAGATTACAGGTCCAACTTTGAAAAATCATAACTAATTCTAGAAAAATCGTATGGAGGTGTTCCAAAATTCTACAGAAAGCTATTTCAATGCTCTTTAAGGGAAAAATATTCAACTGAACTCATCCTCACTGAAAACGTATAGTTTATCGGATTAAGATTACTATTCGTTTGGTAAAATCTGGACTCTCCAGATTCTACGCCTTAACTTTGAAAACTCATATCTCTTTGTATACACATCCAAATGAGGTGATTTACCACTCATTTTGAAGATTGGGATGTGCATTATAAGTCTGCCAAATCTCGTGATTTAACTCATTCATTTGATAGGTCAAACTGAAGCCCAAAACTAACTGCTTCAGGACCTATGTTTTATCCTTTAATATCTCCTTACTTTAATTCTTTTTATTTCTTTGACATACATAGCATGGGCTTAATCTTTCTCATTCATACTCATATACTTTCATTCATGCCATAAACATCCTAAGCATATACATTGAATTAATGGCATTCATCACATAACTTACAGCATAGGAGAATTATACATTGAATATTAATATCATTCATTTGCATTAATAATTCTCCACTTCTTCTCCTTGCTTCTCATGCCATTAGTGCCCATTATTGATTGACCTAAATGGTTGGTTAGGGAGGGAGTGAGATTCGGGGGAATCTCAGTAGCAAACAATACCACATAATCATGCTAGATGGATGCTAATGCACTACACGCAACTTGTTTATTCTCTTGTTAATTAGTGACATACTAGCATACTCAAAGCTAACTTCTTGATGCATGGCCATGGAGACATAATCTACTCATCATGAATAGCAATTACAGTAGCTAAAACATGTCACAATAACATTCAATAACATCTACACGGCAACACACAAGCATACAACATCAAGCAATGACAATAGGTAAGTTCACTACCTTGCACCTCAAGCCTTCCTCTTACTTTTCCTTTGACTCTCTTGACTTTCCAACCATGTTAGCTTTCAGTCAACATCATCAAACATCCTCTTGGATGTTCCAAAGGTCCTAAACATAGTCATAATGATCATACAATCTATTAGGACCACTAGATTACATAAAGTTCAAAGCTAGCTCTCTTGAACCTCAACCCTTTCTCTTGCTCTTAGGGTTTTCTTTCTAACTTCTCTAACATAAATCTTATCATTTTCCATCCTTAAGATCCATTTCTTGTCAATTAGGACAAGTTTAGATGGCCTTAGATTCAAGAAGATCAAATCTGGAAATTTTGGTTCGCAGGTACTGTTCACGCAGAATCTCTAGAATTTTTTTGCTCAACTTTGAAAATTCATAATTAAATCTAGAAAAATAAAAATTGAGTGCTTCCAAGTCTCACTGAAAGCTAATTAAGTTGAATTTAAAGGAAAAATAGTTTCAAGAACCAATTCTACGCCGAACAGTACCATAATTGTACGGAACTCGACAATCTCCCAAAAGTTCAACACTGTTTCCAGATTTCAAACCCTAACTTTGAAAAATCACCATAAATTGTACACATATCCAAATGGAGTGTTCTACCCATGGATTTAAAGCTCACAGAGTGTACTTTAAGCATGAAAAATTTGAGAATCAGATACGTACAGTAACTAATTCGAAATAGGCATCAAATCAGCACATAATTCTTCCAATTTCCACATAGATCCACTTGATATAACCTTTAATCCATGTGTTTTAGCTAGATCTAACATCAAATTCATCCTCCCCTAAGCTTATGTCAATTCGGCCAGCACCTCCTCTTAGGGGATCTCACATTTTTTTAACCATAAAACCAAAGATTCAAAGCAATAAACAAGAGGGAACAACTTGCTAACCTCAGATCTAAACTCGGTTGATCAAAGTAGGTGTCTTCCTCTTGATTTAAGCTTCAAGAATCAAAATTGCAAGAGTTTCCCCTTATGTTCATCAGCTTGGCCGAAATGGGGGGATGGAGAGTGCCTATTTATAGCCAGAAAGTTAGCTTGAATGGACCAAAACGCCCTTGGTAGCTAGAAGAAGGAGTAAGGGCAATTTTGGAAGTTCAAGTGGACTTTTGCATCATCATTGCATCACCTTATTACATCATGCTTACCTAATTCTTCTAGAAGGTGCCAAGTGTCATAAAAGTGGTGGAGGAAAAGGGAGATCAAATCCTAGCCATTGGATCAAACTTGTTTCATAAGCTTCCTCCGAATTTACTTGGCCCACGTTTCTCCGGCTTTCTTTATGGCCTTCCGGGGTTCAGAAAATTCTTCTGTCTACTCCATAAATTCCCCTTCATCCTAGAGAATACCTATGAATTTTCTCAGGCCATAACACTTCCTTTAAGCCTTGTATAAAAGTTGTTTACTAAAATACCCTTTTATCGGTAAAACCGGCTCTTTAATTTATTAAAGCCACTCCACTGGCCTTTTGGTTGCGGGACTAATTTTATAAATTAGTACAACCTTCCAACCATTTAATCTCATTTTTGTATACATTTTTTAGGTCTCTTGCTATTTTAAATAATTACCTCAAATGGTATACTTTTTACTGGCCATAACCTCATAAATTCCATTTAAGCTGCCTCAGGGGTATTTTTGTCATTTCTCTTCCCAGAAGAGTCTTAGAATATTATTTCCTATTTTCTGAGATTTTTCTTAGAATTTTCTATACCCTCTTCCATTTTTACCCCTGTTGGTCATAACTTTCGGAATTTACATTTTAGTCCCTGCTTGGACTTAACTTCATATAATCCTCTCTTTAAGGTTTCTAACTTAACCTTTGGCCTGTGTCTAGTCTCTTTTCTCTTTCTAGGCCCTCGAGACTTTATTGGAGTCTCTGACCTTGATTATACTGAAGCCCCTGAAAAACTTTTATTTTACAGTTTAGTCCCTGAAACTGCTTTGACTTCCTTTCTCATCTTTGAGACTTCTACTCAAAAGGGGTCTGGTAGCCTATCCAATTCAGACTACTTTTGATGCTTCTAGGCCCAAAAGTCTGGATGTTACAGATTGTGTGATCAATATGGTTATGTTTAGGATCTTGTAACATCCAAGAGGATATTTGATGATGTTAATCGAAAGTTTTCATAGTTGGGAAGTCAAGGGAGTCAAAGGAAAAGCAAGAGAAAAGCTTAAAGTATAAGGTAGTGAACTTACCTATTATCATTGCTTGATGTTGTATACTTGTGTATTGATATGTACATGATATTTGAATGTTATTGTGGCATGTTTTGGCTACTATAATTGCTATTTATGATGAGTAATTATGTCTCCATGGTCGTACATCAAGAAGGTAGCATTAAACATGCTAATATGTCACTAATTAACAAGAGAATAAGCAAGTAGCATATAATGCATTAGCATCCATCTAGCATGATTAATGTGGTATTGTTTGCTACTGAGATTTCCCTGAATCTCACCCCTCCCTAACCAACCATTTAGGTTAATCAATGATGGGCATTAATGGCATGAAAAGGAAGGAGAAGAAAGTAGAGAATTATTTAAGATTAAAGATTAAGGTATAATTCCTATTATATAAATTATGTTTATGGATGCCAATGATACAATGTAATTGATTAGAATGATGCAAAGTTGGACTTGTAATCTGAAAGTTGTACAGTGAACAGTAACCTGAGGACTTAAAGGAAAATTTTAATTTTTAGATTTAAGTCATGATCTAAGTGTTCTATTTTGCTTCCAAACACATACTCTGAGGGGTAAAAATAAGGATGTTTTAATTTTTAGTATCAGAGCAAAAGTTCTGGCATAGGGAAAGGAACTATCTACTTATGAAACAGAGTACGCAAAGGTTTTGAAAAAGCCCAGTTTAGGTCAGAAACTAGTAATGGGTTACTTGTTCATGGTCTAACTAAGGTTATGGATTAGATGTGAATGCTCTGGTAAAAATAAGTATTGAGGATCATTAAAAGGTGAAGTTTGAATCCTTAGTTAGAAAAGTACAGATCAAGTGATGATAAAAAATCATACGGTAAGGAAGGTAGCCACTATTTAAAGTTATTAGACTCACCTCTAGAGGAAGAGTAAGGACTAAGAGGTAGACAGGATAGTTAAGGGTTTAAGTCTGTACACTAATAAGAGGGTATAGTGGCAACCCAAGTTTGACAAACTCACACAGCCTGGTAAGGGCTAAGGCACCTTGATAGAGTAGCTATCTCAAGTCTTTGAATAGATAAATAGGAACTTGAAGATAGTAGACTTAAGATGGATAACCCTAGTGAAATTTCTTAGGGATTAAGAAGAAGAGAAAGAGATGAGAATGAGACAGATAGCTATGCAGAGAACTAGCAGAAAGAAGTAAGCATGTTCCTAATAATGTTGAGAGATACTCAGTCACTTGTGATTAGGTTGAGAGGCACCCTTTACAGGGGATATGGTCTTGGCCATGAGTCTTCCTGGAGAAATTAGGGAACTTATCCTCTGAGTCAGAATTGGCACCGCTCTAGACAGAGCTAGATACCCTATCCAAGCAAGAAAGGGAAGTAGTCGAGATGGAGTTAATGTTGCTTTAGCGAAATTGACATGTCCTCTATTGAGAATAGAGAAGAGCAGCCGAGCCAAGGTAAGCAAGTTGACTTCACTCAATGGGAGCATAACTAACCAAGAATAAAGCTAAGGTTAAATGTGCCTGAGCTTAGCAGAGTATTAGAGTAAGTAGAAAGAAGAGAACCTCATAAGTCCTCTCCCTATAACTCTCAGAATCAGGTGTAGACAGGATGAGATGCTCCTTTTTGTTGAGATAAGATGTCTGGATGGCACGCTATAAACAAAGCAACCAGTAAGAGCTTTCACTCCTTGCATTGAAATACGAGGCATTATGCATGTTACAGTAATACTCCTACTAAGAAGTAAAATAGAGCAAAGAGAAGTTGCATAAGTCCTCTTCCTGTACCGTTCTAAATTAACTAGAGATAGTAAGAGCAGCTAGAGGAGTAAGAGAACTCTTAAGACAGATTAGCTTAGGCACCTAAGGAGATAGATAAGTAGCCTGGAGAATTAATTGAGGCTTAGTATGAGGCCTAAGAGAATGATATTGGCTATTGGAATAGTCTTGGGGAATTATTAGTTAGGTGACCAACTGAGTAGAGGTGACTTATTTTATTTCTCAGTCCTTTGGCCTAAAGTCTCTCAGAGATCTTAATATGGCTCTGACTGATGATAGTATTTCAGGGTCACTATGGATCTTAAAGAGTCTAATGGTAGAGCATAGTAGCTCCCAAGGTCATAGTAGACCAAGCTTTAGGAAAAGTGGCTGAGCCATAAGAGTAAGAGTACAATACCTCTTTAGGAAGATGAATACCAAGGATGACTTTGAGATATAAAAACCTCCTTTAGTGGTAAACCAGTAATAGAGAGTACCCATGACTTCCTTCTAGATAACCTTATCATTGATTAGGTTGAGATTGATTCTCTTCCGACTAATAAAGGAAAGCCAGAGTTAGAAGAGTTAGAGCCATAAGTCTCGAATAAGAGACATTCAGGCTAGCTCAAAATACAAGAAGAACCCCTTGTGATACAGAGACAGACTAAGTATTGATAGGCAGATCCCTAAGATGAGACTAGAATCAAAAATGTAAGTTGAAAAGACTCGACAAAGATAGAACAAGAAGGGTAGAAGACAGTAAAGTATCGAGGTTCGAGCCTATCAGCATTAGTGTCTTAGATTCTTGTCAGCACTGTTTAGTTAAGCGTACTCAGCAAGAGAAGCCCAACAATAGGTGACTCTTGGGAAGTTATGTAGAAGTGTGCAGAGGCTAGAAATGTAAGCCATTTTCGGTAAGAATACAACAAGTTCAGCAAATAGAAGATGAAGTTAAGGTAAGCAGAGATATTCTGGAATTGATAGAAGGAATGAGTAAGGTTTATAAAGACAATATCAATATCTGTGAATAGTCTTAGGGAATTATCAATCAAGTTGCCAACTAAGTAGAGACAAAGTATTGTACAACTTAGTCCTTTGGTCTAGACTCTTCCGGAGACCTAGTAATTGAAGTTAATATGGTTCAATAAGGGATCACAGTTAGATCCAAAGCAGAATCCAGAGAGATCATAGCAGATCTCGAAATCATAGTTAGATCTCATGGTCACAGTAGAACTAAAGGAAAGTTACAAAGCCATAAAAATAGAGGTGCAATATCTCTGAGAAGATGGCAACCAAGGATAAGTTTAAGAGACAAAAACCTCTCTAGTTAGATAACTAATACGGAGAGAGTACCCTTCTTCCCAGATAACCCTGTTTTCAATTAGGTCAGGCTTAGTTTTCTTCTTATCAACAAAGGAAAGCTAAAGTTTAAGGTTGTAGAGCTATAAGTCCTGATTGGGATATAATCAGGCATGCTAAGTAAGGAAAGATAAGGCTAGAATAGTTGATAAAATCACAAGGTGAGATTAAAATCGACAATTTAAAATGAAAAGACCCTTCGAGACAGGGTAAGAAGGATTAAGATAGTAGAATATTAGGATTCTAGCTTTTCAAGTGCCAAGGTACCATTACCCAATGCTTCCAGGATCATGACCTGGCTCATTTCAGACAGCACTTTTTAATTAAACATGCTTGAGCTAGAGAAATCCAAGGATGAATGACCACTGGAAGTAAGATAAAAATTGTGCAAATACTAAAAGTAGGTCATCTTTGGCATAAATGCACAAAGTTTAGCAAAATGTTAAGGAAGAATAAGGGACATTTTTCTTGGGTAACCTCTCAATAACAGTCAAACTAGAGGTTTAGCCTTGAAATTTTGAGGACAAAATTTCTTTAAAGAGCGAAAGAATTGTGATATCCCAATTTTTGCGTCTAGAAGTACTAAATTGGATAGGCTGCCAGACCCCTTTCAACAGAAGTTCCAAAAATGAGAAGGAAAGTCAAAGTAGTTTCAGGGGCTAAACTGCAAAATAAGAAAGTTACTAGAAGGCAAACATGTAAGTAACGTTGAGGTTTTAGGAGAGTCACAAGGGCCCAGAAAGAGAAAAGAGGCTAGATACAAGCCTAAAGTTAAGTTAGAAGCCTCAAAGAGATGTTTTAATGAGGTTAAGTCTATGTAGGGACTAAGTCGTAAATTTAGAAAGTTACGGTCAAAAGGGGTAAAAATGAAAAGTATACAAAAAATCCCAAAAAAATTCAAAAAAAAAGGGAAATATAATCCTAAGATTCTTTTGTGAAGAGAAATGATGAAAATACCCCTAAGGTAACTTAAATGGAATTTATAAGACTGCGACCAGTAAAAAGTACAATATTTGAGGTAATTATTTGAAATAGCAAGAGACCTAAAAAATGTACCAAAAAATGTGGTCAAATAGTCAAAAGGTTCTAGTAATTTATAAAATTAGTCCTACTACCAAAAGGCCAGTGGAATGGCTTTAATAAAATATAAAACCAATTATGCCGATAAAAGGGTATTTTAGTAAATGACTTTTATGCGAGGTTTAAAGGAAGTGTTATGGCTTGAGAAAATTTATAGATATTCTCTAGAATTAAAAGAATATATAGAGTAAACAAAGAATATTTTGAGCTCCAAAAGGCCATTAAGAAAGCCAAATAAATGTGACCAAGTAAATTGGAAGAAAACTTGGAGATTAAGTTTTGATCTAATAGTCAATATTCATTCTCCCTTCCTCTCTACTAGATTTTTGACACCTAGCCTTTCTAGAAGGATGATGTAAGGGATGTTGTAGGAAGATGATGCAATGATGATGTAAAAGTGTATTTGAAGTTCCAAGTTTGTCCTTACACTTTATATTAGCTCCCAAGAGCATTTTGGTCCATTCAAGGCCAAGCTTTGGCTAGAAATAGAACCCCTCCCTCTCATAGATGAGAACCTTAGGGGAAACTCTTGCCATTTTGATTCTTGAAGCATAATCAAGAAAAAGACACCTACTTTGATCAACCAAGCTTGGATCTAAGGTTAGTAGGTTGTTCTACTTTGTACTATGCTCTATTTTCTAGAGTTTAGCAGTTGAAAAATGTTGTCTCCCCTAAGGAGAGGTGCTAGCCAAAATATATTAGAGTTAAGGGAGAATGCTTTTGATGTTATATCTAGTCAAAACACATTGATTAGAGGTTGTTTCAAGTGGCATTATGTTGAAATTTGGAAGATTGCATGTTATAGAATCCAAGTGTGCTATTCAACCAGATCTGTTTATGCCCTTTAGGATGTGATTTTGATGATTCTAAGGCTTCTAATGGATTTAAAATGGAAAATGATGTAGAGCAAACTTAAAGAACAAGTATTGGAAGCATTGGAATCAAAGTTGGAATTTTTGGATTTCAAAACCTCCCTATTCGCCCAACACTGGGTTTTGGGGAAGGAGCTGGATTTTCATGAATCCAAGCTCATATTTAGATTTATTGGGTAAAATTGTGTAGAATTGGCCTAAGGAAACAATTGCTACAAAGCTAAAACATTAGTCCAAAATTTAGAGAAAAGGTTAAGTTCAAGAGAGCTAGTCTTAAACTTTATATAATCTCTTAGTCCTAATAGATTGTGTGATCAATATGGTTATGTTTAGGACCTTAAAATATTCAAGAGGATTTTTGATGATGTTGACCAAAAGCTTTCATAGTTGGGAGGTCAAGGGAGTCAAAGGAAAAGCAAAAGAAAAGCTTGAAGTACAAGGTAGTGAACTTACCTATTATCATTGCTTGATGTTATATGCTTGTGTATTGATATGTACATGATGTTTGAATGTTGTTATGGCATGTTTTGGCTCTTATAATTACTATTTATGATAAGTAGATTATGTCTTCATGGCCATGCATCAAGAAGGTAGCATTAAGCATGCTAATGTATCACTAAATAACAAGAGAATAAGCAAGTTGCATGTAATGCATTAGCATCCATCTAGCATGATTAATGCTATATTGTTTGCTACTGAGATTTTTTCAAATCTCACCCCTCCCTAACCAACCATTTAGGTTAATCAATGATGGGCATTAATGACATGAGAAGGAAGGAGAAGAAAGTAGAGAATTATTGATGTTAATGAATGAGATTAAGGAATAAGATATAATTCTCCTATTATGTAAGTTATGTTTATGGATGCCAATGATACAATGTAATTGATTAGAACATCTATGGCATGAATAAAAATATATGAGAAGGTAGGCCCAAGTTATGCATGCCAAAGCAATAAAAAAAATTAAAGCAAGTAAAGGTAAAGATAAAAACATAGGTCCTAGAGCAGTCAGCTTCTAGTTCTAGTTTAACCTATCAAATGAATGAATTAAGCCATAAAATTTAGCAATCTTATAGTACACATCCTAATATTTAAATCAAAAGGTAGATCACCTCAATTGGATGTGTACACAAAGAGATACGAATTTTCAAATTTGAGGCAAGAAATCTAGAAGTTCCAGAATTTACCAAATGAATAGCAAAGTTTAATGAATAAACTATATGAATTGGCAAGAGATAAGTCTAGTTTGATATTTTTTCCTTAAAGAACATTGAAAGAGCTTCAAGTAAAAATTTGGAGCACCTTCATACAATTTTTGTAGAATTAGTTATGGTTTTTCAACATTAGACCTGTAATCTGGAAATTGCATAGTGAATAGTAACTTGAGGACCTGAAGGAAAATTTTAATTTTTAGGTTTAAGTTATAATCTGAGTGTTCCATTTTGTTTCCGAACACATACTCTGAGGGGTAAAGGTAAAGATATTTCAGAGGGGGATGAATTAGGTGATATATAAAAAATCGAACAGATTAAATAAATAATCAAATAAAGCAATGGAGATAGGTTTAGAAAGATTTCGATGAGTAGGAACAGATAAAGAATGACACAAGAGATTATACTAGTTTGGTCTCAACCACTTGACCTATGTGTAATCCTCAGAGCACCTTTAAGTTTTTCACTAAACCCCAAGATTCAACAGGCTCTTAGTATCTCAATACAGTAATTGAGTCACTCTCAATCACTCCCTCTTATTAGCCATAAGGTTACAATCCCCTCAAGAGTCCACACTCTTGAGTCACTCACAGATTTGAGTAAAATGAATTACAAACTCTCTTACAGAGTATGTTGAAGCTCAAAACATAAAAACAAAGTAATGCAAGGATTAATTTTCATAGATGGTAGCTCGGTTCATTCAATGCTCTTTACGCCATTTATAGTTAGAGACTTTCAATTTTGTGTTGGACATTAGAGCTTGTAGCAGTTGGAATATCAATTGCATGTGCTCGGCAGTTATAACAGTTGTTCATAATAAATGCTTCTTACACAGTCGGTTGAGCCTATAATATAACTATTGTGCTTTGTAATCTGCAGAAGTGTCTTTGTAAAAGTGTAAGTTTTTCTTCTCAAGTGATTATGAAAGAATAACACAAGAAATGTTGATCTTTGGAATTGATATAGGATATGAAAATCATAAGATCAAAGATCAGATAATAAGAAAGTAAAAAGAATCAATTTGATCGAAGTCTTCATCGATAATCCCTTAATCGATAAGGTTATTGATTAATAGCAAGGGAATCAAATTTAAAAGAAGAGAACATTTATCAAAGTCACCATGGATCATTCATTTATGGAACATGTGATTGATAAATGATAAAATATAGACAAAGTGATTGTAGTCAAGAAAGTACTTCTAGATTCAGTGCAAAGTTTGTTCTTTTATAGAGGCCTTCATTGCTTTTTATAAGAAAATAAGATGAATAATGAATGCTGAGAAAAGCTTAAAGATAAGATAAAATTTTTTTTTTAAACAATCATCGTGGAGAATAGTTTAAAGAAATGGGTTTGTAATTTATGGAACAACTATTTAATAAATACTTTATCAAACAGATTATAGATAATTTAAGTAACTGTGTAAATATCCTTTGAACTTCATTAATCTGGAAAGTTATCGATAAAACCTTGATCAAACAATTTATCAAAAATTAGTTCAAAAAGACTTAGACTAATATTACAAGAAAAACATGACGTTGATCGATGATTAATTAAATTATCCATTGAGTGATCAATTATCGTCAGTGAAAACTTGATTTCCAGGAAGGACTTGATCGAATAACTAATCAAACAACAAGAGGGATTTTATTAAACAATTTTAGAACAAGTCATCGATAAGAAGATGACCGATAAGATAATTGATAATTCATAAAGCATTCTAAATAGCATATGAGTTGAAGAGACTTACCAATTATCTAACACATGATCGATGACCATTTAACCTTTTGTTAATAGTGAGGAAGATTATCTTCTTTACCTGATAGCTTATCGATCATTTGAATTATCAGTTAGGTGATTGATAATTTCCTAAAAGTACTCATATCAAAATAGTTTTACTGATGATCAAACAACCTATTTATCTAATAGGTTATCTATCACAGTGATTTATCTAACACGTGATCGATAAATCTTAACAGTATTTGAACTCATAAAACGTGGTCAATTATCTAGCACATATTCGATCAACAAATGATCGATTAACATAATAAGTATGCAGAGAAACTTAATTACTCATTTTGTTATCATCAAAACCTTAAATCTAACAGAGTAGCTATAGTTTAGTTTGACAAGATATACCAAAAAGGGATGAAAGTTGACCTTATTAAGGGCAAAGTTTGGCCATGCAAAATTTGGAATAAATGAAGCAGTCCGGATATTAAACTTAACAATTCAATAATTCATATTTTTAGCTTTAAAATGAGTAGTATTTCATAAGATTTGGAGTTTTGTCCAAAAAGTCATGCTCTTCCAAAGTTAGGCATAAATTCTAAAAAATTGAAAAAATTACCAAATAAACAGTACACTTTGGCGTTGAAACTAAGCACCCATGACATGAGTTCATACTCTGGACATATTTTTTTCCCATAAAGAGCTCATTGTAAGCTTCAAGTAAGACTTGAAACCATGTCATTTTGATTTTTGTAGAATTAATTATGATTTTCTAAAATTTGGTAAAAAATTTGGGTTACAATGAATAGTAACCTGAGAAATTAAATTTTCCAACTTAATACCTTATGAAATAGTTCCAAATGCTCCCACTTGATATAAAACTAGGTAATAAAGTAAGGTGTGACAATTACTAACCTTTATGGAGATGTAATTTTAGTGATAAGAGGCTAGATCATGATTTCTTGATGTTCTATGAAGCCAATTTGAGTTCTAGAAGCTATGTTAGGAGTTTCTTCTACCTTATTCTCATTTTCACTCTTTACGTTCATAGATTGTAATTTCTAAGGTTTAAATTTGTGATTTGTGATCGTATTGAGGTGTAATTTGGTATCTTACATTAAAACTGATATTTAGATTGTATTCTATACTCTAATTGATCGATTGGATTGGTATTACCTTCTGCTAAATTGATTCTTTCAACTCAAGTATTTGAATCTCTTGATTAACTAGTTAGGGTTCTAGTATTATTAATTAAGAGAGAAGAATGCTTCTTACAAAGCATAATTCATGTTAAACATTAAGATGAGTTTGATAAGTTAGGGTTCTAACTCATTAGATTCATTGTTTGGAGAAGGTCTTCACAAACTGAGCTTAAGAGAGGATTTGGAACTCAATTAAAGGAGGAACTCGGATGATTGGTGGATTTGGCCATCAAGGACAATTCATACATTGCAATTACCTCCACTCACTAAGTCTAAAATCCATAAAAAGTTTAGATAGTTTTCCCTTAGTCATTGATAGAGTGACTTCTTCACACATTATACTTGGTCAATTTGATATTTGTGCTTAGATTACTAGGACACACCCTTATGGTTAAAATTCCTTAGCTAATCCACAAATTAACAAATTAAAGTTGTAAGCAAATGAACAGTTATTTAGTTTAATTTTCTAGTTCTAAATTGCAGAATATAAATCTTTATAGTTTCCTGATTTATCTGGATAAGCTGATGAAAAGTGAATGATAGAATATCAAGTATGAATAAAGTGTTCCCCTAGAAGCTGTCCCTCGCGTTCCTAACCTGATTAAGAATATAGTGTTCAATCAACCAAAGTCATCATTAGAGTTAATTCACTGATCAGTCAACTAACTAACAAGAACTTATAACTATTCAACTCGAACAGCATATAAGATCGTGTTAGCAAGTTACTCATTTGGTAAGAGAATTAGTGTTAGCAAAATTGAATCCTCTTTGGTAACAGCCACTGCAAATAACCTCAGACATAATTCAAATCAATTTCAAAACCTGACCTAACTCAATTCAAAGAATTAAAATCAATTTTACTCCAATATAGAGGATATAATCCTTCAACAGAGTTCATGTATACAGAATCGCTAAACACAAGACTCTAATTCAGATTCAAAAATTCTATGACAAGTATAGCAATATCAAATTTGAAACCATAAAATGAATATATAACTCACACTACACAATACAGAATCAAATCAAAACAGAAGAATCATATAGAACTCCACCTATGATCAAAACAGGGACTAAACCGTAAATTCAGAAAGTTATGACCAACAGGGGTAAAATGGAAGAGTATACAGAGAATTCGAAGAAAACCCTAGAAAATGGAAAATAATATTCTAAGGCTCTTCTATGAAAGTAAAAGACGAAAATACCCCTGAGACAGCTTAAATGGAATTTATAAGGTTATGGCCGGTAAAAAATACATGGTTCGAGGTAATTATTTAAAATAACAAGAGACCTCAAAAATATACACAAAAATGAGGTTAAATGGTTGAAAGGTTGTACTAATTTATAAAATTAGTCTCGTAACCAAAAGGCCAGTGGAATAGCTTTAATAAATTAAAAAGCCAATTATGCCGATAAAAGGGTAGTTTAGTAAATGAATTTTTATGCAAGGCTTAAAAGAAGTGTTATGGCCTAAGAAAATTCATAGATACTCTATAGAATTGAAGAGAATTTATGGATTAGACAAAAGAATTTTCTGAGCTTCAGAAGGCCATAAAGAAAGTCAGAGAAATGTGGGTCAAGTAAATTCGGAAGAAACTTAGGAAACAAGTTTGATCCAACGGTTAGGATCTAATCTCCCTTCTCCTCCATCACTTTTATGACACTTGGCATCTTCTAGAAGGTTGAGGTAAGGATGATGCAAGAAGATAATGCAATGATGATGTAAAAGTCAACTTAAAGTTCCAAAATTGCCCTTACCCTTTCTATTAGCCACCAAGGGCATTTTGGTCCATTCAAGCCAAGTTTTTGGCTATAAATAGGCACTCCCTCCCCTCACATTTCAGCCAAGCAAGGAACCATAGGGGAAAATCTGCTGCTCTTGCATTTAGAGACAGAAAGAGCTATTTCTAGTGAGAGAAAGTCCACCTAAGTTCAAGCTTCAAGATCAAGGTATGTGATGGTTGTAGCATCTGATTTGATGCCTATTTCAAATAAGTCACTCTTTGTATCTGATTCTGAAATTTGAGATGCTTAAAGTACACTCTGTAAGCTTTAAATCCATGGGTACACTTTATTTGGATATGTGTACGATTTATAGTGATTTTTCAAAATTAGGGTTTGAAATCTGGAAACAGTGTTTAGCTTTTGGAAGAGTTTCGAATTCCGTACAGTTCCAATACTGTTCAGTGTAGAATTGGTTCCTGAAACTATTTTTCTTCTAAATTCAACTTAAGGAGCTTTCAGTGAGACTTAGAACCACTCAATTTTGATTTTTCTAGAATTAATTATGAATTTTCAAATTTGAGCAAAAATTCTGGAATTCCTACGTGAAAAGTACTCACGAAGCAAAATTTTCGGGTTTGATCTTCTTCAATCTAAGACCATCTAAAGTGGTCCTAATTGACAAGAAATGGATCTTAAGGATGGAAAATGATGAGATTTATGTTAGAAAAGCTAGAAAGAAAACCCTAAGACCAAGAGAAAGGGTAGAGGTTCAAGAGAGCTAGTCTTGAACATTATGTAATCTAGTGGTCCTAATAGATTGTATGATCATGTGACTATGTTTAGGACCTTGAAACATCCAAGAGGATTTTTGGTGATGTTAACCGAATGCCCACATGGTTGGAAAGTCAAGGGAGTAAAAGGAAAAGTAAGAGGAAAGCTTGAGGTGCAAGGTAGTGAACTTACCTATTGTCATTGCTTGATGTTGTATGCTTGTGTGTTGTTGTGTACATGTTATTGAATGTTATTGTGACATGTTTTAGCTACTATAATTGCTATTCATGATGAGTAGATTATGTCTCCATGGCCATGCATCAAGAAGTTAGCTTTGAGCATGCTAATATGTCACTAATTAACAAGAGAATAAACAAGTTACGTGTAGTGCATTAGCATCCATTTAGCATGATTAATATGGTATTGTTTGCTACTGAGATTCTCTGAATCTCACCCCCTTCCTAACCAACCATTTAGGTCAATCATCAATGGGCAATAATGGCATGAGAAGCAAAGAGAAGAAAGTGGAGAATTGTTCATGTTAATGAATGATATTATTATTCAATGTGTAATTCTCCTATTATGTAATTTATGTTGTGGATGTCTATGATGCCATGTAATTAATTATAATGTTTATGGCATGAATTAAAGTGTATGAGCATGAATGGGAAAGAGTAAGTCCATGTTATGTATGCCAAAAAAATAAAAAGAATCAAAGTAAAGAGATGTTAAAAGATAAAACGTAGGTCCTGGAGCAGTGAGTTTGTAGCTCTAGTTTGACCCATCAAATGAATGACTTAAGTCACAAGATTTGGTAGACTCATAGTACACATCTCAAGCTTTAAAATGAGAGGTATATCACCTCAATTGGATGTATACACAAGGAGATACGAATTTCCAAAGTTGAGGCATAGAATTTGGAAGTTCCAGATTTTACAAAATGAACAGTAATATTTATTGATTAAACTGTATGAATTGGGCAAAGATAAGTCGAATTGGATATTTTTTTCCCTTAAAGATTATTGAAATAGCTTTCTATAGAATTTTAGAACACCCTAATCAGATTTTTATGGAATTAGTTATGAATTTTTGAAGTCAGACTTGTAATCTGGAAATTAAACAGTAAATAGTAACCCGGGTAATTATGTTGAAATTTTAAATCCACGGGCTTGTGTTGTGATCTGTTTGAACCATAACGCTTATGAATGTGTACTCTGAGGGGCTAAAGGTAGGAAGTTTTAAAAGGGCTCATGCTTGGATCCAACTTCCAGGAGAACTGAGGATGACTAGCTTGTCATTACTGTGGCAACTTCACTAAGGTCCACGGAATGATCAACCATGGTGAGGCTGAAGGAGAGCGTGAGACGGTGGTGATGGAGAGACAGAGATTATGAGAGTGATGAAGAGAGCAAGACGAAGATAGTGCAAATGAGATGGATGGATATATAATAGAGAGATCATGAGGTGAAAGGAGACAGAGATCCCAAGAGTGATGAGATGATGGTTCGATGAAGTTAGAGCGAAGGGGAGTGACATAATATGGATTCTAAAGGGTAGAGAGGTGGCTGAGATTTCTAGGTCAGATGATGAGAGCCAAATGAGCTCATGATTCCCCTCTCAGAATGACAGAGATGGTCAATTACCCTAGTCTGATCTATAAGGTCCCAAAACGCACAGTTTAGCTAGGTCCTTCTTAGTCATCTCTAGAATTTAGGGATTTTCCTCACTAAACCTGCAAAAATCATGTAAAATGTTATAATATCATGTATTTAGAAAATATTCAAGATTAATGCAATTTAGTTTATAAAACATACTAAAATCCCTAATGATATTGACTAGAATATGGATTTATCAAATTCCCCCACACTAGCTTTTTACACTCCGGGCAAAATACTGGAATACAGCTGAGTCACAAGACTTATGACAATAAAGAATGATGAATCAAAGTTAAATACAACTGTCCAAGTTTTCAACCTTGCTCTGTAAATGCCATTAATATGAAATAATCAAGAGCAAAAAGTACAAAACTACACACAGTTCAAGAAAGGGAAATAAAATTAGAGAAAGATTCCTTACTTAGGTAAAGTGTTTCTCTCTTCTCTCATAGGGGTTCTTTCTCTCTTAGGCTACTTAGCAAAATCTCTACCATAAGCTTATAAAGGCTAGGCATCTCCACCACTTGATAGCATATGGATTTGTGAATCAAAAGGGCTCTACAAGGGCTGTAGTGTTGATAAGGCCTAAGTAGAATGGAGTAAAACATTTGATTGATGAAATACTACACGTGCTTTACATAATAGCCAAACATGAGACTGTCAATTAAACAATGCAAAATATACACCACCATCTCAAGATATTCACTTTACATATATGGAATCGATTAAACCAATACAACTCGTCAACCTTACCATTAGCTCTTTATTATTCCATTCATCATTTTTTTTAGTTGTACATATATACTTTTTCTTTTCTTGTTCTTCTCTTTTAAGTTTTGTGCAAACTTTATTTTTTTATTTTTTTTTTCAATTCCTTTTTTTTTCTTGCTTTTTCTATGCAATTTTTCCTTCTCTTTTTTTTTTTTGTATATCACTGCCTCTTTCAGATACTGGATGGCAAAACATTAGAATCCTAGCAATCAACTCAAGATCTAATTTTTTTTTTTTTGGTGAAATAACTCAAGATCTAATTTATGGCTCAAATGAAATGTATGAAACAACAAATTGAATCTAATAATCATCATGGTATTTTTGATCTAAACAATCTCATTACCCTGATATGTTTAACACATACAGTCTCTCATCAATCATGAATGGAGATAAGAAGAAACAGTGAAGGTCTCAAAAAGGGTCAACAAGGGTATGAGGATGTTCGGTAACTGTTTGGGTTAATGGGTTTAAAGAAAAGAATGCCCTTGTCATTTTCTCAATTCCAACTGCAAATGTGTCTCAAATTAAGGGCCTAGAAAAGTTCTGAAAAGATCTTAAACTTGGTGCCAACACACAATTTCGAAATTAAAAAAAATCAGGCTCAAAGTTTCCTTCCATTGGGCTTACTTTCTCATTTTCCATCTACCAAGATTAAACTGCATGTGATATGGACTTAATGTACTCAATTATCCATCCTAATGCACATTGTCAGAACAATAGTTAAAAATTCAAACAACAAGTATCTAAGCAAAACTCATCACTAGATATTGTAACAAGATCAGATCATTGATTCAGCATGATTCTATCATAGCCTAAAGACTAACAGTGAATGATCACAAGCAGGGCCAAGAAGTACTAGACCAACTGCCCCCACACTTAAGATAGACATTGTCCTTAATGTGAAAGAGATGACAGAATAGGAAAACCAAATTTGCATAGCAAATGGGAGTAAAAGAAATGAGCCAAGCCTAAGCAATATCAACAAACTTTTACTATTGGACAAGTCCCTCCCCCATACTTATGTCAAACAGTCAATCCCATACATAATATATTTCAAGTAAATCAAGAAATTAAGGGAAGGAAAGGGATAACTGTAGAATCAAAATCTCCTTAGGCTCTTGAAGCAGAATTCTCATCCTGGATGAGAACCATAAATTTTAGCAACATGACTTTGTCTTTTTCACCATCCTTCTTTGCTGGTAGTTCAAGATCAATTAGAGGTGGTCGTAAGATATATGGTTGCTGTTGGCTCACTTGGAATCCAATGTATCAAGTTTCTGCTAGAGAAGACTAGAAACAGCATTAATACAATCAAGAGAAATCATATAAATCAAATAAAGTGGCTCATGTTTAAGTATATCTCTTTGTAAGTTAAATGAGAGGGTCTCATGCATAGAATCATTAATATGCCTAGGACTCTAACTTAGATTAGAGACACTATTAGTTGAACCAAAAGAAAATTTAAAGAGATCATATTCAATACCACACAATTTCTTAATGTTCGGTGTGAGGTCACATGAAAGTATGGGATAGAAAGACTTTTGAACATAAGATATATCATATGGCAAGAATATGAAACACTTAAGACTAGCTTTAGTATGCCTAAGCAAGGCAATGTCTTTTACATGCATGGGATTATCAATGATGAGTGTATCGTCAATAATTAATCCATCAACAAGTGGAATACTAGAAGTTGCACATAGTCATTATTGTTATGACATGCAAAAAAACATGCAGTGTTATTTGAATCAAGAAAGTGGCCCTCGATTTTATGAAGTACAGATATAGAATTTTCCTCTTTGTTGAGGCAAAATCCTTAGGAATCTTCAGATTGGACAAGTAAGGACTTTGTTTGCAATATTTCATCATTTTCAACTCGATGTACAACATTCTTTTCTTCATATAATCCTGTAAAATCTTCAAACAAGCCTTTACCAAGACCATCATGAGTAGAAAAAGAAGAAATAAAACCACTACATAAACTAGAAAAATGAAAATAAAATGCATGTGAGGTAGGAAGGAGGCCATCAATTGATAAGCAATCAATGCAACACATATCACTCTCACAAGAACACAAGGAGAAGAGAAAAGAAGAAAAAGAAATTGGATCAAAGCTAAGCAGATTAGATTTTATCACATTATCATCAAGAGATTCAGTTTCAACCACCTTATTGTCTAAAGTATCTCTATTAACATCCTTAGCATCAGAAGAAAGGTCACAGTTAAACTTATCATCTCTTATATCATTTGTAGCTATGTAAAAGTCATGCTCAAGAGGAGTATCATCACCCATGACCTCACAAGTATGAGAAACAGAGGGATCAAGAGAGTTACCAACAAGTTCCATGTATAATGGTTGTTCTTCTTCCTCACTTTCCTGGATTGTTGGCATGATATGTAATGGCTTTTGTTTCAACTTCTTTAGCCTATTCCTTCTTCTCCCTGTTTTGAAACCAAATAGCTTGATCTCTTTAGGTTGCTTAGAAATTTCTTCTTTAGGTTCCTCACTCTTCCTTATAGAGCTAACCATAGTTCCATTCTTCATAACAGCTTTAGAATCTGTCAAAACTCTATAAGAACCTTTCTCAAGCTCATTAAAATTAGTAGCATCTTCATTATTTCCAGAAGCAGAAGAAATATTTCCTACCAACACATCAATATTAGAATTATCACACAAATCAGTGGAAACTTGTGCAGAAGCAATAGGTGTGAGTGCAGAAAAAGAAAATAAAGAGCCTTTCTCATTTGTCAAACTATCCAACCTATGGTTTATTTCTTGAAGTTTTCTCACTATAAGATCCATGGTTACTTCTTTTTCTATGCTCCCATTTTGTCCCTCTAATATCTCTATCTTACTTGTCAAGGATTTAATTCTATTATCCAAATTTTTATTCCAATTAGTGAAAGCAAAAGCAATATTGTCAATCTAACTAGCAAGGTTATGCAATTGCTTGTTCACCCCTTGCATTGCTATTTTGAACTCATAATTAGAAGGACCTTGACTTAGTGCACACAATTGGGATGGAGATTGATAAGGAGTAGATTCAAATTGGGAATTAGAATGGGAATCTGTTTCTATTTGGCCTTTTTGTGAAGAAGCACTTTGAATGTTTCTAGCCACTTCTGCACAATAGATCCTAAGGGGACAATCATTGCAGACATGCATTCTAGAATAGCAATGCACACAAAGTATGGAATCAATTGAGTTCACACCATATTCAGGAAAAGTGTGAGTTCAGTTAGAAGAATAAGAATCAAACTCACTGTTATTCCAGCACCAATCTATGATGTATATTTCAATTTACAACTCAAAATCAAAGAGTAGGACTATGCAAAGATACTTAGTAATGTAGTAATTGAGTGATTTAAGCAATGCATGGTTGAAAGGCAAGTTGCTATAGCAAGGAATTTAATCAATTTCACAACAGACCAAAATTGATACAACCCTTAACAACTTGATAGAAATTCAAAATCAAATCTGTTTGTACCAAAATTTGAAAAAGGTCTAGCCACTTAGGTTCAGGAATTCAAGCAAGTTTGATTTGGTACAAATGCAATATTAACCAATATTCTAGTAAGAGACTAATAGCTTAAATCAGATTCACCCCAAAAGTCAAATTGATAAGCAAAGCATTCAGGGGACAAACCAACAAAAATCCAAGTGAATGAATGCACTAGCAGCTTAGTAAGTTCATAATGATTTCTTAGATGTATCAGAAACAACACGAACCTAACGGCATACAATAGCTCTAGCAAGCAAAACACTCCACAACAAAATTCCAATATCAGAAGTGTTAGATTTAAGGTTTTGATGAGAACAAATTGAGTTATCTCTGGTTTAGCAAGTTGATCGATCACCTAATCGATCGAAGGTTAATCAATCATGTATCAGATAAACTGTCTCTATATGTTAGTAACTTAGCACCAAGGTTGATCGATAACATAATAGATAATTCAAAATTTATGAGTTGATCGATCAATTGATCGATTATCAATAACACTGTTTAATGTAAAAGATTGTAGAAAATTATCGATAACTTGATCTGATAATTTAGAGTTTGATCAACTATCAGAAAAAGCCATGGAATCTTGCTAAACGTTTATCAATACCTAATCGATCAACTAATTATCAATGAGAACACAGATAAATGGTAAAGTCTTCCTAATTTATTTGGATAAGCTGATGAAAAGTGAATGATAGAATATCAAGTATGAATGAAGTGTTCCCTTGGAAGCTATCCCTCGCCTTCCTAACTTGATTAAGAATATAGAGTTCAATCAACCACAGTTATCATTAGAGTTGATTCATTGATCAGTCCACCAACTAACAAGAACTTATAACTATTCAACTCGAACAGCGTATAAGACCATGTTAGCAAGTTACTTGTTTGGCAAGAGAATTAGTGTTAGCAAAATTGAATCCTCTTCGGTGACAGCCACCGCAAATTACCTCAGACATAATTCAAATCAATTTCAAAACCTGACTCAACTCGATTCCAAGAATTAAAATCAATTCTACTCCAATATAAAGGATACAATCCTTCAATAGAGTTCATGCATACAAAATCGCTATACACAAGACTCTAATTCAGATTAAAAAATTCCACAATAAAGCATAGCAATATCATATTTGAAACCATAAAATGAATGTATAACTCACATTACACAATACAAAATCAAATCAGAACAGAAGAATCATATAGAACTCCCTCTACAGTGTAAGGGCTCAGGGTTGGATCCAACTTTCAGGAGAACTAAGGACAACTAGCTCCTCATTACTGTGGCAGCTTCACTAAGGTCCACGAAATGATCAACCATGGTGAGGCTGAAGGAGAGCGTGAGATGGTGGTAATGGAGAGACAGAGATTGTGAGAGTGATGGGGAGAGCAAGACGAAGATGGAGCAAATGAGCGGGATAGATATATAATGGAGAGATCATGAGGTTAAATGAGACGAAGATCCCAAGAGTGATGAGATGATGGTTCGATGAAGTTGGAGTGAAGGGGGGTCGGATGATATGGATTCTGAAGGATAGAGAGGTGGCCGAGATTTCCAGGTCAGATGATGAGAGCAAATGAGCTCATGATTCCCCTTTCAGAATGATGGAGATGGTCAATTGCCCTAGTTTGATCCATGAGGTCCCAAAACGCACCATTTAGCTAGGTCCTTCTTAGTCATCTCTAGAATTTGGGGATTTTCCTCACTTAACCTGCAAAAATCACCTAAAATGTTATAATATCATGTATTTAGAAAATATTCAAGATTAATGCAATTTAGTTAATAAAAAATACTAAAATCCCTAATAATCATATTGACTAGCATAGTAAAATATGGATTTATCACACACTAAATAAAGCCTTTCACAAAGAGTTTTAAGTTTAAAAATAAAAGGGCTATTACTTGAGTTCTTAATTGAAAAGAAGACTACTTGATAAGGTTTTCATTACACAAGGTTATCTTATTGAGAAACAATAGAAAGAATCTTTTACTAAGTTAAGAACCGATATTGCAAAACTTGAAGTCATATGCAAGAAACAGGTTTCTGAGTGAGTTTCTCAAGAACTACTTGATATGCTTAAAACATATTTTTTGAGAAGTTTATCGAAAACTAGATGGAAGATTTTAGATAGAAAGGTCCAAAGTACTTTATCAAGAAATGGGTTTCTTGATAACGTTTTCAAGAAATGTACACTTGAAAGTTCTGGGTTGGAATAGATAGCACTTGAATTAATTCCTGAAAATTGGAAAAAGTGCTAGAGAAGAAAAACTTGAGAATTAAACTCCTTTTCAAGTGAGAACTCAATAGAGAAATCATTAAAGCATGAGTTCGAAATCATTACTCAAGAAGTTTATTGGTAATCTAGATTCTCAGTAAGGATCTCGAAGAACCAAAACTCTATCTCATTATTTAAACTTTAAATTAAAACAATGAAACTCAAGTTAAACTTGAGAAAAACCAAACTCAATTAGATTATCAAGAAATTGAAGACCTCAACAAAAATTAAGAAACTTTAAAAAAAAAAAAAAGAATCTAGAATTTCAAGAATGCTGTCGTGAAAGAAGATTATCAATAACCATATCAAGAAAAACTCTTCAGAAACTATTTCAGTAAAACTTGATAATGTTATTGAGAAAAGTAATAAAAAGCTTGTAAACCAAAAACATCTGTCATAATCAAAACTAATCATATCTAACAAAACTATCAAATAATTAATGCTATCTAGAGAACTTGTAGGCCATACTTGAACCCTAAACACTTGATGGTTTTGTGTTTGAAGTGTCAAATACACGGTCCCATATTTGACGTTTATGTCCCGTCAAATATTTCCTCGGATCTTATATGAGGCATCATTAATTGATGGTTCGAAACACATATGCGTAAAAACTAACCACCAAATATCAATAATTTTGTAATAGCGCATCTATTAGGCACGTACTTTGTATGTATTCACCTATATTTCCAATCCACATTCAACACAATTACTCCTTGCCGTGACCTGAATGCGGGCAATGCGATGGAAACATGCATTTGATTCATGAACACAAGAATTTTAATATATTACGTCATGTACTTAATATAAGAACTAATTGATTGATTTAAGTTAATTAAAAAAATTAGTTAAATTAGTTATATGTAATAAATATGTGTTCTTTTTCCTAAAATATCTTTGCTACTGTTAGAACTACTATTTGATAAAATATTTAATATATGCAACTACTACAAAGACTACCTTAAAAAAAATAGATAAATATTAGAGACAAAGTAAATTTTAATCTTATATTTATGATCAAATTAAATGATAAACTAGCTATTATATTAAGAACCAGTAGAAGTACTATATATGATAGAATGTCTTTAAGAATTTAAGGAACATGTCTCCATATATTACTCCAATCATGCATCATATAGGAGAACTGAGAGATGCAAAATTGTGAGCTAGCAGTGGTTTTAAATTCAATGTTGGAGCTCCAAAAGCTCACCTATGTGCTGCATAGAGGGATTTTTGAGTTTTCACTCGACTCAAAATGACTTCATATTTAGGCTTCCTTTGAAAAGGATACACTTGGTTCATTTATAAATAAAACTTAGGTAAGGCAGCCAGCTAAAGTAAATCTGGATGAAAAAACGTTATCGTTTTCAGTATTCAAATTTTATAGGTTAATAGCAGATTCTATGATTCTGTGGGAGCATCATCATGCAGTTCAAGAAAAGGCGTTGCATTTACAATTTCAAAGTAGCGTGAAATTATTTTTGAATAAAACAACATTTTATTTGAATTTTATTTTAAAGATAAATAAAGTTTGCATTACATGATGTTTTTCTTCTACAATTATTAAAATTCAGTTTGCCATAATTATATGAAAACTGTAATAGATTTTTTTAACCAACAAAACAGTAATGCCATTCCTTATAAAATATATTAAAATTTATACAAAGCAAAAGCAGTCATTTCAAAAATTCAATTACGTTAGCATGTAGCAATAATACTTTAAAAAAAAGTGAACATACTGGTAATATATACGCCTCCTATAATTAATTCACAATACGCATGATATATTTTCTTTTCATAGGGCTATCCTGTATTTTTAAGTGTCTTTAAAATAGCTAAAAAAAGGCTTATAAAATACGCAAATTTTTATTTTTTGTTATTGATAATATGATGAAACTTAAATCAAATTACTAATTATATCATTAGATCAAGTGCACAGGTGAATTCATTAGTGCACATATGCATTTAAACAATTAACAATAACAAAATAATAAATTTCCATATAAAAATTTGTAAATATTAATTTACATTATAAGAGCGTATACAAAAATTTACAAGTTTTCATAAACAGATTTACAAGTACACAAACACATTTTAACAACTAGGAATTGTAAAATAACAAATATGATTAGAAAATTTGATGTAATAAATATAAGCAATTTGACTTCAGTTTTGTGCTTAGTAATATATCTCTATATAAGCATAGTTTTATAAGCTTTGATAATGATGATTTTATTGAAGTTATAACATATTGAAGTATGACCACTAGGTTATACCAATGAATTTACGAAATATCCATTATTCACTATTATAAAGTTAAATTTTAGGATGGCTAGATCTAAATAAAATCAATGTCCAGTAATAGAGAAAAATTTATTGACCTATGGTTTAAATTATAAAAGTTTTTCTCATAATAAGAAGATGAACAAAATTATAAGGAAAAAAACAATTTGGCTTCTGAGGAACCTAAAAATAATTGGTGATGGGAAAATTCATTTTTTGTTAGAGGAGGATATTTAAATAGAAATCAAATCATTGTTTCAAAAATATTTTTACCGTTTATAAAGCAAATATGTAAAAAAAAATTATCTCGTTTTACGAAAAAGTGTTTCTGAAAAAAACTTTTAAGGTTACCAAGAGAGAGTCTGGATCTCACCACTTTTAAGTTGGATGAAATTTAGAAATTAAAAAAAAAAAGAAAATTCCAGTGACACGTTCCTCTCCTTATCTTTCTGATGCATGTGAGCTTCTCTCGGAGGGAGCGACCTCCCACCCAACCAAAACCCAGTGAGGTATGTGCCAACCCTTTCTTTCTCTCACTTGGACCCCTTTTGTTTCCGCGCACCTCCTCAAATCTCTCATTTTGTATTCTGGGGATCTTTCTTTGTTCTCTTTCTTTACCCTTTATAATGTTTCTGTCTTTGAGGCTCATCATTAGTCTAATCCCACCACAATGTGTTTCATCGCTTGTGGGATTAAAGTAAAAACCTCTATTTACCTCTTATACGTCATGATTTGATAGTGCTGGTTTCCGGAGAAAGATGAGTTTTCGGTTCTGGTAGGCCCCTTCATCGGATTGGCCGTCCCTGAGGTTTCAATTTGCAGCTCAAGTGCTTGTTAATATGCCGAACTTCTGGTGAGAAGATACATTTCATTTATACTACTCAAGCTTTTTTGGCTAGAGTTTGAGAGTTGAGACTGTTGATTAAATTACCTACTAGGCTTTTTCTCAATCTCGTGAATGGCTATGTCTTCTTTTAGATAAGTTGGGCCTTTTAATTAAGTTAATGAATTTACCTACGTCTGCTAGGGAAGTTTCTCTGCTCTGATATTAATTGGAGATTGAGCATTATCAGTTATACTGCTTTCAATGTGATTTTGGGCTCAAAAATGAAATCTCTGAGTAGTGTAGGTCTTGGTCTGAGTGTAGTTTTTGGCTGTCTTTTGCTGGCTCTTGTAGCTGAGGTTTACTACTTGTTATGGTGGAAGAAGAGGATAACCCATAGATCGGAGATTGAAAGTGACTACACTGGCCCTGTAAAAGAGCTATTCTATATGTTTTGTTGGAAAAAGCCATCCTCTTCGTTGAGGCACACCCAAGAGCTTTACTCTTCTGTGAGAATCAGTGAAGCCCTTGTTCATACTGAGCAGGAAGGTCAAGCTCAAGCCCAAGCAAGCAAGGATTTTCTTTTCAAACCCTATGGGGAGGATCAGCAGGACCTGTTTGTTCCTCCAAGGTTCTTGTTCACAATAGTGGAAGAAACAAAAGAGGATTTAGAATCTGAGGATGGGAAATCAAGGGGTAAGAGCTTGAATGATTTTCTCATAACGGAGACTCCATATTTGACACCTATGGCTTCCCCATCTCTTTTCACTCCGCCACTTACTCCTCTCATGAACACTTCTTATAACAACCATCGTGGAGGATTCAACCCTCTTTTTGAATCAACGACTGATGCAGAGTTCAATAGAATAAAGTCATCTCCTCCTCCGAAATTCAAGTTCTTGCAGGATGCAGAGGAAAAGCTAAAAAGAAAATTACAAGATGAGGGTGGTGAGGAAAAGGTAAATGATGCGAATGGTTCTTTCATCACCATTGTTGTGGATAAGTGAAAGAACAAACAAATAGAGAGAGCTTAATTGTTTACAGCTCTCTTTTACTTCAAGCAGGTACTTCTTCCCTTAGCTTCTTGACATTGATTAGAAACCATTTAACATCAGAGTCCTCTTGCTCGAGTCCTAATTAGATTGTGATGAATTTCCCCTTTTTTATGTTGGGGTTTAATTAGTTTTATCCCCTTTTGGGTTTTTTTGGGATGGAGTTAGAGTTTGATTTGCAGACCCACTATGGATTGTAACTGTATCGTCCATGTTCAAAAGTTGTGGTCCAGTACACAACAATTTTCTGCTGAGAAATGTCTGAATGGTGGGTCTGATGATGCAAACAGGAAAATTTGTGGGGTTATTATTTTTATATTGGAAAAATCTCCGTTTTCCTGATGTATCTCTGATACTGTAATTATTTCTTCGCAGTAAAAACAAAAAAAAAAAAAAAAAAAAGATGGTCCTACTCCACAGCTCATGCTATAGTCTAAAGGGCATTGCGAGGACACTTTCAAACGAGAGTTTCACTATTCCTTCTCTCCTTTTAAATGCTTATGAATGAGACATATCTGAAGCCAGCACTGTCCCATGTCTTATTTTCTTTTACTTCTTATAATTTTTTGGTTGCCATGTTTTAAGTACAAGATGATTTGACATCCACCGACTGTTCAAAATCAGACGAATAAGACTAATTAAGACATTAAGCTTGGGGTAATCCCAGGGATATGTAGGGTATTTCATCAGCTTTCAAAACTAAATAATATTCACTTGTCCATTATCCTGTTCATTGAGAGGTCATGTCCAACCACATGATTTCTCATTTGATACACTTTCACTCATTTAGAGAAACTCTAGCTACCTTGTTGAGTGTCCAATCATCAAATGCAATATGACATCACGAAATGCCTGAAGAGGATATAACTTTTGAAAGACAACATGCTTCTCCATACACTGCACAGAATCTGAAAGCATTACTGTATTATTCACCATTAGTAAATAACATATTGTAATTTTGGCCCAAAAAAAAACATATTGTAAATTTTTAATAATTGATAGTTGCAGGGGACGTTGTCAAAGGTAACTGGAAGAGTGTGTGTGTGTGTGTGTGTGTGTGATCAAACAGATCTAATTTCCTCTGTTTCTATCAATTCCCTTTAATCCCCCCCTCCCCCATTTATTTCAAAAACATTTCACAAACTTAAAAGTATCTATGGAACTGATCTCACGTAGTAGGATCAGATTTTTATCATTGTTGGTGTATGATTTCGGAGCATCCAGTGTGTGTGTGTGTGAATTGATATGGTTGAGGAAGGGTAGCAAGGAAGGAACTGACAAAAATGGTAAAAGAGAGGAGAGAAGATACGTTTGGAGGTTTACCTAAAGAACAAAGGAGGGAGGCAGAGCCCGTGAATTTATGTCTGGTGGGATTTGGCCGAAAGGTGGCCTCTGATAACCCCACCACCATGTTGACGAATCATAACAGGTCAGATTACACAATAACTAAGCCATGGCTTTACTCTCAACACTTTTCTTTGTTGGGTTACCCCTTTTTTTAGCTTTGTCTGCGTTTCATGGTTCAAGGTAAAGATGACTCTGATGATTCATACAATGTAATTGGTGTTGGTTCTGGGATTTGGCCCTCCTAACAAGATATTTGTATCTTGGAACCTCCGACAAAATTTGTCCGACATCATCTCACTCATGATGCTCTTAAATGATTCCTAACAATTTTATCTTAACCTTGTCCTATGTAGATAGTTAGCCTTGTGGATGGGGAAAAAAATCACGTAGGGTTATCCCTAATTTAGGGTCTACAATTCTTGAATCAAGTTTGATGGTATTTATGCTAGATAGTTATTAAAAAACGGTATTTATAATTCTTATTTATCATTGATTTGTATTTTAAACTTTTGCTATATTAAATAACTTAGAATATTGAGAATTTTGTCCCAAAAAAAAAAAGAAGAAATAATTGACAATGATGTCTTGAGTTCAAGATTGTATAAATAGTAAAGCATTTTTTAGAGTTACCTCCCATGTGGGCCTCGATTCATCTTGAATTTAGATAGTTGGAGTTGAACGTGAATAGTTGAAAATGAAGTTACTGAATAATACTACGGGAAGTAGTCTGAGTAGTTAGCAGCGGCTGAGCAATGACTAAGTTTGGCTATGAGCAATAATTTAAGTTTGGGGACCAAAAAAAAACAAATTGCGTGAAAACATATCTTTTTTCACATTCTAATTACCAATAAAATATTGAGTTCTTTTTTCCCGTTTAAAGCACTTAGATTTAAAAGTAATAAATCATGTGCCTTTGTAACGCATGAAAATTTGGTGAGAATTTGGATAGATGTTTCCACAAAATAAAATAAAAATTTGGATAGATGTTGAAATTTTTACATTAACTTTAATAAGTTAATTATCTGTGCATATGGAGAATTCTATATCTATTCAGTAATTTGGTGTTAAAGATAAAACATTGAAATTGTAGGGGAAAAAACGTCAAGACTCAATTTTCATATGAAAGTACTTTATCTCCCGTACTAAATATAAAAACTAGCCAAAAATTCAATTTGATTTTAATTATAAGATTTCAATATACTTGATCTCCTATATATATATATATATATATATATATATTTTTTAAAGCAGTTTCCATGATGATTACATATGTTAAAATTTTTTTATTCTAATGGATACGATTAAAAAGAACATTTTAAGAAAAGCAGTGCTCATTTATTATATAAATAACTGAACTAATTTTTTTTAATATCCACAAATTAATTATTTAATTTTTATATTAAGGATTGAATGTAATATTTATAAAGAAAATGAGAGTATCCAAAAGCTTTCTTTTATATCGGCTTAAAAAGTGTTAGATAGCAAGGTTGTTCTTGCCATTAAACAATTTCAGCTATCAATATTAGTTTTTTAATGGTTAGGGTGATATTATTCTTTTTCTATGTCGGGATTTTTAACGATTAGAGTGAAATTATTTTTTTTCCGAACGCTTTCGGGTAAACATTGCATTAGAAAAAGTTCCAAATACTCATAACTCCTTCATGAATACTTTTAAAAAAATGACCTTTAATTAAAAAGAAAAAGAAAAAGTCATCATTAACCACTTGCTAATAATTCTGTGAAATGTTTATAACTGCATTTTAAAAGAAAAATGTTAGGTATCTGTTCTTGAATCGTGGATGAGCCCAACCCCTTTCTTAAAATTTTTCTATAAAAAAAAAAGAAAAAGAAAAATGTTAATCTAATGAAATATACAAAGTCATAACTATTGTTTATACACACACTCACATAGAGAGAGAGAGCAATGAATGTAATCTAGTTGGTAAAAGATTTGGTCCATAACTTCTATAGGAAAATGGGCCAGTTCATCCTTAGTGGATTGGGCCCAAGCCCATTAACTTTGGAGCTCTAATGCGAATAACATAACATGTGGGTCTCAAATGGTGATTTGTAATTTTTCTTCAAATTATGGATAAGGATAGATGGGGGCAGAAGTTTTGTTTTTAAGTTACAGAATCAGTTTTGAGAAACTGAATTTACCGGCTTGCTTTCTTCCCTCCGCGTTCTCTCTTCTCATTTTTCAAAAAAGGTGCATTTGCTGTGAACATCCATTGCGACTCCATTACCGTGATCGGATTTCCGCGCGTGGCTATCTAAATCTGAGATTATTCAACACTTCAGGTATGCCCGAACACCATCATTGGTATCAGAGCATGCGTTATTTCTTCTGCTGTTCATTTCTTTATGCAATTCTGTGTTTTCATTTTTTTTCCCTGTGTGCCTTACGGTTTGGCACCACTTCAGATTTGCTCTCAAATATTATGCAAATCCTGTTTTATATTCAGTATGATAGTTGTCTATGATGATTGTGTGTTATTTATAGTTTTCCTTTGCTTCCATGAACGTCGGATGTTACAACTTTTTGTTGTTGTTGTCTCCAACTATTATATGATAGTAGTCTGCATGGGAGATGACTGAAAACAATTAAAAACATCTGGAAAATGGTAAAAACGTAGGTTTGGAAGCATGAAACTCATAACCAGTAGAGTTCGTTCTTAAGCCGTTAAAGTTTTCATTTTTAGGTGTCTGGAAAATGAAGTTTTTAGGCTTCAAAAATTATCCCATTGCGTAGAGCTCGAAAAACACCAAGAATGCGAAGAACGGACGTCGGATGAAGGAGATATGGTGGAAAGAATTTTCGGGTCCAACAGACCCGACCTGTGAAGGAACCGGGTCGGTCAGACCTGGCTGGAGGTTGAAGACAACCTCCAGCCCCCCAAACGACACCGTTTTGGCGTGACAATAATAAAAAAAAAAACATATATTGGGCTGGACGTAGGATCCAGCCCAGACAAAAAAAAAAAAGGGAATGTACTGGGCTGGAGGCAGGATCCAGCCCAGACTAAAACAAAAAAAAAAAAAACAAACAAAAATAATTAAATTTAAAAAAATTTAATAATTAAATACTGCCACGTGGCTCGCCTGTCTGACAAGTGGGCCACCCCATTTGAAAGGGGGTGGCGCATGGAAGCTGACAGCCTGACGCGTGTTGCCGTCGGCCGTCCGAATGTGGCGCGTGTACAACACGCGCCGTCTAGGAAAGTAGACACCAAATTTTTTTTAATTTTAAAGGATTTTTTGCTTCTTGGGGCGCATGTAGGCGCGTGAATGGTCCAATTGGGGCGTGGTTTGTCTTTAAAAATCCTTAAAATCAAGATCTTCATTTTGATATATAATTTGATAATTTTAGAGGCAATTTAGGATCCATTTATGAGTATTTTAGTGCGTTTTCTAGTGTTTTTATGTGGATAAAAATTCCAGAATATTCAAAATAATTTATATTATTTTGTTCTAGGTGAAAATGGAGCAAGAGGCTTCTAGTAGCACTGAAAATATCAATTATGGTTCATTGGAATACTCATTCCTAGGTGATGGAATTCCAGAATATGAACCTGAGGATGAAGATCCTGAGGAGGACCCTGAAGAGGTTCCTCAAGAAGACCCTGAGGAGTTAGTGGATTCCGGACCTGAGTCGGAAACTATGTTCCCCACTGAACCCCTCCCTATTGAACCTCAATTAGTTTATAAAGATTCACTGGATCTCCCTAATGAAATTGAAGTTGAGGAAGGAGAAGAGGTGAACCAACCTTTGACCCCCGCATTAGCTATGATTATAGCTGAGAGAGATGCAGCAAAACTGACAAATATAAAAGGAATCAATGGTGTGCTCGCCAATTATATCCAATACATGACCGATAAGAAGAATACAGAATTATACTTTAAAGTCATAATGAAGTACATAAGAGCAATAAGGGTTAGAGGTGGACCTAAAGGCAAACCCATAAGGAAGTCTTACTGGATTTGGGCCATAGAGCTAGTATCTTCCTTTATGAACAAAACACGCAAACTTAGGAGCCTAAAGAAAGCAATGCTTGATTACCTTTATGTGCATGTCAAATAATGTAATATTTACATATGCTTTATTAATATTTGTTGTATTAAGTTTTTTTATGGTTTCATGCATTGTAAACAGACTAAGTATATTATTTCATTTAATGAAATTACTTGAATTGTTGTTATATGATTATCTTGTGGATAATATGTGTATGCTTTTTATAAGTGGGAGCTTTTAGAAGATAAGACTTCTAAGAGTCACAATTTTTTTGAAGTACTTATATAAAATCCTTGATAAAACATAATGATTGTTGCTTGTATCTGTGTGATGGGAGGTACAAACGTATGCTCTTGATCATGGATCTTGTAGTATCATTACTTTCTGATCAAGGATGATATAAGTATAGGACATTGTATGCTTTGCTGTGCTATATATAACTGAGATGTTCTATGGTACGTCTCTCTTTTAGAGAGAACGTAGAATAATGTGGGATAAATTTGTCACAGAACTGAAAATGGCAACCAAGAACATAATTGCTGAGCTTAATAAGGGAGAAAAGCTCAATGGGGATAACTGGGACATATGGCACCGAAAGGTTCAATACATCTTGGAGGAACAAGATGCGGTTGAACCTTTAACCATTGTAATGGTTGAACCCGAAGCTGGGAATACGGCCCAACATAGGAGAGACCAAGAGGTTTATCTAGTTTGGAAGAAGAAAAACAGCATAGCAAGAATTACGCTTCTAAGTACCATGGCTGATGACATTATGTGCGAGTTTGAAAGGCACAAAACTACACAGGCTTTGTGAATAGCGTTGAAAGACAAGTTTGGTGGTACTTCTACCACTAAACTTAGAAGGTTGACAATTAAGTTCGACACCTACAAGCTCAAGCCAAACAATCCTATAAAACAACATCTGAGAGAGATGGCCAACATGATCAGAGAACTTAAGGAAGCAGGCCATGTCCTGTCTGATGAATAGCAAGTGCAGGCTGTTATCAGATCGCTTCCTGCTAGATGGGAGCACATGAAAGTCAACCTGATCCATAATGAAAACATCGTTACTTTTAACGATGTAGCCAAACACTTGGAGTTGGAGGATGAACGTTTAGAGGCTTACAAAACCTCTGGACAAGCTTATTATACTGAGGATGCCGGTACTTCCCAATCAAGGCCCGATTTCAAGAAGGGCAAGAAATTTCAAAAGAAAGGGAAGAAGGGTGGTCCTCAACCCAAAAAGGGAAAGAAGCAATTCAAGAAGGGAAAGAAAGGTGGGAAGAGGAAGCTAGACCTGAAAAAGGTCAAATGCTTCGCCTGCCAGAGAATGGGCCATTTCACATGTGACTGTTCAAAACAGGCTGAGAGCGAAAAGGTATTAGTGAATTATGTGAATTCACATGTTTCATATGTTTCTAGTACTGTTTTTCTAATAGAACCTGTTTCTTCTTCTTGGATTATAGACTCAGGCTCCACAGACCACGTAACCAGGGATCGAGGATCCTTTATCGAGTACCGTCGGTTGCCGTATCAAAGCAAGTGGCTTTACGTTGGGAACAACGCGAGGATCGAGGTTAAAGGTTTGGGCACCTGTAAATTTACTTTGCGCGGTGGGAAGACCTTGATACTCCATGATGTACTTTACGCTCCCGACATCCGGCGAAACTTGGTTTCTGTATTGTGTATGTTAGAATTTGGGTTTGATGTAAACTTTCATGGCAAAGTTGCAGACATTTTTAGCAACTCTGTTATTTATGGTTCAGCTTTCCTGTTTAAGAAGTTCTTTGTTTTGGATATTGTTGGTGATTTTAATAGTAATGAATGCTTTGCTGTTTCTTCGAATAATGTTGACATAAACACCTGGTATGCTAGACTAGGACACATTAATCAAAATAGAATGATTAAACTAGCAAAAGAAGGATTGTTAGGTGCCATTCCCAATATGGAAATGTCACTATGTGAGAACTGTCCAGCTAGTAAGGCAACAAGAAAGCCTTTCGATAAGGGAAAAAGAGCTGAAACTCCATTGCAATTAATCCATTCTGATATCTGCGGTCCAATGAGTGTGAGGGCGAGACACGGAGCTTGGTATTTCATTACCTTTATTGACGATTTTTCACAATATGGTCATATCTATTTGATCTCGCATAAGTCTGAAGCTCTTGAGTGCTTTAGACGATACATAAATGAGGTAGAGAATCAAATGGACAGTAAAATTAAAGTATTACGAACTGATTGAGGTCGTGAATATTTATCTAATCAATTCAAACAACTTTGTGAAGAAAAAGGGATAATCAAACAACTGACTATCCCTGGCGCTCCACAACAAAATGGAGTTGCTGAAAGAAGAAACAGAACTCTTCTAGACATGGTTAGGTCTATGATGGCTCAAGCTAACCTGCCAATTTCGTATTGGGGTGATACCTTGTTAACGGCGACCTTCATACTTAACAGTGTACCCTCAAAATCAGTCACTTCCACACCCTACGAGTTATGGACAAAACGCAAACCAGATCTAAGCATCTTGAGACCTTGGGGGTCAGCGGCGTATATCCATGACGCTTCTCATAAGCATAGGAAGTTGGGTCCTAGAGGAAAGAAATGTATCTTCATAAGATACTCCGAACAATCAAAGGGATACGTTTTCATAGGTGAAAACGAAGATGGAATGGTGACTGAAATAGAATCAAGGGATGTAACATTCATTGAGACTGAATTTCCTAATAGAGGAGATGTTGACCGCACTGTTTCTCTTTATGAGACACAGGAACAAGACAGTGCAGAACAAATTGACAAACCAGAATCGTCTAGGTGTGTCAATCTAAGTGGGAGCCAAGAAAGGTCAACACCAAGGCCTGAACAAAGAAAGAAAGATAAGCAAATAGCTCATGTCAGAAGGAGTAACAGGGAAAGTGTTGCCAAAAGACGCTTTCAAATAGAAGGCGAATCTCTCTTAGTTATACTCCAGAAGGGGATGATGAGCCCCGTTCTGTACGAGAAGCCTTGTTAGGTCCTGTGAAAGATGAATGGATGAAAGCTATGGAAGAAGAAATGGACTCAATGAAAAAGAACCAAGTTTGGGTGTTAGTTGATCTTCCAAAAGGGCGTAAAACCATTGGGAACAAGTGGGTTCTCAAAATTAAAAGAAAAGTGGATGAATCAATTGACAAATACAAGGCTCGATTAGTGGCAAAAGGGTACACACAACAGGAAGGCATAGATTATGAAGATACGTTCTCACCTGTTGTGCGTTTCAATTCTATTAGACTTATTCTGGCAATAGTAAACAATTTAGACCTAGAACTACATCAGATGGATGTAAAAACCACACTTCTGAATGGTGATCTGGATGAAAAAATCTATATGGAACAACCATTAGGTTTCATTGAAAAAGGAAAGGAAATAAAGTTTGTAAACTCAAAAGGTCTATTTATGGGTTGAAACAATCATCCAGACAGTGGTATTTGAGGTTTCACAAAGCAATAACCTCATATGACTTCCAAATGGTAGAGGAAGACCACTGCGTCTACATTAAGCGATTTGAGGGTAATTTTGTCATATTATCCTTATATGTAGACGATATACTATTGGCCGGAAATAGTCTAAATTCAGTGGTAGCTATTAAAGAATGGCTTTCGTCGAATTTTGAGATGAAAGATATGGGTGAAGCAGAGTACATACTTGGAGTTAAAATCCAAAGAAATCGTTCAAAACGAATCCTCTCTCTTTCACAAGAAAATTACATTAACAAGATTCTTGAGCGATTTAACATAAAAGATTGCAATCCCATGAGTACCCCTGTTACTACTGGAGTGGCTTTGAGTTCTGACATGTGTCCTAAAACCGAGTCTGACAAAAAGAAGATGGAAAGAGTTCCATATGCCAATGCTGTTGGTAGTTTGATGTACGCAATGATGTGTACAAGACCAGATATCTGTTATGCAGTGGGACTGGTAAGCAGATTTCAGTCTAACCCCGGTGAAAAGCATTGGAAAGCAGTGAAGAGGATCTTGAGATACTTAAAGGGCACTTCCAATTATGCACTGTGCTATGAAGGAAGTGATCTATGCCTTGTTGGGTACTCCGATGCTGATGTAGGCGGAGATGAAGAAGAACAAAGGTCAACCTCAGGTTATACCTTCTTGCTCAACAATGGCGCCATATGTTGGAGTAGCAAGAAGCAAACATGCATTGCCTTACATTCAATGGAAGCTGAGTTTGTGGCATGCACTGCAGCAGTACAAGAGGCTTTATGGCTGAAGAGATTTATAGAACACCTTGGGTTTGGAAACAAGAGTACCAATCTGGTGATGGTATACTATGACAATATTGCAGCCATAGCCTATACTAAAGATCCTAAGTATCACAGCAAAACCAAACACATTGACATCAAGTATAATTTTGTTAGAGATTATATAGCACAAAAGGTTGTTACTATACAGTACATTTCTACCAAGTGTATGGTAGCGGATCCTTTGACGAAGCCAATAGGTGAAAAAGTTTTTAAAGAACATGTGCAAGCCCTTGGCATACGCAAAGTGTAATTTGTAAACCTCATTAATAAAATTATATCTTTGTGTTATCACTTTATGTGTATATCCGAAAGTATACAATGTCTAGTATGCCGTACAGGTTAAGAAAGGTTGGCTCTCTCACACGGGCAACCGCCTTTGACACTCAAGTGGAGTGAGCAAAGATGAGACATTTGTGTTCACCAGTAAAGCAGCAAAAGAATGCTGATATGGTAAGGAAAAAACACAAACTTTATGTCACCTTGACTAAAGTGTAGCAAGTTAAGATGAGATCCATGTTGATAAAGTTGGATCGAAGTTTGGAATCCCACTTCCATAATGCCTGTAGCCGGATAACAAACTCTTCAACGTCGACGTCATAACAATGAGTAGAGTTGAAGAATTTGGGTTTAGATACTGAGTGTGTCTAGACTTAAGTCTGTACGGTGTTAATGATAAGTCCAAAATGACATACGCTCTTATAGTAAAAGAGTAACACCGTAGCATGTGTTTCATACCACATATGCTGGAAGAACCGCAAAAGGGAAGCAAGTGAAAGATCCCTGCTTCATTGTTGTGTGAGTCCCAAGGAGGAATTATCCTCCTGATGGTGTCCTCCTTTGACTTTAACAATATCACGAAGATATGTTTTAGCGACTGCTACTTTGGCATATGTCCTATGGTCATGATTGATGCGATCTAAGGTAGTATGCTAAGAAAGCGACTGATTCATATCAAAGTGATATTTGGGCAAAAGGAAGATTAATTGTGATATACACACCTATGCTAGTGTCTGTTACATGTCCCTTATGACATTTCGTGGTCATAAGTGTGGACACTAGACATACGAGAGAGGTAATCTGAGTCAACCATTGACTCGAGAAGGATTAGATTTACCGTGAAAAAGTGTATATAAGTAAATCTAAGACATCTGAGGCATAATTTTAAAATTCACGCTACACGAAAGGAGAAGGTAACTTGTGCTGGTCCTATAAAAGGATTTCTAGTACAGGCACCTAAATGAAGATGTCATGCCTACGCGATCACGGCAAAGCACTAAGTATGAAACTGAGGGGAGACGAAGAGACGAGACCCATGACACCTAATCCACCAAGTGTGAGTGGGAGATGTAGGAAAATAGGCCAGTCCACCCTTGGTGGATTGGGCCCAAGCCCATTAACTTTGGGGCTCTAATGCGAATAACATAACCTGTGGGTCTCAAATGGTGATTTGCAATTTTTCTTCAAATTATGGATAAGGACAGACGGGGGCGGAAGTTTTGTTTTTAAGTTACAGAATCAGTTTTGAGAAACTGAATTTACCAGCTTGCTTTCTTCCCTCCTGCGTTCTCTCTTCTCATTCTTCAAAAAAGGTGCATTTGCTGTGAACATCCATTGCGACTCCATTACCGTGATTGGACTTCCGCGCGTGGCTATCTGAATCTGAGATTATTCAACACTTTAGATATGCCCGAACACCATCAACTTCTAACATTATGAGTTCAAATTTTGGTGTTAATGTGAGGGGGGAAAAAGACAAGTATAACAATACATGAAAAAATCAAATAAAAAAAATGAAAAGGGTAGGAAAAGAAGATAACAATAAAGAATAATAATAGAACGAAGAAAAACATAAAATCCAAATTTTGCTGGTTTGTGAGTATTAAATTATAAACAAAAGTTATATTATTCATAAATTAGCCATAACATGATTTAAATGTAACTAGTTTATAATATAAAATCATTTAGAAAAGTTATGTTATGTAGAAATCATAAATTGTATGACTTATTTCTCAAACTTTATGCAATACACATATATCTTCCTATTTGGTTGGATAATTTAAAAGATAAAATCAAATAACAAAAATATATGTCGGTTTTCAACCAAAAAAATAAAAATCCGTCTAACACTCTGAAATATCTTGTTAGATATAATCAAAACCTTGAATTTTTTTTTTTATGTATCCAATATCCTAAAAAAATTTATAGTTCATCCATCACCTTGAATTATTTTTTCAAGTGCTTACAATACCCTTAAAAATGCTTTAAAAAATACTTTATAGTGCTTGATATATGTTCATTAACAAAATTTTTAAAGAGTTAATGACGAAGTTAAAATTTCTCATGAAATAATACTTTAAAAGTGCAATTGCTTTTGAGAAAATTAATACCTTAAGAGAAAATTACACTAAAAAATATTTTAGAGTACTAAATATACCTGAAAAGATATTTGAGGATACTACTGCACCACCAAATACTCCAAGATCCTAAACATAGCTAATAAAATATTTTAGGATGATAGAACCACCTCATTCTTAAAAAATATATGGTTGTACTATTAGAAACTGAATATTTAACTATAAATAAATTCAACAAATTTAAAACTCAGGTGGCATCTTCCTTCCACCTTTGTAGTTGGCATATATTATTATATCAAAAGCTTACTAGTTACTAGGATGCATCCAAAACAAGAGTTTGAAACATCTTTCTTTTAATCTCTCAGCGTAAGTGTTTGGAAGCGTTAAGGTTCAAGCAATTTACAAAACAAGTCTGTAGATTAAAAATTTGCAATTGGTTTTTGGGTTATGTTTACCAGTTAACTTTCAGATTTTTGGTCCAATTTTAAAAAATCATAACTAATTCTATAAAAATTGCATTAAGATACTCCAAAATTCTATTTGAAGCTCTTTTAATTCTTCACAGGAGAAAAATATAAAACTAGACTTAACCCTTGCCAATTCATACAGTTAATCCATGAAAATTACTGTTTATTTGATAAATTCTAGAACTTTCAGTTTTCTTGGCTCAATTTTGAAAATTCGTATCTCTTAGTATACACATCCAATTGAGGTAATCTACCCATCATTTTAAAGCTTGGGATGTGTATAATATGTCTGCCAAGTTTCATGGTTTAACTCATACATTTGATAGGTTAAACTGGAGCTGGAAGTTGATTGCTACAAGACCTACGTTTTATCACTTATATAATTCTTGCTCTAATTCCTTTTATTGTTTTGTCATGCATAACTTGTCTTTATTCTTTCCCATTCATTCTCATACATTTCTATTCATGCCATAAATGTTCTAAACAAATACATTGCATCATTGGTATTCATATACATAATTTACATAATAGGAGAATTATATATAAATCCTTAACCAATCATTAACATCAATAATTCTCCACTTCCTTCTCCTTTCTTCTCATACTCTCTTTCATGCAATCATTGTCCATCATACTTGACCTAAATGGTTAGTTAGGGAGGGATAAGATTTAGGAGAATCTCAGTAGCAAAAAAAAACCACCCAAACATACATGGCAAACTTGGCATTTATTACATGCTGCAACTTAACATCTTTATAACACAATGACATGTTTGGAAATCATCATGCATTTATCATAAAACAAATAGGCCTATGACATATTTCAAGCATATTCACAATCACAACACAAGTTCATAAAATCATATAACATAAAAACATGTCATACATGCAAGCAGATACCAAGCATATAAGAGTAAAGTAAAATTTGCTACCTTGTGTCTTTAAACTTTCTCTTTTCTTAGTCCCAAAAAACTTTTTCTTTGTGACTTAGTCCCTAGGAATCTTGCTGTTCTTCTAGGGGATCTCTAGGACCTTTGCCAAAAAGAGTCTGGAAACCTACTCATTTCAGGCTAATTTCGGTACTTCTAGGCTCAAAATTCGGGATGTGATAAAGCAGAAAATGTTGTACCCAGCTCTTCTTCCTTTATTAGAGTATAATTAAATCAAAAATTTATATTTGAAAACTTTATTAATTAGAAAGACTTTATATGTTTTTATACACAGAAAGAATTAGCATTGTACATAATAATTTCATGCACAAAAAGAATTAATATTTTAATTTAGTTATTCTCATCAATAAAATTTTTTAATTTCTTGAAGTATTAAAATTAATAAAATCACTCTCTTTCGCCGTCCGAAATCTAAACTATTGATGTTGTCGCCTTTTTATTGACACCTTGCCTGAGACTGAGATTCCCATGCATTTAAAGTTGTCCATGGGAACACGATTCTGATAATAATAATTATTATTAAAAGAGCTCCATTGTGAAGTTAATTGATTATACGCTTATCTATACAAACTGTCGAATGACTAAATTTACACGTTACTAAATTTATATATTTTGTTGAAATTCTCAGAAAAACTGACCACATTATTATGGAAGACTTTTTAATAAAAATATTCAGAACTATGCATTAGTTTTACTCTAGTAATTTAATGTACCATCTCCACGAAATTAAATGTAATGCAGGCGATTTGGGATAGTGGAAACAATTTACTCTACATTAATTTAAAATTAAAAATCTCAATCCAAATCCATCTATCTGAAAAGCCATTACTGGTCTCCAGCCATTTCTAAACTGTGCATTTGTCTTTATCACTTCAAATCTTGAGAGGTCTGAGTGTTGTAACCAATGCATATTGCAAAGTTCATCCACCTGTACTTAATCTGTTTTTTTTTCTTTTAATAAAACGTCAATTTTATTCAAACATCAAGTAAAAAAATTACATAAAAAAGCCACCTAGTTACATTTGGTCAATGTGGGCAAAACTCAAGTGAACTAAAGGAAGAGGTGTCACGTCATGATAATGTTAGCCCTGAGAATAGGAGGACATAGATAACACAACTTTTGTATTGAGACTTAGACAGTGTCTAAACTGATATTTTTAAAATATCAGATAAAAAAAGGACTGATTGGGAAGCAAAGATAGAAATTCCTAAAATTTTTCAAAATATTAGAAAAATAGAATTAAGGGTCTATAATACTATTTATGACCCCAAAGGTATTAACAGGAGCAAAATAATTTAATATTAAATTTCCTATATTTTTAGGAATTTTTGGCTATATTGAGTAATGATAGCCAAAATTAATTATTTTAATCTAGAAGCCTCAATAATTTTGGAAAAAAATAGGAAAAAAATTACTTGAAAGATTATCATAATTTATAAAATTGTTTCCAACCTCAAAAGGTAGAGAGGTTAGTTTTAATAATATTTAAAACTTAATTTTTATCGGTAGAACATTGATTCTAGAAGAATCAGAATTTAAAGAGATACAGGGTGAAATAAATTTTCTTACATAAAAAAGAGGTTATTAGGATATTGAGATGAACTTTTGGAGACACTGGATTGAATAGGATTCTCAAAAAGTTAAACTGATACTGTAAGTGTCACATCCCGAGAAAATTTCATTGGACATAAGGAATTAAAAATTTAGATGAGGGCCAATATAGAAACTAGATAGAGAGATGAAACAACTTTTGAGGTGCAACCCCAATAAGGTCTGGGCTGGTATTTTCATAATTATCGGTCTAGGAAGGGCAAAACGGGAAAATTTGAGAAAAATTTTAAAAAATTCCTAAAAATGAGAAAAGTGTAAATTAGATGTTTTAAAAACTCAATTGAGACCCAAAAAGTAAAATTATTATGAAAATAAATTATTACGGAATTTCTTGTAATCAGAGGTTTTTCGAGAAAATATTAGAAAATCAAAGAAAAATAATTATTTTAATTAGTCGAAGGCCTCAATAAATTTGAAAAAAATATTGATAAATTAACTAAATATTTATTTAAATTTATAAAACTAGTTTTAGGCCTTGGAAGCTCAGGAATAAATTTTAGGGAATTTCTTTTCCCGTAGTGACACCAATAAAGGCCTAATTAGAGAAAATTCAAAATAAATACCTAGAGATAGCAAAAAATTATAAAAATTTTCAGATCATATTATTATATTAAATGGTGAATTATCATGGAGAGAAATTAATTTTTGGATGTCTGGAAAAATTATGGAATGTTATTAGTTAATAGTAATCAATAAAGTTTCAAATTAGTTTGGGATTTTATTTTGGATTGCGGGCCATCTTTTTGGACCAGCCCAAATCATTTGTGGAGCCCACATTAAGCCCAATAAGGGCCAAATTTCGTTGCCTTGCTTCCTACTCCAAAAGTTAATTAAAATAAATGTAAAATTCAGGGATAAATGCTTGGAAAAATCTAGTAATTGTCCACTTGTTCAAATCTATCTTTTTTCTAGCATTTGATAATTGCCACATAACCCCCATGAGGTGGCAAATTTTGGCCAAATGGGGAGAGGGAAGGAAGATCATATTTTTCTATGTATACGTCTTTGGAAAATACAAATAAATGTTGGAAAATTGAAAAAACAAGGGGAGACTTTGCCGCTGTAGCTCTAGCTCTACTTGGCCAAAATTCTCAAGTGTTTTAGGCAAGGAATCATCCAAATTATATCAAGGAAGTATCAAGGTATCCTAAAACCATCTTCTCCCTAAGTTTCAAGCTAATTAAACTAGGGTTCTGGCTTGAAATCCCTTGCCAAAATGCTGCCTCTTTTCGGTTTGACTATGTAATGGTCAGGAAGGATAGAAACCTTAAATATCAAGTGGAATAAGCATGTATAAGTGGTGTATAGATTGATTTTTGGAAGAAAACCAAGTTAGGGTTTAAGAGCAAGAATTTGGCCAGCTACTGTTCATGCAGAAGCAAATTGTTTTGGCTTGATTTGATGATTCTAATGGGTTTAGAGTGTGTTTTTGGGTAGGGATATGTTGTTGGGAAGTGTTTAAAATCATTTAAAAAAACAAAAATTTTGGAAGTTGTATACCCCTATTCGGTCATGGTGATTTTAAGGGTAAGGAGTTTTATTTGCAAAAATCCGATTTCATATTTGAATTCTCATGAAAAATTGTATAGGAATGAGTCAAGAGGTTATTGATTCTAAAAGAGGGAACATTTTGTTAAAAATCAAAGAAAAGGAGGAAATTGTTAAGTTAAAGATAAAGTGTGATGTTTAAGTAAATTGGTTATTAATGTGGCCTATGTTTATGCTTGATTTAATAGGCTTTGTGAGGAGGAGTTAAGGAGGATCATTATCCCTTAAGGAGACTAAGTTAATCAAGTGATAAAAGGTAGCTTTGAATTATAATTTGACTATTAATCTTGCTTGTTTAATGTGATTTGTTGTTTGCTTAGATGGGGGAACTTGTGTTGTGATATTGGTTGGTTGAATAATCTTGGTTTATGCTTTAGCAAAATGCATTGAATCATGCTATTTTTGAAGTGCTAGTGCTCTTCTCCTAGCATGACATTAAGCATGATCTTATGTGGCTTGATTGTGTCTTGAGATGTGATAACATGTCACATTATAACTTGCTTGATTTGCATGATAATTATAATTCAATTGTTACTGAGATTTCCATCAAATCTCATTCCTCCTATATTAAATTATGCCTCAAATAGGAAATGGCTCATCCACGGATCAAAGCAAGAAATTGGTGTTGGGATAGAAGAGCATTAGGGAACTAATATCACTATGTTATGCTATGTAATGTTTAATGAACTTTATGCTAAGTTGTAGTGAATTATGGGAAATAATATGAGGTAAATTTGTTGTTATTACATGTCCTAATGTTGGAATATTGAATGGTACAATGTCAAAAGGATGTGGAAGGCGGAAAGAGAGGAATAAATTCAACAAAATGGAATTAAGGGATAAAAATATCCTAAAAGAGGCTAAATTTGTGACATATAAAATAATGAGCAATGGTTGGAATTTAGGTGTGAAATTTTACAAACAAATAAATCTCATTTTTAGCTTTAAAAAAAAGTCATAAATCATCTAATTTGGAGTTGTGTGCTAAGAGTTATGCCCTTCCAAAGTTGGGCTAAAATCCTGGAAATTCAAAAATTAACCATATGAACAGTATATTTTGTCAAATTTTCTGGTATTGTTCTAGATGGAATTGAATCCAATTAATATTTTTTTTCTATACAAATCTTAGCAATCTTTTCTTGAAAATTGGAACCACCTCATTTTGATTTTTCTAGAATTAGTTATGAATTTTTAAAGTTAACCCAAATTCGGATGAACAGTGTATGGACAGAATTAAATATGAAATTTTGAAACTGAAATTTTTCACCTGGAAATGTTTGGAAATGCGTTATAATAGTTCTAATTGACGTATAATAGGAGTAATAAAGGAGGTGTTACAATTTTAGGTATCAAAACTAGGTTTTGGCTATGTTCTTGTGCACTATGTTTACTGTTATGTACTGTGCACAATGATTGATTATTGTTTAATACTTGTGAATCGTGTTTGGCAATGCATTGTTTTGCTAGGTCTGTGTTGTAAAGTATGGTAAATTGTTATTGTGGGTCATGGTTGTTTGATTGAATGCTTTTAGTTGGAATTATATTTGGGGTGGATTGGTGTATTATAGATTGAGTTGAGTACTGGATAAGTTATGGCCTGCTGTAGCAATAATTCCAAGGAAACGGTGAACCAGAGGATGTCGAGGGAATTATACCCAAACTGGTATCATCTGCATGTTTCTGACCCTGATGACCTAACTCCACCACTCGGATAGTACCAACCCCTCTGGGAGATAGAGGATATATTCTCTGAGGAAGACTCTAACATCATAAAACTTGAGAAAGGTGATGCCCAGAGCACTATAAAATCTCAACCACATCCTGACAAGGCGGGCCTTAGTGCCATCAAGGCAGTACCTCTCAGTATGGTGAAGCCAGAGTAGATCAATGCCAAGCATCTGCCAATCAAGAGGAGACCTTTGTTAGTAAAGAAGAATTTAAGGATCATAACAACCTCTTCAAGGAATTCATTAAGCTCGGTAGACACATAGATCCAACCCAGAATTAGTATGCTATGATCTAGCTAGACTACTTTTACTACCTGAGGTTATTGTATAACGCAGTAGTTGAGCAAGGTCAGTATGTGGATGACGCGTTATGGTGCTGGGTGTTATTAGAGACATTACCTACTACCCGGGTTTGGCAGACACAAATCTAGAAACTTTACAGATCCTCTATGCCTAGTGACTTTGATCAATTGTTGGATGACTTGGAACTTTTTATAGCCACTTTGTTTCCCTCTTCCTTTGTTGGGTTGTAAATATAGGATGACTGTATACTATATTAACTATGGTTGGCTGTAACCTTATATTTTGTTGATTGTGCCTGACGTATATATATAAACTAAAAAGTAATATAAATATTGTTTATGTAAATTAATGATTTTGTTCCTCTTGTAGTTGAGACAAAAAAGAAAAAATCGTAAGAGGAAGACAAGAACCAAGAGGTAAGGGAGCCAGTACAAGGGGAGAATCGTCGAGGCCCCCTATTGATCCAATAGAAATAATTATGGAAAGATTAGAGGAACAATAGATAATGATGACTGAGATACAAACCACACAAGCTAGGCAGGAACAAGAGAGGGATGCTACTATAGCTACAGCAGTAGTGGCAGCACTGGCACAGTTATAGCAATCTGAGCAAGTAATAGTCGGGACTGCCCAACCCATACCACCACAGCAACCATAGGAAACTGCTCCTATGAGAACTTAATCTGCTGTAGAGCCTAACACACTGCTGTAGTGGATTGTTAAGTTCAGCAAACACAACCCTCCTGATTTTGAGGGAACCTTTGATGTGCAAGTAGCTGAGGATTAGATAACTCGGTTAGAAAAGATTTTTGCTATTTTGGAATGTTCGTCTGAGAGGAAGGCTCAGACAGTGGTATACAAGGTGGAAGGCGAGGCAGATAGATGGTGGAAAAATACCGAGCTAGTCCTCCAGGCCAACAAAACCCCAGTCACATGGGAGGTGTTCAAGGACGAGTTTTTCCTAAAATACTTTCCTTGATCTATGAGAGACAAGAAAGAAACAAAGTTCCTCACCATGAAACAAGCTATGAATGAACCTTTTGATGAGTACTTGGCAAGGTATATTAAGTTATCCAGGTACTCTATGAAACATCCTTCCTTTAACCCCTTAGAGTATGCACCTATAAGTGTTATGGTTCAAGCAGATGACGACACAAGCCCGTGGATTTAAAATTCAACATAATTACTTGGGTTACTATTCATTTGGTAAAATCTGGAACTTTCAGATTCCGTGCCTCAATTTTGGAAATTCGTATCTCCTTGTGTACATATCCAATTGAGGTGTTCTACCTATCATTTTAAAGTTTGGGATGTGTACAACATGTTTGCAAAACTTCATGGATGAAATCTTTCATTTGATAGGTCAAACTGGAGCTGGAAGTTAACTTCTCCCACACCAACGTTTTATTCATTAGACAATTCTTGCTTTAATCCTTTTTATTGTTTTGGCATGCATAACTTGGCCCTATCCTTTCCCATTCATTCTTATACCTTTCCATTCATGCCATAAATATTCTAAACAAATACATTACATTATTGGCATTCATATACATAATTTACACAATAAGAGAATTATACATTAACTAATAGCTTCAATCATTAACATGAATAGTTCTCTACTTTCTTCTCCTTCCTTCTTATGCTCTCCTTTATGCAATCATTGTCTATCATACTTGACCTAAATGGTGGGTTAGGGAGTGGTGAGACTCAGGAGAATCTCAGTAGCAAATAATAACCACCCAACATACATGGCAAGCTTGATATTTATAACATGCTTGCAAATTAACATCTTTATAACATAATGACATGTTTAGAAATCATCATGTATTTATCATAAAACACATAGGCATATGGCATATTTCAAACACAGTTACAATCACAACACATGAGTTCATAAAATCATATAACATAGAAACATGTCATACATGCAAGCAAATACCAAGCACAAAAGAGTAAGGTCAAGTTTGCTACCTTGTGTCCTTAAGCTTTCTTCTCACTCCCATTTTGTTTCCAACCATTAAAGTTGCTTGCTCAACCACATTTAAACCTTCTCTTGAATGCCTCAAGGTCCTAATCATAGCCACAAGGGTCATATTACTCATTAGGACCAAGAATTACACAATATGGAAGACTTCTGTCCTTAAACTTAATCCCTTTTTCCTTAATCTATAATGTAGTGTTCTAGCTTTATAAAAATCGTTCCCTTAGGCCAATCCTACACAATTTTGTTCAAGGAATCCAAATATAAGCTTATATTCATCAAAATCCAATTCCTTCCCTTGGTCCTAGGCCAAAACCGAAATCTGCCACTTAATTTTTAATTTTGATTCTAATGCTTCCAACTTCATTCTTTCATCTTATCCCTACACAATTTTTCATTTTAAATACATTGGAAGCATCAAAATCATTAAAATCACATTCTAGGCACAAGAACCAGGTCTGGCCAAAACATTTTCTCAAGTTACACAACCATGAAATTCAACCAATTTTAGCATAAAACCACTTGATTTATGTTTCTTTTAAGCCGTTAAACATTAATCTAACATCAATTTCATCTCCCCTCACACTTAAAAATTTCATACAGCACCTCCCCCAAGGGTTCCAAGCTCCCAAAAATCATTAAAATCCATAACCAAGCTCAACAACAACAAGAGTAGTGAAACTACATCAAAAACTATGAACATGCTTTGTTTTAGAGCTTGATCTTGCATAGGACCACTTGGCCTTTCTTTCTCCCTCTTCTTTCTCTCTCTAGAAACCATTTTGCCAGAGCTTCCCTAAGGTTTCCATGAGCGTGGATGAAATGAGAGGGAGGGGAGGGGTATTTATAGAAAATAAGACTAAATCTGAGTTATTGATCTTAAAAATGTGTGGCTTGATCTGGATCGTCCATTTTTTCTTTTAATCTTATGGTGACAAGTATCCTATGACATCATGCTTACCTCATCATGGTGACATCGTGCTTACATCATCAATCCACATGCTTTTAATCCAACTATACATGTGTCTTACATCCAACCGTACACGTGTCTTGCATCCAGCCGTACACGTAATACCTTCTTTTCCCATTAAACCATACACTTGTCTCTTCCATTTTCCTTCATCATTAAGACATTAAAATAGGGAGGAAATTAATATAAATTCGTGCAAAATACAACCCTTAGGTATTCCTCCACCTATCTTGCCATTCTGCACCGTATAAGGTACTTTTTCGGGCCCTGACTTACCCGGAACCACTGTGACATGTTCAAGCACTATTTTTTCACCTCAAATAAATTCACATGGCCTTATATAACATGCCCAAAGATAGAGTGATGCTCTTTCCTTGTTCTTCCATTAAAATAATTAAAATAATTAATAATATTTATTTTGAAGTGATCTTGACCAAATCTTTCTATCGGTCCACAACTCCGAGAATCTATCTCCGGGTACCAATACTATTTATTCATCACAGGAAATTCCTCTAATTTTTCTTAAGTGAAAAGTCAACCTCTAGACATTTGAATTTGACTTTTCCCAGATAGTATGTAAATAGGCTTTAAATTCCATTAAAGCCAATCTCTTTGCTTTCTAGGGACGGAATTATTTTTAAAACCTGTGGTAATTCCTCAAGTATTTTTCCCCATTTTCTTTCAATTATCTGAAGCCTCCCTATACTTTAAATAATTTATTTTTAATAATACTCCAAATCAGTCAAAACCCTGTGAATTCCACAATTTCCTTCTAAGGGCATTTTCGTCATTTTTAGTCTCATACATGCCCCTGAACCTTATTCTTATTTTTCTAGAATTCTTTTGAAGTGTTTAGGCCTTAACCTATCATTTTCCATTTTCTTGGATTCTTCTGAGATTTTCGAGCATAATTTCCATTTTTGCCCTTACTAGCCTAAAACTTTGTGAAATTACAGTTTTGCCCCTGGTTGGCTTAACCTCAAAATTCACCTCATTGAGGCTTCCAACATAACTATTGGCCTACATTCATCTCTATTTCTTATTCTTGGGCCTCGAGACTTCACTAGAGTCTCTAACTTTCTCTTTTCTCAGTCCCAGAAAACTTTCTCTTTACGATTTAGTCCCTGGGAATCCCTCTATCCTTCTAGGGAATCTCTAGAACCTTTGCCAAAAAGGGTTTGGTAGCCTACCCAATTTAGGCTAATTTTAGCACTTCTAGGCCCAAAATTTGGGATGTGACAATTCTCCCCCTCTCAAAAGAAATTTCGTCCTCAAAATTTCCAGTCAAACCTCTATCCTTATCCTTAATGAGAGGTTAACTAAAGAGAATATCCCTACTTATACTCAACTTTGGCTCTTTAACTTTTCATTATACCTCATTGCCAAGTTTCAATCCTGGAATTCATTCTCACATAGCTTTCCCTTTCTTATTTTTCTATCATTTATACAAGCATGACCTTTGCTTTTACGTGTTTTCTCATCACTGCTCGCATTCTCACTATACTCTAGGCCCATTCTTTCATAATAATGCCATGACAGTGTACTTGGTTGTGTGTAATGTTGAGTTTGATGATTGAGAAAGCATGATATTACCTTTTAATGGCATGTGCATTTAGAAGAGGCATGTAATAGCTTGTGATATATAGCATGTTGTACTTTGCTTGTTAACATGATAATTGTGATGCTTTGCTACTAAGATTTTCATGAAATATTACCCTCCCAATGTTTAAACAAACTATCTAGGGTCTACTACTTCTAGGGAGAAAGGAAAGGAGATGGCCATGACTTGAGGAAAAGCTATAATTTGTAATATTGTATGGCTTTGAACCATTATCTTGAATATGTGAAATTTTGTAATCTGACTTGTATAAATGACCATATGAGATATTTTGATGTATATTCATATTAAAACTTGTTATGATGTCTAATACCATGTGTGGATGGTTAGTATGAGGAGTTATGGGCTTAATATGCAAAGTTGTAATAGCTAGTGGTTTAGAAATGACACTAAATTGACCAATTTTTGGCTACACAAAATTCTTGACAATGATTGGGTTTGGCCACAAAATTTGGTATGCAAATAGAGCTCATTGTTAGCTTTAAAATGAGTAGCATTTTACCTGATTTGGATATCTACACAGAAAGCTGTGCCTATCTAAAATTAGACAAAAATATTGAAAAATTAGAAAATGACAAATGAACAATAACAATTTAGTCTAAAACTGAGCTTGAATTTTAAGAGTAACCATCCAGCGTCTATTTTTTTCTCATAAGAGAATAAAGCTTGGAAATGCTTTGTTTTGATTTTTCTAGAATTAGTTGTGATTTTTTAAAGTTTGATTTATTTTAGACTTACAACTGAATAGTAAGCCGAAAAGAAGAAATTTACAACTTGGATTTTCTCAAGTTAATGACATGATGATTGAGCTCAAGATATTATTATCTTTTCATTACATTATCCATGATTTTGTGGTATTTTTTGGTCCTTTTTAATGATAATTGTGCTTAATTTAGATTAAGAGTCCTTACTTTAAGTTAGTGTCTTTTTGAGGATAAAATTGTTATAATTGGTTATTAATTGTATTCAATTGATTTATAGGACAATTGATGCTTCAATTTGTTGCTTTTTATTGTAGGACACTAGAGATTGGGGCCAGAATTGAAGACTCAAAGCACAAAGAACGAAAAGGAGCCTCTGCCATATTTCGCCGTGGCACACGTCTGCTTTCGCCGCGGCGAAAATAGTCGTCAAAGAAGCATAGCTCTCTACCATGGTTCCCCGCGGCGAATGCCTCGTATCAGCAAATTTCAGATCCGACCATTTCAGGAAAATCTGACCTACCCACCTCCAGGAACCGACCCATACACGTCATTTTCGGGTTAGAAACCCTATTTTGGGTATGGTGAGGTCAGACTCTCATTATCCAGCCACCACCTACGTTTCTATCATCATCTTCTCTCATCTCTCCCACAGAAACCCTAATCTTCCATTTTCCATCTTCTTCATCTTCCATTTTCCTGCATTTCTTCTTCATCCACTTTCACTTCTTTCATCTCCTGATCATTATGGCTGAAGATCTACCTCTGGTTGGAGCTGAGTCCAAGGCTATGATGAGCTAAGCTATTCAACTCTTGAAGATGGTGGAGTAGCATGAGTTCCCAGGCTTCAAAAGGGGAGTTTTAGTTTTAATCTTTAGTTTTTAGCTAGGCATTTATGATTTCCTAGGTTTAGGAGTTGTAAAGTCTTAGTTAGATGCTTTGATTAATTCTGTAATCAGTGGTTACTGATTAGCATTTGTATTTTTGGATTGATTTATGTTGAACTATGAGCTTAAATATATGTAGTTGCATATATGCTTATTGTAACTATCATTATTCTCTCTTATCTTGCATGGTTGTGTTTGGGTTTTGAGTTTATTGTGTGTTACATTAAGCCATTTGCATGATCATTCCAAATTTACACATTAGGGAAGCTAGACAAAGCTTTCATCAATGAGTTCATTAATGAAAGCTTTGGACTCATTGAGTTAATGAGGTTCTGATTAAGAAAACCTAATGATTTGTGAAACTCCCATATTTAAGTGAACTATGATTGCATCAAAACCATTTTCAAGAGATTTCCTATCATTCATTTCCATTACATCACTATTATCTTAAAAACTCCAAAAACATAGTATCTTAGATTTGTTTTCATTGCATTTAACTTTGGCTCATTTAATTAAATGTTAAAAACCCAAAAACCCCTTTTCATTACTTTGCATAGCATTCAGTCTAACTTAGATAATTAATTTAGGCTCCCAAAAGAGAAACGACCCGAGTTTGCATTATACTGCATAGCTTGGACTTAATTTTTGAGTGAGAACCCCAAAGCGAACGATAAGAAAAGGCTCTCTTTCAAGTGGCGCCGTTGCCGGGGAAGCCAAGAAATTGGTTCTCTAGGTTAGCTTGTGCTATTTGATTGACAATTGAAGTTTTGATCTTTTTGGGTAGCATCTTAGGTAGTTTAGTTGCATATTTGTTCATAGTATAGGTTTTCATCTTGCATAGCATCAAAATTTTTGGAAATACAAACAAATATACTGATTTTCTTAATTTTCAGCATATCTCACGTTGCATCAGTGGAGTCCAGTATCTGATAAGCATTCTGTCAACTTTCGCCGTGGCCAACATTCTCTTTCACCGCGGTCAATGGTTTGAATTACCGAAGGAATCATCTCGGGATACTTTCACCGCGGCAAACCTGTTCTTTCGCCGCGGCCAACTCTTTGAAAAACTAAAGGATTTCTCTCGGGATACTTTCGCCGCGGCCAACTCCCTGCACTCAGATATCTGGTCACCTCTGTCAACCTTCGCCGCTGCCAACATCTTATTTCGCCGCGGCGAACCCTTATGAAAAATTTTGGAACTTACACTTTTTACTTCTTTTTCTGTGCATACATACTCATAGTCACCCATACACTTGCATACTTATCCATACACTTGCATTCATCACATTGCATGCTTTTAGTTGACTTTGTGTGCTGCAAGTCAATTTTGTTTGCTCTTTCCCTTGTGACTTTTATCTTGCATGCCACGGAAAACAAAACTTGTGCCCTATAACCCTGAGATTGAGAGAAAACTCAGAGAGAAAAGAATTGAGGGGACAAGTGAGTTGGTAATTGAGCAAGAGAATATTTCTGTGGAATCTAGCCTATCTAGTAGTGAGAGTGAGCCTACTGACCAAGAGATAATGGCTGAATTACCACAAAACCAACCTAATCCTAACCCCATTGCCAATCAAGTAAGGAATGGAGGCAATGGAGAACAAGAGAGAGTAGGAGAAAATAATGGAAACCCTAGGAGAAGGACAATTAGAGAAGCCACAACTTCTAATGTAAATTTTGATCCTTTTACTGCGGCTTGTCCAAATTTTGAAGTTAACTTTGAGATTAAAGGTTTATTGATTAACTCTCTTCCCAAATTTTATGGCTTGACAGGAGAAGACCCATACCTCCATCTGCAATCTCTTTCCATGATTTGTCAGAGTATGAAGCCTATGGGAGCATCATTGGACCAAGTGCTTTGGAAGGTTTTTCATCTATCCTTAGAAGAAAAAGCTAGGGAATGGTACATGAGCCTCCCAAGACATGTAGCTGATGCATACCACAGTTGGGGGAACTTAAGGAAGGCATTTCTGGAGAAATACTTTCCGGCTTCTCGTACTTCATCAACGAGGAAGGAGATTTATTCTGCCAAGCAAGACTACGATGAATCTCTCTATGATTACTGGAATAGATTTCAGGACCTACTTTCAAAATGCCCACATCATCAAATCCTGGATGAACAACTGGTGCAGTACTTCTATGATGGGTTGAAGAACCAAGAGAAGGGAATGTTGGATGCTGCATCGGGAGGATCTTTGATAGACTCCACTGCTGCAGAGGCTTGGGATTTGATAAAGAAGATGGCCCTGAATCATCAACAACATGGTGTGAGAGATACTAGAGGAGTGCATGAGGTGGGAGCTGCTTCGGTGCACAGTAGGAGAATGGACGCTTTGGAATCAAAAGTAGATTCTTTGGGAAGCCAAGTGACATCTCAATTGTCTTTGATCACTGCTGAATTAAAGAATATGAGTGTGCATCGCCCATCCGCTCCTATGGACTTTACAGCGCCTAGTTGTGAAAATGTGGATCAGTCATGCATATTTCTAGCATTTGTCCAGGCCGCTATGAGGAAGTGTCTGCAGTCTTCCAAGGCCGTCCAAATCAAAAGTGGGACACCTATTCCAACACTTACAATGAGGGATGGAAATCAAACCCTCGATTGGGCTGGAAGAATGATGATAGTAGACCTCCAAATAGATTTCAGAAGAGTGGAGGAGCTGGTCCATCTTCAAACCAATTCCAAAACCAATCTCAATCCCTAACTCTCCCACCTAAGGATGAAACTAATCAACTCCTACAAAATATGATGACCTTAATGAAGGAAGAAAGGACTGCTAATGCTACTCAGTTCAACTCCTTAGCTTCACTAATTCAACAAGACTCATCGAAGAATGATGCTAGATTTAGTGCTTTGGAAAAGAGGATGGAGCAATGGGAGACTAAATCTGAGAACATCAACTCCTATGTAACTCAGTTGTCCAACAACATAAGTAAGCAACAAGCAAGGAGCAGTGGCGCAATCCCCTCCAACACTGTTATCAATCCTAAGGGCTTGAATGCTATTACCCTTAGGAGTGAGAAGCAAGTGAAATTCAGAGAAGAGGAGGATGAAGTTATAGATGAGGAGATCTTATGTGATGAGCTGCCACAAGCACCTATAAAAGTGAAGCATTCTGAAAGCTCCAAGGAGAAGAGGCTAAAGCTGAAAGAAGCCTCAAAAGAACATGATGGCAAGGAGACAACTGTGGAATCTGAGTCAAGTAAGTATGGAGCTGATAAGCTGAATGATAAAGAGGTAAATCTCAAGGACCTTCCTTTTCCTAATTCGTACTTGATAAGCAAAAGGAAGACTGAAACTAAGTATGAAAAATATATTATTGATTTGTTTAGTAGAGTGGAAGTTAATATTCCTTTGCTTGATCTTGTTAAGAGGGTTCCTACTTATACTAAATACCTTAAAGACTTGTGCACCCATAAGAGAAAGTTTAGACCAAATGAAAGAGTCTAAGTGAGCTCAAATGTGTCTGCCCTGTTTAAACCTCAAATCCCTGTGAAATGCCAAGACCCTGGATCTTTCACCATCCCTTGCACTATAGGAAAAGTTTCTATAGGGGGAGCCTTGTTAGATCTAGGGGCAGCTATTAATGTCGTGCCTAAGTCTGTATACACTTCACTAGGAGTTAAGACTCTTAAGTCAACCACTGTAGTACTCCAGTTAGCTGATAGGACTATTAGGTATCCAGAAGGCATCATAGAGGATATTTTGGTCCAGGTTAAGGATTTGGTCTTTCCTGCTGATTTTTATGTACTTGACATGTCTTCTGAGCTTGTTTATAACACCACACTGATTCTTGGTAGACCTTTCTTGAGGACTGCTAACACTATGATTAGCATGAAAGAAGGTACCATCACTATGGAAGTAGGAGATCATAAGGTTTGTTTTAACATGTATGAAGCAATGAAGCATCCTTATGAAGACTATTCTCTTTTGGGTGTTAATATGATTGATATTGCTATTGATGATGCTTGTTCTGAGTTTGAATTGCAAGATGATTCCTCCAATTGTGAATCTTATTCATTTGACTCTGCTGATGAGGATGACACTATTTCTTCTTTTTCATCTCTTTACTCTACACCTTCTTCTTGCTCATGTGGTGGTGAAGTTAAATGCCTTGATTGCATTGTGTTTAATTGTATGCTTTCCCTCCCACATGCATTTTCTATTTCCTCCCTTGACTCCAAATTAGACTTTGATCCCTCTATTGTCAGTGATAATTCCCTTGGGGAAAGGTTTTCTGTTGCTATTTCAGACATGGAGGAAGAAGTCATGGAGGAGATTCCCTCTAAGGCGGTTGCTGTAGATCAACTAGAAGTTGGTTCAACGCTTGGAGAGGAAGCTATCTGCAAGGTTGAGGAACTCTCACTGGTTGAAGGAAAGGGGAGTAATCTTTTCTCTCTTGAACTTCATAATTTGATTCCCTCTATTGTGCAACCTCCTGTGCTTGATTTGAAACCCCTACCCCCCACTATGAAGTATGCCTTTCTAGAGTCTGATGAGCGATTACCTGTCATTATAGCTAATTCCCTGTCTAAGGTTGAGGAAGAAAGACTCCTTACTGTATTGAGAGAGCATAAGTGGGCTATTGGGTGGACTTTAGTGGACATTCCTAGAATTAGTCCAGCCATTTGCGCACATAGAATCTTGCTTAGTGAAGGTTCCAAACCAGTGAGACAACCCCAGAGAAGACCAAACCCCTTGATTCTTGATGTGGTTAAGAATGAAATAACCAAACTTCTAAGTGCTGAGATCATCTATCCCATATCTGATAGTGAGTGGGGGTTAGTCCAATACATGTAGTGCCTAAAAAGAGTGGGGTTACTGTGGTTAGAAATGATAGGGATGAGCTTATTCCTACAAGAGTTCAGAATTCCTGGCGTGTGTGCATAGATTATAGAAAACTCAATGATGCCACATGAAAAGAACATTTCCCTCTTCCTTTCATAGACCAGATGCTTGAGAGACTTGCAGGCAAATCTCATTACTGTTTTCTAGATGGTTTCTCTGGGTACTTTCAAGTACCTATTGCACCAGAGGACCAAGATAAAACTACCTTTACATGTCCTTTTGGTACCTTCGCCTATCGTAGGATGCCTTTTGGGTTATGTAATGCTCCAGGGACTTTCCAACGTTGTATGATGGCTATATTCTGTGATTTCTTAGAGGAATGTATGGAAGTCTTTATGGATGATTTTACTGTTTATGGTGGTTCTTTGGATGATTGTCTTGCTAGTCTTAAAAAAGTTTTAAAAAGATGCATTGAAAAGAATTTGATTTTAAATTTTGAAAAGTGTCATTTTATGGTCAATGAAGGGATAGTGCTAGGGCATTTGATTTCTAGAAAGGGAATTGAAGTTAATAAAGCTAAGATTGAGGTTATATCTTCTTTGCCTTATCCTGCTTGTGTTAAAGATATTAGATCATTTTTGGGTCATGTGGGGTTCTATAGGCGGTTTATAAAAGATTTTAGCAAGATTGCTTTACCTCTCTCAAAGCTTTTACAAAAAGATGTGAAATTTGATTTTGATGATTCTTGTAGAGTTGCTTTTGATGATTTGAAGTCTAAACTCATTTCTCCTCCTATTCTTGTTGCACCCAACTGGACTATGCCCTTTGAAATTTCATGTGACGCTTCTAATTTTGCTGTAGGAGCTATGTTAGGCCAAAGGGAGGAGAAGCTCTCAAGAGTCATTGCCTATGCTTCGAAAACACTAGATGCAGCTCAAGTCAACTATACAACAACAGAAAAAGAGCTATTTACAGTTGTTTTCGCTTTAGAAAAGTTTAGGCCTTACTTGTTAAACTCTCATGTGACTGTTTTCACTGATCATGCAGCTGTTCGCTATCTTCTCAAGAAACCACAATCTAAGCCAAGATTGATTAGGTGGGCATTACTTCTCTAGGAATTTGACATTGAAATAAAGGATCGAGCAGGGGCAGAGAACCATGTAGCCGATCACTTAAGTAGGCTACTTGATGATACACGGGGAGTAGACTCTTCTGAACTCACCTGTGATTCCTTTCCTGATTCAGTATTATGTGCCTTAGCTGTTAAAGAGCCTTGGTATGCGCATATTGTTAATTATCTTATAACTGGACTCACCCCTCCTTTTATGTCTAAATTCTAGGCACAAAAACTTCGAAGTGAATCGAGACACTACATTTGGGATGCCCCTCACTTGTGGCGCATATGTAGTGACCAGATTATAAGAAAGTGTGTGCCTAGTGAAGAGTTTGAGTCTATCATTGCAGCTTGCCATTCCATGGTTTGTGGTGGTCATTTCAGTGCAAGGAGAACATCTAGGAAGATTTTAGATTCTAGTTTTTATTGGCCAACCCTTTTTAAAGATTCTTATGATTTTTGTCAGTCCTGTGATAAATGTCAACGTTTTGGAGGGTTAGGTAAAAGACACGAAATGCCTCAGCAACCTTTACTGTTTTGTGAAATTTTTGATGTTTAGGGAATTGATTTCATGGGTCCCTTTCCTCCGTCCTTTGGTTTTATATACATTCTTCTAGCTGTTGATTATGTTTCCAAATGGATAGAGGCTGTACCTACTAGAAAAGATGATGCCCAGGCTGTTTCTAAGTTTCTTAATCTAACATTTTCTGTAGGTTTGGGATTTAAGGGCTGTGGTGAGTGATAGAGGTATACATTTTTGTAATAAGGTAGTAGATAACTTGTTTTCTAAATTTGGTGTCACCCACAAAATCTCCACTGCATATCACCCCCAAACCAATGGCCAAGCTGAAGTGTCCAATCGAGAGGTGAAACAGATACTGGAGAAGATAGTCAAACCGTCCAAGAAAGATTGGAGCCTAAGATTAGAGGAAGCACTGTGGTCCTATAGAACTGCTTATAAGTCACCAATTGGAATGTCTCCATATCGCTTAGTCTTTGGCAAAGCATGCCACCTCCCAGTAGAATTGGAGCATAAAGCATATTGGGCAGTCAAACAATGTAACATGGACTTGGAATCTTCTGGGATGGAGAGGAAGTTGCAGCTGCAAGAATTAGAGGAGTTGAGACTGGAGGCTTATGAGAGTTCTCGACTTTACAAGGAGAAGACAAAATTTGTCCATGATAAGGGTCTCCTACGGAAGAATTTCAAGGTGGGAGACAAGGTACTGATGTTTAAGGCCAGATTCACATTTAAGCAAGGAAAGTTCAACACCCGTTGGGATGGGCCTTACACAGTCACAAAGGTGCATAATTTTGGAATGGTGGAGCTTCTTAATGAGGAAACTGGAGCAAAGCTTAAAGTTAATGGCCATCAACTGAAGCTCTACCATGAGAACCAAAAGCCTCCTTAGCCCCCTGGTCGTTTCTTTCCTTCACTCATTTACATGCTTTTGCTTAATTATTAATCTTGCTATGTTTTGTGCATTGTATGTTGAATGAGTATGGGGGAGAAACCCTTTTCAGTAGGAAAGTAGTGTAGTTATTTGTTAAATTCAATAAGACCCCCTGGAAGTTTTGATCTCTATCTTATCTTGTTTTGTGCTTGATGATTTGGTGCTTATATTGAATTATATAATTCAAATTGATTGAGAAAGTTTGTCTGTGGTATACTGCCTAATCATGGACTTGTTGAACACCTTTTGATCTCTTCTGATGCACTTTAAAGTTTTTGAAGTATCCAGCTTCATCTGTTGTTTGGTGTTGTGTTTCTCTGTGTTTAAGTGTTTTCTGTACTGTTCTGTGCTCTCTGTGACACTTCGCCGCGGCAAACCCTAGTATTCGCCGCGGCGAAGTGGTCCGTTTTCTCTTGTGTTGCTCTCGGTGATGTTTCGCCGCAGTGAACTTATGATTTCACCGCAGCGAAGGTCGCCAGTCTGTGTTTTTCTCTCGGGATGGTTTCGCCGCGGCGACACGTCCTTCTCCCCCTTTGTTTTTCGTCTCGGGCATGGTTCGCAGCGGCGAACCTGTCGTTTCTACGCTGGACGGTTTCATTTTTCCTTGATTTTTCGTGTGATTTTACCGTTTTGCCCCCCATTCTGAGTCACCCATCCTTCTCTCCTGAGCCCTTTTTGGTCTTTTCCCCTACCCATTCATTTTAACCCCCATTTAACCTATATGATTCATATCCGCCGGTCCCTATTATTTCGCTCCAGCTTTCCATTCGAAACCGTCGGCTCCCTCACTCTGAACATCTCCCTCTTCAGCTTCCCTACTCTCAGCGTGCGCTCCAGTGGCTTCTTCCCCTCCCTTCGACTCCCTCTGTCTCTTTCTCCATCTCACTGTCGACCCCCCTCTCTTCTCTTCCCCCTTATCTTCTATTTTTCGGTTCTCTCTCCCTTTCTCTGCTCTCACCGTGCGTTCCTTCTCCCCTCTCTTGGTATGTTTCTTTCTTCCTTTGTTCTTTCCTTTAGTTTATTTTGTTCAGTTGTTTTTAGCTTATTTGTTCTGGTATTTTGTTGTTGGGGTGGGTTATTTTGTTGTTAGTTTATAGTTACGTAGTCTGTAGGTTATCTAATGATTCATAGTACATTGTGTTTTTCTTTAATCTCTTTACTTAATTCTGAAAACTTTTGATCCTCTGAAAATCTATGAATCATTATCTAACCATTTGCTACTGTCTAGGTTGTCATTGTTTTTTTTCTTTCTCTGGGTTGTTTAGGTTGTGGTTGTTTGCTCTGTGTTTAGTGTTTCTGTTGTTTGTTGCTTCAGAAAAATGCCTCGCACCAAAAACCCTGAACCCTTACCCGTGTCTGACTCTGACTCTGAGGAAGCCTTATCTTATGATGACCTCTATAAGATAGTAGACAAGCGCCCCCTCCTTAAGGAGAGACCCTTTCCTCTTGACCCACCAGACCACCCCTTTGTCCAAAGACTCCGGGAATCCCAATTGACTGAATTGGTTCGCCCAAGAGAAATGGGCAATGATGCCTTCGTCCGCCACTTCTACACCTACGCCCGCCTTAATGGCATGTTGTCCATCCTCTTCCGTGACCACTGTGTGAATTATTCCTTCACCACATATAACATAGCCCACCACTATTGGCTTCCTGAGGTTCGTCATTCCCATTATTCACATTATAGAGATAATTATCCTTATGATGAAATTGTCCAGACCCTATGCCGGGATGGTGCCACTTGGCATCGTCCCCGCACTGCTGAGCTTTACTTGAAACGCTCCGATTTCTGGCCTGAGGCGAAGCCATGGCTGCACCTGGTCTGCAATAACATCTTGCCTACTTCCCATCTCCAGAACCTTCCTAAACGCCAAGCCCTTATTGTTTTTCTCCTCATGACCAGAAAAACTTTCGATGTAGCTCAAACTATCCAATCAGCCCTTAACGATTCCGTCAACACCAAAAAACTCACCAATAGCATCATTTTCCCCCACCTTATCTCTGACCTTTTCCGCACGAGCGGGGTACCTGCATTTGATACTGACAGCTATTTCGAACCTGCACCCCTCTTCCGGTTTGAGCGCCTCAAACAGCCTACCATTGCACCCCACCCTCCTATCCATCCGGTTTACGATGTTAGTGCAGGCCAGGCAGCTGCTGAGCCAGCCGAGGAAGGCCAAGATGCTCCTGAGCCTTCTCAGCCAGTCACCTTAGACGCGCTTGCAGACGACATTGATGAGCTATCAGAGGATGTTCACCAGTTACGTGTTACACTCCTCTGGGAGATTAAGCGGCAAAAGGACTGTGATGCATTGTATGACTGAGATCGTCGCTACCGCCGCCGTATTGATGCCTTGATCGCGAATCGGTTGAACTTTGCCTTACCAGCTGAGGAGGAGGAGCCACAGAGCAGTATGGGTATCGATGGAGCAGGCACATCCGGCGCAGGACCATCAGGGTCCGGGGCAGATGATCTTGGGCAGCAGCTTTAGTTTTTAGTCTCTGTGTTTCTGTTATTTTCTTTTGTTTCATTTGTTCTTGTTCTGTGTTCTGAGGCAGGATATTTCTGAACCTTTATTGTGCTCAGTTAGTTTTAAACTTGTTTAGATGGATGCTTCTTTCATTAGTTTGTTATGATCTTTGCTTCATTTTCACCCCTACACTTCATTTCTGCTATTTGCTATCATTGATTCACACTTTGAGGATAATGTTGTGTTTGAGTGTGGGGGAGGGACTTATTGTGGATTTTAGCAAATGATTCTCATACATCCATGCATCTATGTGATTTTGAGGTGTTTTTGAACTTATAAATTGGTTGAATTGTGAATAATTGAGTTTAGTTGCTGAAGAGTTGAAATTGCACAGGATTTTCACTTTCTGCCACCTTTCGCCGCGGCGAAGCCCCCTTTCTTTCACGTTAATTAGCTCTCGGGATACTTTCGCTGCGGCCAACTTATGTTTCGCCGCAGCGAAAGCCAACCCTTTCTTTAGATTTCCTTTCTACCACCCTTTGTCGCGGCAACCTCAAAAGTTCGCCGCGGCGATTTCCCTTATTGTAAAAAAAATATATATTTTAAATAATAAATTCTTTGCAATTTCAACTGGTCTTCAGAAATTTTTCCTGGCTTAGATTCTCTATGCTCCTGCATCCTTTTTAAAATTATTGGAAAAGTTCAAATTGTACTAGTGCTTTGAGAAAACTTTCCATGTTTTTAAATGAGGGTTGAACTTGGGCTAGTTATTCTCATGTTTTTGACAGATAGTAAATGATGATATGCTTTGAAACTATGACGGTGTGGTTGTTAACTCTTGAGATTGATTAATTGAGATTTTAGCCTTGTTGAAAGGATTTTTGGGCCTAAAGTTATTAAATTGAGTGAATTTGCTTATTTCATATTTCTCTAGAACTTGTTTTAATTCTTAATCAAAGCTTAGTGAATCAATTTTTGTAAAAATGATAGAGGCATTCGATTTCAAATCCTCATTTCCCAAACACAAACCCAATCATTTTTACCATTGTAAACCCCTTTGGACCTTCGTCTTGAATACATGCATGCAATTATTTGTAGTAAAAAAAAAAGAAAAAGGAAAAAAAAAAGAAGAAGAAGTTGCTTAAATCGGAAAAAAAAAAAGAAAAAAAAGAAAAAAAAGAAAAAGCAAAGAAAAAAAGAAAAGAAAGGATAAAGATAAAAAAAAAATAAAATAAAAACTAAGTAGCTTCTTCCCTTGTTTTTATTTAGATTAATTCTGTCTTAATAATTTGTATGCTAGTACTCATTTCCATTTTCATTCTCATCCCATTCATTTCGCTTGGCCTTCATTCACGTTCTAAACCTTAAAAGTCCTCTTGATTTACAAAGTTTGCTTCCTGTGGTGGAGAGGTAGAATTATTACAAGCCTATGGTAGAAATTGGATTGAGTAGACTCTAAAACAAGTGAGTTAAGAGTGAAACACTTATCCGTGAGATAGATCTTCTTGATCAATCTTTTGAGTTAATTATCCATTGTGCTCATTTTCTTAGCATATCCTTGTTTACTGATGTCAACCCTGTGAGAGTTTCTTACTAATCTTCTGCTTTCATCTTTAAGCATGGTAGTGTTTCTCTTTGTGCTAGTATCTCTTTGAACTATTCTTGAGCTTTGTTCAGGAGTACAAAGGTCTAAGTGTGGGGGAATTTGATTGAGCTCAAGATATTATTATCTTTTCATTACATTATCCATGATTTTGTGGTATTTTCTGGTCCTTTTTAATGATAATTGTGCTTAATTTAGATTAAGAGTCCTTAATTTAAGTTAGTGTCTTTTTTAGGATAAAATTGTCATAATTGGTTATTAATTGTATTCAATTGATTTCTAGGACAATTGATGCTTCAATTTGTTGCTTTTTATTGTAGGACACTAGAGATTGGGGCCAGAATTGAAGACTCAAAGCACAAAGAACGAAAAGGAGCCTCTGCCATATTTCGCCGCGGCACACGTCTGCTTTCGCCGCGGCGAAAATAGTCGTCAAAGAAGCATAGCTCTCTACCATGGTTCCCCGCGGCGAATGCCTCGTATCAGCAAATTTCAGATCCGACCATTTCGGGAAAATCTGACCTACCCACCTCCAGGAACCGACCCATACACGTCATTTTCGGGTTAGAAACCCTATTTTGGGTATGGTGAGGTCAGACTCTCATTATCCAGCCACCACCTACGTTTCTATCATCATCTTCTCTCATCTCTCCCACAGAAACCCTAATCTTCCATTTTCCATCTTCTTCATCTTCCATTTTCCTGCATTTCTTCTTCATCCACTTTCACTTCTTTCATCTCCTGATCATTATGGCTGAAGATCTACCTCTGGTTGGAGCTGAGTCCAAGGCTATGATGAGCTAAGCTATTCAACTCTTGAAGATGGTGGAGTAGCATGAGTTCCCAGGCTTCAAAAGGGGAGTTTTAGTTTTAATCTTTAGTTTTTAGCTAGGCATTTATGATTTCCTAGGTTTAGGAGTTGTAAAGTCTTAGTTAGATGCTTTGATTAATTCTGTAATCAGTGGTTACTGATTAGCATTTGTATTTTTGGATTGATTTATGTTGAACTATGAGCTTAAATATATGTAGTTGCATATATGCTTATTGTAACTATCATTATTCTCTCTTATCTTGCATGGTTGTGTTTGGGTTCTGAGTTTATTGTGTGTTACATTAAGCCATTTGCATGATCATTCTAAATTTACACATTAGGGAAGCTAGACAAAGCTTTCATTAATGAGTTCATTAATGAAAGCTTTGGACTCATTGAGTTAATGAGGTTCTGATTAAAAAAACCTAATGATTTGTGAAACTCCCATATTTAAGTGAACTATGATTGCATCAAAACCATTTTCAAGAAATTTCCTATCATTCATTTCCATTACATCACTATTATCTTAAAAACTCCAAAAACATAGTATCTTAGATTTGTTTTCATTGCATTTAACTTTGGCTCATTTCATTAAATGTTAAAAACCCAAAAACCCCTTTTCATTACTTTGCATAGCATTCAGTCTAACTTAGATAATTAATTTAGGCTCCTAAAAGAGAAACGACCCGAGTTTGCATTATACTGCATAGCTTGGACTTAATTTTTGAGTGAGAACCCCAAAGCGAACGATAAGAAAAGGCTTTCTTTCACATGACAATGGTTCCAATTGCTTCTATTTCATGTATAAAAGGGTTTCAAAGTAAAGTGTGATAGAAGGCTAGTGCAACACAATAAAAACAAAAAAATAGAACAAACAAACAAACTATAAAGATAACTAAAGAGGCTGACATAGCAAGAACAGAAAAAAAAGACAAATAATATCATGAAAACTAAAGCAATCTTGAATTTGATTATAGTCCTTAATTCTTGCTAGGGGATCTAGTTTAGCCCAATGCTGAAGACCATTACTACAGGAACTATTTCTCTTCAATGTATGGATGTTTAGAAGCATGTGTCTATTTCTATGAAGTTGTATCATATGCAAAGGAACTTACAGGCATGCTTCCAGGAGATAATACTATTACGAGGCATTGAGACAACCCCATCTATCATGACGTCTACACCCTTTAGGTGTTAGAACGAAATCTAGTATAAAACACCAAAGAAATATAATTACAAGAAGGATGAACATGGATCAGATTGGCTATGGATCTTGGTCCCGATACATTATAGCTGGAAACATGGTTGTACTACCAAAGAAAGCTGAGAATGTGAATGCTTGCATACTTTGGAAATTCCATTAAGGCTACACTTGAACATATTGTTATGTTAGAATCTAGACTATACAACCTACTAAAAACAAAAGCTACAAACACAAAAAGAAGTCAAGGTTGATTTTTCAGTCATTGGGGCCATCATATAATTGCTCTAACTATAGTGGCCCCTTATCAATTTTATTGGATCCACCGGCGGTTTTTCTTGTAGGAGAACTACCAAAACCTAAGATTTGTGTTTCATAATTAATGTCAACCTGGCAAAAGACACTAATATGATTTTGTGTAGGCATCTTGTACCCCTTCTTTCCAAGAAAGCATATATATCTCGATCTTTTACACATGAGCCTCACCAGGCAAACAATACTCTTGCTTTCTATCAATAGCTCGAAGAGACTGGTTAGGAGTTGTGTGCACCTCTTCAGCAGTACTAGAATTACAATCCCCCTCAAGACAAACATCATTAGCATCCTATATTCTTGCCTTTTTACTAGCATTAATTATTGTCCTCATCAAATGATTTAGCTTTACGCTTACACATGTTCCTATCCTGAACATCATCTTCAAACAAAAAAATTTTAGGACAAGATTGTGTAGTGATTCGAACTCATCAAATTTAACATTAACAGACTTGGTACCTATAACTAAAACCAAAACCTAGGGATGAACACTGAAACTATTGAACAATTTTGAGCTACATGTTTGAAACCCATAACAAGAATGACACACCCTTCCTACTTGTTCCAAAACAAGTGACACTTGCAAATCTCGACCATCATGTAATTCAAATCAACCCAGATTAATAAACCTTGAGCAAATTCCAAGAGGCAAACCCGAAGGCATATATCATAGCAGTGTAAGTAACTCTTGCCAGCATTACAAAGGAATTCTCTAAATTTTCACCAATGTATCATGTAGTCTCTACATTATAGTATTTTAGAGGTAAACCATGAACTTGAATCCAAACTAGAAAATGATAAGCATAATATATTAGCCCAAGTGATACCTAGCTTTTATGGGTTTAGAGTAATGGAAATCCTTATAACGTCTATGAACCCATAAGAGCAGGTAATTTACATCCTCTGTAACTTGAAAATAAAGCAAAAAAGAGTTATTGAATTGTTATACCATAGAGATCAATCTCTTTTGGTGAATCTTAATCAAGGATTATAATTTTAAAGCAAGCAACTTACAACCATCCATAACCTTAGCAAGCACAAAGTGACTTTTGTTAAAAGAGGATCTATTGTAATCAGAAGAAGGAAACATATTGTCAAACTTCCCTAAAATTAAAGAGATTTAGTTCCTTAGAGTGACAAGATGGACATATAAAAAATAAACACCACTTAAAGGTAACAAGATTTCAAATACAAGCTTGAGATTGAAAAATGCAACAATAAATGGCATTTCTAAATTAAGAACTTAAAGTTCTAAGAATAAATATCCAAGTACAGATCAATGCATGTAAAGATTTGAAACAAAGTTACTAATAATAGACCAAGAGAACTAACTCTATTTCTCTTCATCTATGTAACATCCTGAATTTTAGGCTTAGAAGTACAAAAAATAGCCTAAATTGAGCAGGTTACTAGACGTCTTTGAGCACAAGTCCTAGAATTTCTCTAAAAGAATAGAGGGATCGTTAAGGACTAAACTGAGGTAAGAATCAAGTTAGAGACTCTAACGAGGTCTCAAGAGCTGAGCATGAGAAATGAAGATGATCATGGGTGAAAGTTCATGTTAGAGACCTTAATGAGATGATTGTTGAAGTTAGGCTTGAGTAGGGGTAACATTATAATTTTGCAAAGTTTTGGGCTAAAAAGAGGTAATTGAGTAGGCTTCTTTCTCATCTCTTACTAATCTCAGAAAATATTTCTGGAAGAACTGGTCCTTGAATAATTCTTAAGAAATCAGGGTCTCATTAGCTTAGAGCACCAACTCTGTATTTTTCCACAACCTATTAGCTTCTCTCTCTAACTAATAGATTGCCATCTGTATTTTGGTCTCAGATGAGCAATCCGTCACTCTAAAAATTCTCTCTTGTCGAGTAATCCAATCCTTAGCTATTTGCACATCTAATGTTCCTTCAAACATTGGTGGATTATGCTTCTAAGAGCACGTAATCCACTATTATAAATTATCTAGTTTCCTTGTAGGCCTTACCTGCTCTACTACTAGTTCTTGTGATTGGGGTTAGACTGGTTGGGCTATCCTAGCTGTTCCTTACCTAGGTTGTTGTAACTATACTATGACCGTTGTTACTGCTACTGCTATTACAACATCCCTTTCTTGTTCTTAATGAGCTTGGGTTACTCGTAACTCTTGCATTATTTTTTGTTGTTCCTCTAATCGGTTCTTATTATTTGAATGTGATCAACAGGGGGCCTATTTTGTTCTTCCCTTACTTGTGCATTATGTCTCGTTCTCACCATACTTATTGTTTCTTCTTAACTACAAAAGGAACAACATCGTTATATAACCTTTAACTCTTATATATAACCTTTATATAGTCAAAGCAACAGCAAAGTTTAACCAGTCACAACCAGTTGCATCAAGAGTCACATACATAATACAACCATGTAAAACTGGCCTGAAAAAGGAAAGGTAGAAGTAACAAAATTTTCTAGAACATCTATTAGCTGCTCAAAAGTACGTCTGTCTATACTCTCGCAAATGACTAGTATGGCATCTTGCCAGATCCAAGTGTCCAGGAGGAAAGCTAATAGTGCTCTACCCCAAACATCAAGGCCCAGCGTTTGTCGCTTCTTATTAGCCACTGTGTATAACAATTAGACTTGATGGAGGAAATCAAGATAGACTGCAACAGACTGATTCCCATTCCTTATGATATGTCTGCTCAGAAATATAAACTCCTGATGAGCCTTATCGGTTGACTATCAAATAAAACTAAGCTAAATATAATGTAGTGGCATCAACCTAGATGTCAAACTCTTGAGGAACCTATGAATGTCTTAGTAATCTAGCACAAATATCAAATTAATCAAGCAACACATGTAAGTTGATTATGCAAGCAGTGAATCTACCAATGACTAAAGGAAAATTATCTAAGCTTTTTATAATTTCTAGTCTTATGAGTGAAGATGAATGCAATGTATGAGTTATTCTTAATGGTCAATTCCACCAATCATCATAGTTCTTCTCTTAATTGAGTTTTAATTCCTTTATTAGACTTAGTTTGTAAAGACCTTCTCCAAATAATGAATTCAATAAGCTAGAACCCTAACTCATTAAATTCATCTAACACCTAATATGGATTATGCTCTATAAAAGGTATTCTACTCTCTTAATTAACAATGTTAGAACCTTAACTAGTCAATCAAGGGACTCAAACACTTGAGAAGAAAGAATCAATATAACAAAAGAAAATATCAATTCAATCAATCAATCAATTAAAGGGCATAATACAATCCAAATCTTAGTCTTAATGTAAATCAACTAAATTATACCTCTGTACAATCACAAATCACAAATCTAAACATTAGAGATTATAGTCTATTAATATAGAGAGTGAAATTAAGAATAAGGTAGAAAAAACTCCCAATATAGCTTTAGGAACTCAGATTGGCTTCATAAAAATTCATTTACTAAAATGCCCTTTTATCGACATAATCGGCTTTTTAATTTATTAAAACCATTCCACTAGCCTTTTAGTTGCGGGACTAATTTTATAAATTAATAAAACTTTTCAAACATTTAACTTTATTTTTGTGTATATTTTTGAGGTCTCTTGCTATTTTAAATAATTACCTCAAACGGTATACTTTTTACTAGTCATAACTTTATAAATTCTATTTAAGTTATCTCCGAGGTATTTTTGTCTTTTCTCTTCACAGAAGAGCCTTAGAATATTATTTCCCATTTTTTGAGATTTTCTTGGAATTCTATGTTTACTCTTCCAATTTTACCCCTGTTAGTTATAACTTTCTGAATTTACGGTTTAATCCTTGCTTGGACCTAGTTTCATATAATCCTCCCTTTGGGGTTTCTAACTTAACCCTTGGCCTGTATCTAGCCTCTTTTCTTTCTCTGGGCCTTCGAGTCTTTATTAGAGCCTCTAGCCTTGATTATACTTAAGCCACTGAAACTTTTACTTTGTAGTTTAGTCCCTAAAATTACTTTGACTTCCTTTCTCATCTTTGGGACTTCTACTCAAAAGGGGTCTAGTAGCCTATCAAATTTAAGCTATTTCTGGTACTTCTAGGCCCAAAAGTTGTGATGTTACATAAAGGGGCCTGAATTTTTGCCTATAAATACCACCTAACTACACAAAAATAGTTAAGAAATTGACACAAGTGGGGAGGTGCTATTAAATTGGTTTCTTGAACTTGAAAGTGGATCTTAGTTGGTGCATTTGAAGGAGGAATTACCAAGCTTTATTCAAGAATTCATTAAGGTATGTTTGAGCTTTGTTTTGTTTAAAATTAAAGTTTGTTTTGGTTGAAAAATGGAACTATAATTCAAGGTGAAGTTGTTGTCCATTTTTAGTTACAATGTGTATGCATTAGTGAAGGATAGAAGCCTTAAAAATAAGTTAGAATTATCATGTGTAAGTGGTGTTTGGATTGATTTTTGGAAGAAAACCAAGTTAGGGTCCTCAATGGTTCAATTCGGCTAAGACGAGTTCTTGGAGTAGGAGTTTATTTTGCTATATTTGATGATTCTAATGAGTTTAAAAGGTATTTTTGTATAGGGAAACACCAAGGAAAAGTGTTTACAATCATTGGAATAAAAAATAAAATTTTTGAAAGCTATATACTACCCCTATTTAGTTAAGTGTAAATGGAAGGGAAGGAATGTGATTTTGATAAATCTGAGTTGATATTTGGATTCTACATGAAAAATTGCATACGAATGAGTAAAGAGATTGTTGGAATCAAAGGAAGAATGAATATGTCAAAAATCAAAGAAAAGGGGAATTTAAGTAGGTTTAAGGTTAAGTGTTTGTATCAAAGCTTGAATAGTTGTTAATGTGACTTGTAATTATACTTGAATTGATAGGTTTTGTGGAGAAGAATCAAGGAGAACCTTAAACCCTTTAGAAGGCCAAATTGGTTGAATCCTAAAAGGTAGCATTGAATTTATAATTTGATTGTTTTTCTTGCTTGCATAATGTGTTTATGTTACTTGCTTTGTGTTGGTTGAATTATGTTATGGTAATGGTTGACTGTGTGATGCTTGATATGCTTTGGCCAAATGCATAATAATATGCCAAATTTGATTATGTGCTTGTTTTATTTCATGGCATAATGCATGACATGTAACTTGATGATGTTTTGAAGTATTGTAACATAATACATTATGCAAAGCTTGATTAACATGATAATTATGATTCATTGCTACTGAGATTTCCATAAAATCTCATTCCTTCCTATGTTAAATTATGTACCAATTAGGAATGGCTCAAGCAAGGACAAGGGCAAGGAGATAGTTTTAGGATGATGAAATTATATGGACTTTATAATAATGTATTGTTGTAATGTATATTGATGAACTTTGGCGCAAATTTGTAATGGATTATGAATGAGGTAAACTTAAGATCATATAATTATAATGTAGTATTTATGCTTATGAATATGGTCTTGGCATGGCTGGTTTGGTGTGGTATGAAAAAGAGGAAAGAAAATTTAAGGAATTATGATTAAAAGGATAAAAATACCATAAAATTAGATAGTTTTGTGACACATCAAAAAATGAGCAAATGAATGAGTTGGGACCTGAGATTTTGTATACTTACAGATCTCACTTTTAGCTTTAAATGAACTATTATATCATCAAATTTGGAGTTTTGTGCTAAGAGTTATGCCCTTCTAAAGTTGGGCTAAAATACTGAAAAATTAAAAAGTGACCAAATGAACAGTGCAACTTTGTGAATTTTTTGACTTTGTTTCATAAGAATATGATACCAATGAGTATTTTTCTCTTAAAGAACGTACTACAAGCTTCAAATAGAGCTTAGAACCATCTCATTTTGATTTTTTTTACATTTATTTATGAATTTTTAAAATTTGCTAAAAATTCAGTATTGAATGAATAGTAACCTAAGACCAAATTTTAAAATATTGAATTTTCTCAAATGGCTCTATTGTGATACAATAGAGCTTGGGAAATGGTTCCAAATGGCTCTATTGTGATATAATGTGGTATTTAAAGGAGGTATGACTGGCTTTTAAGTATTCTTAAAGCTATTTTACTGGTCTTCTGGGGATGAGACTAATTTTATACTTTTCTACAGTCTTTTAGATCATACATCCCCATTTTACCATAATTTTTTGAGGTTTCCTTATGACTCAAACAATTAAATCTACCTCTACATCTCAAACTGAGCCATAAACTTATAAATTCCTTTTAAGTTATCTCAGGGGTATTTTCATCATCTCTCTTCATAAAAGAGCCTTAGAATATTATTTCCCATTTTTTGGGATTTTCTTATAATTTTCTATGTACTTTTCATTTTTACCTCTAATGGCCATAACTTTCTGAATTTACGGTTTTAACCCTGTTTGGGCTCAACCTCATAAAACCATCTCTTTAAGGCTTTTAATTTAACCTTTGGTCTGTATCTAGCCTCTTTTCTCTTTCTGGGCCTTCGAGACTTTACTAGAGCCTCTAACTTTGATTACACTTTAACCCCTAAAAACTTTCACTTTGCAGTTTAGTCCCTGCAACTATTTTAACTTCTTTTCTCATCTTTGAGACTTCTGCTAAAGAGAGAGTCTGGTAGTTTATCCAATTCAGGTTATTTCTGGTATTTCTAGGCCTAAAAATCAAGATGTTACACAGAACCAATATGCCACTATCTATGTAAATTACTTCTTTTATGTGAAACTGCTACATAATGAAGTACTTGAGGAGAATCCAGATATAGATGACACCCTCTGGAGGCGAGTATTGATTGACACGCTATCGAGGACCCATATTTGGTAGGATGAGATCTAAAAGATTTGTGGCTGCTTTGTATCTTGTACTTTTGATTAGCTGCTTGATGATCTGGAGATCTTTGTTATCGCTCTGTTTCCTTTTTTTGCTTCTATGTTGTGAACTTGGATGACTTTATATTATATGGTTGTGATAGGCTGTACTAATACTTGAACAAATATTTTGCTGACTGTGCTATATATATAAATAGAAAAAGTTTAATGTAAAGTATCTTTTGTGTTAAGTAATGATTCTACTTCTCTTATAGTTAAGAAGATTTAACAAAATGGTTAAAACAAGACGTGCAACTCAAGTAGGGGAAGAACCAACAAGACCCCTTATTGATCTAATACAAAGTATTATGGAATGATTGGAGGAACAACAAAAGACTATACAAGAGATACAGGCTACACAAGCCAGCTAAGAACAGGAAAGGGATGCTGCCATAGCTACAGCAATAGTAGCAGCATTAGCACAGTTACAGCAAATAGCAAGGCTTGGCTAAAACAGCCCAACCCTTCCAACAACCTCAATAACCTCAAGAAGGAGTTGCTGAGAGGGCACGACCTACTGCAGAACTTGACACATTACAGCAATGGATAGTAAAGTTTGGGAAACACCACCCTCTAGCTTTCAAGGGAACTCAGCTAAAAAAGATCTTCAACATCCTGGAATGCTTGTTTGAGAGGAATGCTTAAATGGCTGTTTACAAACTAGAGGGAGAAGCCGACAGATGGTGGAGGAACACTGAGTTAGTCCTCCAAGCAAACGTGACTCCCATTGTCATATCCAGAATTTGGTAATTAGGAGTAAGAATATTCCTAAGTATTTAGGGGCCAAAATGATAAGAAGAAATAAAGAGAAATAATTTCCAAATTTATGTTAGTGTCAGGGAAAAAGAATAATTTCTAAGAGTTACGGTCAAGCGTATGTAATTTTAGGAAATAGGTTAGAAATTCCCAATAATTATGGAATAATTATGAAAACTAGAGAAATGCCACTTGGACACTATATTAATTTTTAAAAGGAAGAATTTTGATGGGAATTAATTATTATGATTTTCTAGTCAATTATGAAAGTTTGACTAATTAAGAAAATTGGTCAAAATTAATTATGAAAAAATATTTTTGAGCCCTCAGAAAATTAAGAAAAAATAGGGATAATGTGTCTTGAGAATTATATGATAGTAAACAAGTGGTTTTATGCCCAAATTACCTTTAGAAAAATTACAAAAGAATTTAAGGGTGAATTAGGCTAAATTGAGGCCTTTTATTTGGAAAATTCCAAATAAATAGTTTGAAGGTGAATAAAATTTCAAGAAAATTTATTTGACATCCCAATGAATTATAGGATATTAGGGGATTAAAGAGAGGCCTTTAAATATTCGAGGATTTTCCTAATTACTATGCCAAGTGGAGAAATCCCTATAAAAAAAGGAAAATAGTTTTCTCTCTATAATTAGTAGAAATTTGAGATTAAAGTTGCTAAATGTCAAGCCATCAATGGAGAGGATTAAAGTTGCTAAGTGTCAAGTTAATTATGGAGAGGATCTTGACTTTGGAAAATAATTTCATTTGGAATTTACTTAAAAAGTAAAAAGTTGCAAGAAGGTTTAGGCTAATGACATCTCACTATTGCATTAATTACAATTGTTGGGATATTTTGCCTTTAAATAAACACTTCCTCTCCTCTTGCAAGAACACATTTTTGGCTGGGGGGGACTCTTGCAAATTCATTTTTTTGAAATCAAAGAAAGAGGAAAGCTAGGTACTTTGATAATCCGTGCTAGGATTCAAGGTTAGTAGGTTGTCTTAAGTTGTTTCTTGCCTTGTTTCCTTCTGTTCTATGGTTGAAAAATTTATTCTTCCCTCTTGTTGTTGCTGGCCAAAATGTGTTAAGGTTAGGGAAAAGAGGTTTTGATGTTAAACCTAGTTAAAACACATTGATTCAAGGTTGTTTCAAGTGGTTTTGAGTTGTTATTTGAAAGATTTCATGATTCGTTGTTTACGGGTACTATTCAGCCACTTTGAAAACTATACCCTAGGATGAGGTTTTTTTTATAGTTTTGATGCTTCCATTGTGTTTAACATGTAAAATGGTGTAGGGTAAACCTAACGAATGAGCATTGGAAGCATTAGAATTAAAGTTAAAATTTTTGGAATCCAAGACCCCTTATCTGCCCAACTCTAGTTTTTGGGGGAAAGAGTTTTCTTTTCATGAATCCAAGTTCATATTTAGATTCTACATGAAAAATTATATAGGAATGACCTAAGAAAGGAATTTTTAGGTTAAAGAAAACAAAGCTCTAAAATTCAAAGAATTAAGGATTAAAGGGTTACTTAAGTTTTGCCATTGAATCTTGTATGGTTTGGATTGTAATGTGCTGCCCCTTTTTATGCAATGTGATGCTTAGGATTTGATATTTGTGGAGGAAAAGAAGAACATCAAAGAACCATTGAGCTTTTAGAGCAAGGTAGCAAGATTTAATCAACTACTAATGTTGACATTGCATTGTTTATGTGGCTACTAATGGATGATTGCTATTATGTGCTTGAGCTATGATGATTATGATGTGGATGCTCCTTGCATTTTATTGCCTTGGCTATTGCATGTTTGAGATTGCCTAATTATAAGAGAATTAGTCGTCCAATAGTACCTAATGTTGAAATGCATAATGATGATGCTTGCTTGATGTTATAGTTGATTATTCTTGCTATTGGGATTTCAATAAAATCTCATTCCTTTCAAATGTAATCCAATATTCTATGGGCTGAACTATCTAAGAAGAAGCTGCAAATTCAAGGGTAAATGTAGTGTTAAACCATGAAACCATTTGACTTTTGGCCATGTATAATCATGTATGTTTAGATGCTATTGACTTGGAGCTGCATTTTGAATAAGTTACTAGATCAATTAAATCACAAAATTTGGCATGCTTATAGTTCATGTCTTGAGCTTCAAATCAATAGGTAGAACGTTAAAATTGGATATTAGTATGATTTATGGTGATTTTTCAAAGTTAAGGTTTGAAATCTGAAAAAAGGTTTTAACGAAAGTAACAATGGTAACTTCCATAAAAATTTAGCACTAATTCACAATGAATTGGTTTGTGAGATTATTTTTCCTTAGAAGAGCATTCAAAGAGCTTTCCATAAAACTTAGAGGTACTCCATTTTGATCTTTTCTAGAATAACTTATAAATTTTCAAAGTTGGATAAAAAATCTAGAATTACCAAATAAACAGTGTTTTTCCATAAATCAGCGTCCAAATTACGTTTTTATGAGCTTAAAGATATAGAGCAACAAGATAACCTCACTTTTGAGGTAAAACCAATAAAGATTGTGGATCAACAAACTAAGCAACTAAGGAATAAGACTATTTCAATGGTCAAAGTGATCTAGAGAGCCCTAACACAGGAAGAAGCTACTTGTAAAGAGGAAGACGACATGAAAGCCAAACATCCAGAGCAATTTATATAAAGTATGTTTTAAATTTCGAAGACAAAATTTATTTAAGGGGGAGGAAATGTCACATCCTGAAAAATTTATCCTAACATTGAAAGTTTAAAATTGAGTTAAGGGCCAATATAGAAAGTAGACAGGAGGACGAAACAACTTTTGATATGAAGCTTCTAGGGTCTGGATAAATATTTTTAGAATTATCAGTCTAGAAAGGGCAAAATGGAAAAATTTGTGAAAAATTTTAGAAAATTTTCAAAAAATGGCAAAAGGTAAATTAGAGGTTTTGGTACCTCAATAGAGGCCCTAGAGGTGAAAATGGTGTGAAAATAACTTATTACAGAATTTCCTAAAGACAGAGGTTTTTCAGAAAAATAGTAAAAATTAAGTGAGAATAATTATTATAATTATTTAAAGGCCTCAATAATTCCAAGAAAAATGTGAAATAGTTATCTAAATATTTGATTGAATTTATAAAATTGATTTTAGGCCCTGAAATTAGAGGAATTAATTTCAGGAAATTTATTTTCAAAAGTCTTACTAATAAAGCCCTATTAGGAGAAAATTCAAAATAAATAGTTAGAGGTGGAGAAAATTCTAAAAAATTTTAGAATGCATTCTTATATTAAAATAGGTTTTTTTTATGTAGAAAAATGTGATTTTGGAGGCCTAGAATAATTAGAGAAAGTTACACATGAATAGTACCTGATAAACTTTAACATTACTTGGAATTGATATTTTATTGTTGGGCTATCTTCTTGGGACTTTCTAGATCAGATTAGGCTTCCACTTAGGCCAAGAAAAGCCTAGAAATTCATGCAAAATGGTGGCCCAATAATTAAATAGATTTAAGTCCAATTAACACGAAAATATCCATGGAATATTCTTGAATATTTACACATGGCATGATCAGAAAATTAGGGCTCTTGATGGTAGCCACTTGACCTCTTTGGTGGCTGAAAATCACACCACATATGGGGGGGAGTGTAAAACTCCTTCTCTCAAAACGTATTGAACTTAATGTAACATCCAGACTTTTAGGCCTAGAAGTTTCAGAAATAGCCTAAATTAAATAGATTACCAGACCCCTGTGAGCAGAAGTCCCAAAGATGAAAAAGGAAGTTAAAGCAGTTTCAGGGACTACACTGCAAAGTAAAAGTTTTCAGGGGCTCGGGTATAATTAAGGTTAGAGGCTCCAGTAAAGTCTTGAAGGCCCAAAAAGAGAAAAGAGGCTAGATACAGGCCAATAGGTAAGTTAGAAACCTCAAAGAGATGGTTCTATGAGGTTAGGCTTAAGCAGGGGTAAAACTATAAATTCTGAAAGTTATGACCAACAGGGGTAAAAGTGGAAGAGGGTACAGAAAATTCTAAGAAAATCCTAGAAAATGGGAAATAATATTCTAAGGCTCTTCTATGAAGAGAAAAGATGAAAATACCCCTGAGGCAGCTTCAACGGAATTTATGAGGTTATTACCGGTAAAAAGTATACCATGTGAGGTAATTATTTAAAATAGCAAGAGACCTCAAAAATATATACAAAATAGAGGTTAAATGGTTGAAAGGTTGTACTAATTTATAAAATTAGTCCCGCAACCAAAAGGCCAGTGGAGTGGCTTTAATAAATTAAAGAGCCGGTTTTGCCAATAAAAGGGCATTTTAGTAAATGAATTTTTATGCAAGGTTTAAAGGAAGTGTTATGGCCTAAGAAAATTCATAGATATTCTCTAGAATTAAAGGAAATATATAAAGCAGATAGAACAATTTTCTGAGCTCTGAAAGGCCATAAAGAAAGCCGGAGAAACGTGGGCCAAGTAAATTCGGAGGAAGCTTATGAAAAAAGTTTGATCCAACGGTTAGGATCTAATCTCCCATCTCCTCCACCACTTTCATGACACTTGGCATCTTCTAGAAGGTTGAGGTAAGTATGATGTAATAAGATGATGCAATGATGATGCAAAAGTCCACTTGAACTTCCAAATTTGCCCTTACCCTTTCTATTAGCCACCAAGGGCATTTTGGTCCATTCAAGCCAACTTTTTTGGCTATAAATAGAGCCTCTTCCCCTTCATATTTTCAGCCAACATGAGTTTAAGAGGGGAAACTCTGCCAAAATTTAGAGAGAAAAACGTAGGGGTGAAGGCCAAGAAGAAGGAACAAAGTTCAAGCTTCAAGATCAAGGTATGTGTGGCTGTAGCATCTGATTTGATACCTATTTCGAATTATTTACTGTGCGTATCTGATTCTGAAATTTTGTATGCTTAAAGTACACTCTGTGAGCTTTAAATCCATGGGTAGAACACTCCATTTGGATATGTGTACGATTTATGGTGATTTTTCAAAGTTAGAGATTGAAATCTGGAAATAGTGTTGAACTTTTAGAAGAGTGTCGAGTTCCGTACAATTCCGGTGCTGTTCAGCATAGAATTGGTTCCTGAAACTATTTTCATTTAAATTTAACTTAATTAGATTTCAGTGAGACTTGGAATCACTCGATTTGGACTTTTCTGGATTTAATTATGAATTTTGAAAGTTGATCAAAAATTCTGGAGATTCTGCGTGAACAGTACCCGCGAACCAAAATTTCCAGATTTGATATTCTTGAATCTAAAGCCATCTAAAGTGGTCCTAATTGACAAGAAATGGATCATAAGGATGGGAAATGATGAGATTTATGTTAGAAAAGCTAGAAAGAAAACCCTAAGACTAAGAGAAAGGGTTGAGGTTCAAGAAAGCTAGTCTTGAACTTTATATAATCTCTTGGTCCTAATGGGTTGTGTGACCAATGTGATTATGTTTAGGATCTTGAAACATCTAAGAGGATGTTTGATGATGTTGGGCTAAAGCTACCATGGTTGGAAAGTCAAGGGAGTCAAAGGAAAAGTAAGAGGAAGGCTTGAGGTGCAAGGTAGTGAACTTACCTATTGTCATTGCTTGATATGGTATGCTTGTGTGTTGCCGTGTACATGTTATTTGCATGTTGTTGTGACATGTTTTAGCTGCTGTAATTGCTATTCGTGATGAGTAGATTATGTCTCCATGGCCATGCATCAAGAAGTTAGTTTTGAGCATGCTGGTATGTCACTAATTAACAAGAGAATAAACAAGTTGCGTGTAGTGCATGAGCATCCATCTAGCATGATTAATATGGTATTGTTTGCTACTGAGATTCCCCCGAATCTCACCCCCTCCCTAACCAACCATTTAGGTCAATCAATGATGGGCACTAATGGCATGAGAAGCAAGGAGAAGAAGTGGAGAATTATTAATGCAAATGATTGATATGAATATTCAATGTATAATTCTCCTATGCTGTAAATTATGTTATGAATGCCATCAATTCAATGTATATGCTTAGGATGTTTATGGCATGAATGAAAGTATATGAGTATGAATGAGAAAGATTAAGCCCATGTTATGTATGTCAAAGAAATAAAAAGAATTAAAGTAAGGAGATATTAAGGGATAAAACGTAGGTCCTGAAGCAGTTAGTTTTGAGCTTCAGTTTGACCTACAAATGAATGATTTAAGTCACGAGATTCGGCAGACCTATAATGTATATCCCATGCTTTAAAATGAGTGGTAAATCACATCATTTGGATGTGTATACAATGAGATATGAATTTTCGAAGTTAAGGCGCAGAATCTGGAAAGTCTAGATTTTACCAAATGAATAGAAATTTTAATCCAATAAACTGTACGTTTTCAGTGATGATGAGTTCAGTTGAATATTTTTCTCTTAAAGATCATTGAAAGATCTTTCCATAGAATTTTGGAACACCTCCATACGATTTTTCTAGAATTAGTTATGATTTTCCAAAGTTGGACCTGTAATCTGAAAACTGGAAAGTGAACAGTAATTTTCCGAAAATTAACGTCCAAACTGAAATTTTTAAGTGTAAGACCATCCAATATGGTCTGGAATGGTTCTAAATGAATGCTAAGGTACTATATAAGTAAGGTGTGACACTTAACATATAACCCACTACTATGATAGAAAAGGAAAACTATTATACAAGCTACCATAGTAGGAAAGAAAACATGTAAACATTTTTAAAACTGATAATTAGACTGCGGGCAGAAACCCAAACAAGGTGCATGCAACTAAAAATCTTTCATTCTATCTTTTATTCTATCATTCAATTCATTTCATTGGGCCTCTGAGCCTCAAGCTCGGGTAAATAAGGCATCACACAAAAGCTTATCCAACTATTGACATGAACATAAATTCAGAATTTCGTACAACAACAAGAACAGCCTCCAGCCAACAAAATAAAGAGTCAGAGTCTCCAGCGTACAAATGCACTATGTCAACCAAAACATTTTCAAAATAACCTACCCATGGCAATATACAACTATTAATATATCTACACAAGCCAGAGGCATTACTGCTAAAATTAGCTCAAGTGTTGGTGTCCCTCCCCAGTGGCGCACGCCTAGAGCCTTGACCGAAAAACATTATAAACCACGAGGTGAGACAAAAGCCCCAATAACCAACTTTTAACTCAAGGTACAAACTAAGTAGGTGCTCGTGAGGTGTCAGGTGGGGGCAGTTACATATAAAACTATAAGTGATAGCCATATAAAATTATGCAAGTGCAATGATGCAACCTATTAGCATATCCCTTAGTTTTGGGGGGAATTTTAAGGAGCTGAACCTGACCTATCTCTCACTATGGGGGACGTAAGGAGCCACAAAGGCCTATCCCTCATTATAGGGGACATAAAGAGCCAACTATGATGTATTAATGGAGGCCTTACCATGTGGTAGTAACAATGATGTCTCTCACCAATTCCCCATACATGCATCATGCATCAAACATCTTTACCGAATAGTAAAAACACATTTCACAAGTAGTTTCAATCAATGGCATATCTTTCAGAGACTCCTGATACACTTAGTATTATATAAAACCCCACAAGACAACTTTTCCTTTTTCAATATACAAAAATATATTTAGAACACCATTTATTACTCGAAGCACAAAAACATAATTCTACTCATAGTGCCATGATAGTATGTACAGAGGATTAGAAAGTGGTTACCTTTCGCCTGAGCAAGGAATAACAAAACACCAATGATGCCCCGTGCACCAACATATTCTCACAATAGGTCTACACAAGCACACAAACACACAACCACCATGTATTAGTTAACAAACTAATAAAGTGGTCAACACAACACTTGGGGACTCAAAATTCCTAGTCTCAACCAAAACTCTACCCAACTCACAAGAGCCAAATCATCATAGCAACACTTTAAAAACCACAAGAGACCATTATCACTCTAGTTCCCCTTCCAAACATCAACTGAATTCAGAATCTCAAAGACCTACTCTAGGAATTCAACATCCAAACATCCAATTAGAACAATTGAAGTCTTAACAACATTCTAAACTGATCAAACATCTAATTTAACCCTCCTTGACATAACCCAATTCACAAAACTCAATTTCAACAACTACATTATCATCCTCAATCATAAACCTCCATTTTCACAAACCCTAAATGCTCAAAACTTTAAAATCTCCAAATCCAAGAAAACTACACTGATTAAATACTTAGACTAACCCATAGCAATCATTTAAACTCCAAACAATCAGTCAAAAACCTTAATTCCATCAAAAACTAGAAACCCCTAGGGTTTCCCTATAAAATCCTCAAAAATCCTGAGAGAAAGAGTAGATTAGAGATTAAATTCACTTACTTGAGGTAGTAGACCCTTAGAAACACCTTCTCCAAGCCAAAACACCAAAACCCTAGCAAAACACCACTTTCCTCCTTTAGATTTTCAATTTTTGCATAACTGAACAAATCCTGCGTATTTATAGATTTGGGCATTTCACTGCAGTAAACTCCAATCTTCGCCACGGTGAAAGTTTCCTGAGAGGAAACTCTCGCTCACCAAACCAACTTTGCCGCGATAAACTCCCAGTTTAATTGTGGTAAAACTTTCCTGAAATGAAAAATCTCGCCTACTAAACAACTTCGCCGTGGCGTCCCTCTGACTTTGCCGTGGCCAAACATTCCCGAAACGACACTCCCCCTAGAACTCCTCGGTTCGCTATGTGAAGTGAAACTTCACTGTAGCGAACAAATCCTGAGAGGGATTTGTTCACCTGCTCCTCCAACTCACTTTGATCCCAAACTAAACACTAAGTTCAAGTTTAATCACTAAACTATCCTCAAAATCAACCAAAAAGGGCTACCAAAACTCAAGACATTACATGGAGAGGCCAAAAATTTTGTCTATAAATATCTCTTAATTACACTAAAATAGCCAAAAGTTGACAAAATAGGAGAGGTACTACCAAAACTGATTTCTTGAGCCTGAAAGTGAGTCTTAGTTGGTGCATTTGAAGGAGGAAATACCAAGCTTTGGTCAATGATTCATCAAGATAGGTTTGAGCTTTATTTTGGTTAAGTTTAAAGCTTATTTTGATTGGAATTTGAGTTGTTATCTAAGCTCAAGGTACTGCCATATTTCAGTTGGAATGATTATGAATTAGGGAAGGATAGAAACCCCAAAATGGGTTGGAATTATCATGTTTAAGTGGTATTTGGATTGATTTTTAGAAAAAAAAAAAAGCAAGCTAAAATCCTTAAGGGTTTAATTTGGCCATGATGTGTTCTTGGGGTAGGAGTTTGTTTCAATGTGTTTTGATAATTTCAATGAGTTTTAAAGGTATTTTTGTGTGGGGAAACACCAAGGAAAATGGTTTAAAATCATTGGAATCAAAAATGAAATTTTTGAAAGTTATACTACCCTTATCTAGCCAAGTCACAATGAAAGGGAAGAAGTGTGATTTTGATACATCTGAATTGATATTTGGATTCTACATGAAAAATTATGCAGGAATGAGCTAAGAGATGGTTGGAATCAAAGAAGAAATAATTATGTCAAAAATCAAAGAAAAGGGGGATTTAATTAGGTTTTAGGTTAAGTGTTTTTGTTCAAGCTTGAATGGTTGATAATATGGCTTATCATTATATTTGAATTGATAGGTTTTATGGAGAAGAATCAAGGAGAACCTTAAATCCTTGAGAAGGCCGAATTACACCAAGTATAAGAGGTAGCATTGAATCAATAATTTGATTGTTTTTCTTGCTTGCTTAATGTGTTTATGCTCCTTGCTTTATGTTGGTTGAATTAAGTTATGGCAATGGTTGATTGTGTGATGCTTGATATGCTTTGGCCAGATGCATAATGATATGCCATTATGATTATGTGCTTGTTTTCCTTCACGGCATAATGCATGACATAATGACTTGAGGATATCTTGAAGTATTGTAACATAATACATTATACAAAGCTTGATTAACATGATAATTATGATTCATCGCTACTAAGATTTCTATGAAATCTCATTCCTTCCTATGTTAAATTATGTACCAATTAGAGAATGGATCAAGCAAGGACTAGACATCCAATTTAGTGTAGGGATGTGTGCTAAATATCAATCAGCTCCTAAGGAATTAGATGAAGAAGCCGTCAAGAGAATCCTCAAATATCTTATCAGAACACCTAATCTGGAAATATGGTATCCAAAGAAAGGAGCGGAATATCTAATAGAAAACTCAAATGCTGACCATAGATGTCACAAAATAGATAGGAAAAGCACTAGTGGACGATGCCAATTCCTCAAAGGCTGTTTGGTTTCGTGGTCAAGCAAGAAACAAAACACTGTGGCTATATCCTCTACAGAATCAGAATATGTTGCCACTGCAAGTTATTGTGCTCAGACACTATGGTTAACATAGCAATTACAAGATTTAGGAATCAAGTTGAAAGAGATCCCAATTCTCTATAACAACACGAGCACAATCAGTCTGTCGAAGAATCCAATTCATCATGCCTAAACTAAGCACATTGATGTTCGACATCATTTCATTTGGGATCATGTTCAAAAGAAAGATGTGAAGGTAGAATCCATTCCTATTGAATATCAAATCAAAGACATCTTCACAAAGCCCCTCGACCAACAGAAGTTCAATTACTTCAGAAGACAATTGGGAATGGTAAATCCCAATGGGTTGTAAGAAATCTTACATTATTTCTTTATATTGAGCATTTAAATTTTGATGCTTTGATGATTAGAAAGCTAACTTAAGCATTGGAGTAGTAGACATTTATTTTACAGGAAACTCTGTTTTGATATTAAAAAATAGAGGTTAACAGAGGGGAGAATGTTCGATGAAGACATCAATGATTATGCCTTGAGAATGGCTATATTTATCGATCACCTGATCAATAATGACATTTATGGATTAGATTATCGATCACTAATGCTGGTTTGCTCATGGAGAATGGCAACAAGCAAATTTGGGATAACAAGTTCAATAAATCAATTATCAAACACATGTTCAATCATCTAAGGAGAAATTTTGTGCAAAACAAAAAGCATCTTAAAAAGGTAAGGTTGATTGATCACTTGATTGAGCATTGATTTATCAATCAACTTGTCAATCAATATAAGTAGGGAACTTAGTGATCACTTGTTTGATTAATGCTTGTTCAATAACGTGTTTCATAACTGTTCATAGCGTTCTTATTTAATCTTTAATATTATTGATCATCTAATCGATCATGGTTTAATCAATAACCTGATCGATAATTCTCAGTGTTTTAAGTATAGAAATTTGAAATTCCCTCATTAGTTATAGAACCATAACTCGATAACCGCTGTCTTTGTTTCTCAACAACGGTCAAATCCTTCTTGTTCCATTAAATTTCTCATAGAACTCTACTCAAAAACACCTTTTAAACATTTTTAATCACTCCAAACATTTCCTATCTCAACAATCACTAATCATTTCTTATAAATCCATCCTACACTAAAAATGATGAGAGTGAAACAACCTAGTGCCAGTTGAGAAAAGAGCTCTAAAATGCAAGTCCAATCCAAAAAGACTACACCCTTAAGTGCCAAGACAAAGTATAGACCAAAGGTCAGGCAAGAAAAATCACAGAGGAGTGGAACCTTGAAGATCAAAGAAAGCAAAACACAGAGCTCTTCACAGCAAACTCCTTGGAAGACACTGGCTCGATCAAAGTCCAAGCTGCCTGTAGTTTCTGAAGAATCTAAAACTAAATCTGGTAAAGAAGTATCTATTTAGAAAGTTGTGGACACAAGCCTGAAAATTTTGGTACCAAACCAGACAAGATAGAAGAAACAGAGGGTCAGTAAGGGGGTATCTCGTCAAACTCCTACTCAAGGTAATCCTCTTCAATCTTTTGAAGAATTTCTTATTGGTAAATTGGACGAGGATGTTAATATGGGCATGTATAAAACTGATTTTGCAAAACGAAAGTTCTGCTTAGTAGTTTTTGTGGACATAAATAGTTTGAAAACCAATGAGAAAACTCGACTAGTTCTGTCTGAGCCGATAGAATACTCTCTAATTAGCTAAGCATCAGAGAAGATTACTGCTCTGAAGTAGTAGAGGAATATGATGAAGAGCAGAATATAGTTAGGAGCCGCCTAACTACTAAGCTCAGAGGCCAAGCTATCATTCTAGACTGATTAAGCCTTAGTCATTATGGGCTCTCAAAAACAATTCAATTCCGTATAGGAACACACTACAATGGTACAATCCAAGTCGTGTTCACTTTGAGGAGCCTAAATTGATCCAATGTAATTTAAGTGACAAAACCATGCAAAAAGGGTAAAATTAGGGGGTTTGTAAAGCTGAAATTAAGTTGCAATAAAATCAAAATGCAAAAGAGGTAAAGTCTTTTTGGTCTTTTTAAATGAATTTAGAAAGTAAAGACAAAAAATGATTAAATGGATAGTTTGTGAACTTAATTGATAAAAGTGCCCTTGGAGAATTGATTAAACCTTCATCACTTTAAAATATGCTGGGAGTTTACTTGAAAACCAATCTTAGCTATTTTAGAAAAACCTTCCAAACTTAGATAAATTAGTATGTTAATGAAACCTTTGACTCGAAGACTCACAACAAAACTAACCACCCTCATGAATGCACACTTGGCGAGATTGATGCAATGGTAATAACAACTTGAACACAATAACCAATTATGCTAACAAAACACCACATTAAATCAAAACCGAATTTAGATTGAACATCAACCAATATTCACATGACTAAATGTAGGATTCTCATTACAATACAAATACCAAGGCATAAATTCTCAAAATCCAATCTAAAATGCAAAGATTATAACATTAAAGTTCAACTTTAACAACAATACAGAAATTCTAACGAAGAACAACTAAAATGCTATTAAAGTAGTGGAAAAGATAAAATAAACTCCCCAAATGAAGTCCCAAGCTCAAGCATTCACCAACACTCCTCAAGGAAAAACATTCTAGCCTCTCATGACTTCAGACACAGCTCCTCCAAACTCTGAAATCATAGCACCAGCCGTAGCAGATGAAGATGGATGATGGATGATGGAGGATGTAGAAAAGTGATGGAACAGGGTGGAAAGGGAGTGAAAATAGGTAGGAATTAATAGGAGAACCTCAAAAACCCTTGAAGAACCCTAAGAGACGAAAGTGGAAGTGTCTGGACGGTGACTGGCAGTTAGCTCGTGCGTTATGTTTCCCAAAATCGAAATTTGAGGTTAAAAACCTAATTTCATGTCAGCGCATTGTCGTTGTGACTAATTCACTAGTTCGCCGGACCAATTGAGTAAAACGAACAACTACATTTAGTTGGCCCTATTCTGTAATTTCTGTAATTTACTAGTCCTTAACTGTAATTTTCTTGAACTTAGGTCCTTTGGAGATATGTTTCACTTGACCATTGACCTGAAAATCAAATTAAGCACTTGTAATATCCAATTTAATTTTGTAAAAGATGATTAATTAAAATGAAGCAAGAAATGACAATTATGCCCCTTACAAAGTGCTTAATAAGAAATCAAACTCACAGTTCTAAATGACCACAATTCATATCAAGACATGCATTTTAAACCAATCAGTCCATCTAAAAACATGCAATTAGACATGAATTAATACTGTAAAACTTGGTCAAATCAACTCCCTTACACTTAGACATTTGTGCTCCTGAGCAAACTAAAAACAAAAATAGCAAGAGTTGTGAAAAGATTAGAGTCGAGCACAAATGATAACAAGTGCTCCTCACAACCAATCAAGCATACATCAAAAACCAAAGACAACTCAACTGACCCATAGGATGAAAGTGACAAGTCAAATAGCAGTATTCTCCCACAGGCAAAAGCAGTAAGACAAACCATACAAGGTGATTAACCAAAACAACCAATCAACTAAAGGGAATGAGGATCGGAGATCACTCAAGGGGTAAAAGTGTATCGTTCAACTCACCTTAATCGGGTCATTTTCTCTTAAACCCACTTGACAAAACAATCTATCATAAGCTTGTAATGGTTCTACCATCTCCACTAAGAATGCAATGATGCACTAGATCAAAAGGGCTTTAAAGGATGTAATGATAAATGAAGGCTAAATGGGGTAAGCGATAAAATGAAATAGGACAAGTACCAAACTACCAAAATTGACTTCCAACTAGCTTTACATTGAAATTGTTGAAGCACAAAACTTTGATCTTCAAACCACCAAGGAATTTTGCCTTCTTCAAAATTTTTATTCTATGGATCCATTTTTTTTCCTTTGGCAATTAGAAACCCAAGAAGAAAAAGTACAACATCACAAATGTAGTAGTAAAAAGTGTAGTTGGAACTTGAATAAACAATACATGTGTTGGTACTTAAAATTGAAGAAGGCTCAAAGGAGTGAACAAGAGTTAGATCAAGTAGCTTGTGTTTGGGGTAAAGGATTTAGAAATGAATGCGTTTATCCTATCCAAAACACCAATGCATATGAAGTTTTGACAAAGAACCAGGATAAGTTCTAGAGAATGTAAAATCAAGTGAAGAAATCACACTAGAACGGAATTTGGCCTCAAACAACTTCCAACAAGGTTAAATCTCTTGTGTTCATCCATAATGCTCAATCGAATGCAAGATTAATTCCAATGCATGAATAAATCCACTAAAATTGCAGATCAAAGAATGAAAACCATTCGAAAAGTTTCAATCACCCATGAGTGAGTTAAGAACTGAAAAGGCTTCAATAAAACTAGAAAAAATTTCTCTTTGCAAAAGCAAGCAGTCAAAGTCCAAATGTGAGTGAATTTCAGTTAGACCTCTACACAGCTTATGAAACAACTTTTATGGAAAACATTGCATGTTCATCGCAACTAACACAAGTAGTCACCATGACCAAAATAATCACAGAGCCATAGAAAAGAAACTTCGTCGCAGCCAACACATTTAAGGACCTTGTCACCAAGCTTAAATTCTTCCTCAAGATACCACTGTCGTGAATAGCCTTGCACTTTTCCTTGTACATCCGAGAGTTATTGTAGGCCTCACGTCTCATTTCTTTTATCTCTTGAAGCCGAAATAACCTTTCTTCACTAGCTTTGTCCATCTCTTTATTACAAGTTGAAACAGCCTAATAAGCCTTGTGATCTAATTCCACTGGTAAGCGGCATGATTTTCTATGGACGAAACGATATGGAGACATCCCTATGCGGTTCTTGAATGCTGTTCAATATGCCTATAGTGTATCATTTAGCTTTAAACTCTAATCCCTTCTTGAAGGCTTTACTATTTTCTCCAAGATCTACTTGATTTCTTGGTTGGATACCTCTACTTGGCCATTTGTTTGAGGATGATAGGCAGTAGATGTTTTATGTGTGACCCCATATTTAACAAGTAGGGTACCAAGAAGCCTATTGCAGAGATGGGTTCCTTGATCACTCACTAAGGCCCTAGGAATCCCAAACCAACTAAAAATGTTAAACTTGACAAACCCAACTAAGGATTTGGCATCATCTTTCTAGGTGGGGATGGCCTCTATCTATTTAGAAAGGTAGTCAACTGCTAGAAGAATATAATTAAAGCTATTAGAAGGCGGGAAAGGGCCCCTAAAGTTAATACCCCAAACATCAAACATTTCACAGAACAACATGGGCTTTTGAGGCATCTCATGCCTCCAACTCAAACCCCCAAATTTTTGGCATGTCTCACAAGATTTACAGAATTCATAACAGTCTTTGAATAGGAAAGGCTAGTAAAACCCACTCTCTAAAATTTTCCTCACTATCCTTTTTGAACTAAAATGCCCCGTACAAGACAATGCATGGCAAGCAGTGACAATTCATTGTTACTCTTCTTGAGGCACACACCGTCTTATGATCTAGTCTCCACACAGCCTCTATAGGAATGTCTCATCCCATACATAATCCTTAGACTCAGATTGGAGCTTCTGTACCTAATAAGTAGACATAGAAGGTAGGGTCAGTCCAGTCATAAGATAATTCACAATATAAGCATACCAAGGCTCTCTAAGAGCTATTGAACATAATATCTCATCAGGAAAAGAATCAAAGACAAGGTTAGAATTATTAACTCTCTTTATGTTTAAGGGTAATCGGCTTAAGTGATCGACCACATGATTTTTAGCTCTAGCTCGGTCCTTTATCTCAGGATTAAACTCTTGTCAGAGGAGAGCCCAACAAAGCAACTGAGGTTTTAAATGCGGTTTCTTAAAAAGATACCACACTGCTGCATGGTCAGTGAATACAACAACTCTGGAATTAATCAAAATAAGGTCTAAATTTATCTAGAGCAAAAATTACAACAAAAAGTTTCTTCTTAGTGGTTGTGTAATTACCTTGCGCGGCATCCAAGGTCTTTGAAGCATAAGTGATCGCTCTTGAAAGTTTATCTTCGTTTTGCCTTAGCATGGCTCCAATAGCAAAGTTAGATGTATCACAAGAAATCTCAAAATGTATATCCCAATTTGGGGTAACCAGGATGGGTAGAGAAATCAATTTGGCTTTCAAGGTATCAAAAGCAATTTTACAGGCATCATTAAATTCAAGCCCCGTATCTGTTTTAAAAGATTAGAAAGTGGTAATGCAATTTTGCTAAAGTCTTTTATAAATCTTCTATAAAATCTTGCATGCCCCAAAAAGGATCAAATTTCTTTAACATTAGTGGGATATGGGACAAAGGAGATAATTTCAATTTTGGTCTTATCCACTTCTATGCCCTTGTAAGAAATTAAGGGACCCAAAACTATGCCTTCATTAACCATAAAGTAGCATTTTTCAAAATTCAGAACTAGCTTCTTTTCAACACATCTTTGTAAAACATTTTCTAAGCTAGACAAGCAAGCAATAAAAGAGTCACCATACACAATAAAGTCGTCCATGAATACCTCCATGCAATACCCCAAGAAATCATTGAAGATTGACATCATGCATCTTTTGAAGGTTCTTAGGGCATTACAGAGTCCGAATGGCATTCTTCTGTAAGCATAAGTCCCAAAAATCACAAGTGAATGTGGTCTTCTCCTGGTCCTCCAGTGCAATTGGTATTTGAAAATAAGCGAAGAAGCCATCAAGGAAACAATAATGGGATTTGTTTGCTAATCTTTCTAACATTTGGTCAACAAAAGGGATGGGGAAATGGTCTTTGCGTGTAGCATCATTAAGCTTTCTATAATCAATACAGACACGCCATACATTTTGGACTCTAGTGGGTATGAGTTCATTCTTTTCATTTTTCACTACAGTCAACCTACTCTTTTTGGGCACTACCTGAACAGGGCTAACCCATTTGCTATCTGATATGGCATAGATAATCCTAGCACTAAGGAGCTTTGAGATATCCTTCTTAACTACCTCTTTAATCAAAAGATTGACTCTTCTTTGGTTTTGTTTCACTAGTTTCGCTCTATCCTCTAAAAGGATTCTATGGGTGTATACGGTTGGGCAAATACCAGGTATGTCTGCTAGAGTCCATCCTATGGCTTTCTTATACCTTTTCTGTCACGCCTTACTATTAGATCCACTTAGGGTTTAATAAAAACCATTTTAGACCACATTGGATGGTCTTAGGCTCAAAAATTCATGAAAAATGCTGATTTTCGGATTTTTACTGTTCATCAGGTAAAAATCCGATTTTCTGGCCCAACTTCAAAAATTCATAACTTATTCCACAAAAATCCAATTGGGGTGGTTCAAAATTATATTTAAAGATATTTAAGTACACTTTCAAGGAAAAATTATATCAATCTGAATCTCAGGACGTCAACTATAAGCATACCAAATTTTATGAGGAAATTCATTCGGTAACTAAATAAAACGTGGCTCTAAACTAACGTCTTGCTTAGGGATTACAGCACCAACCAATGATATTTATACATAACCAAATGTCCACGAATATTTTATGGTGTAACACCATAATTTAGCCTCCAATATGAAGCTTGCTCTTGAGAGTTTCAGGTCCTAAAATGTTACATTATATTTGGGATATGAGATTTTAAGAAATCCTAGTAGTAAGATCAATCAACTAAAACATTAACATGTATCAATTACAAGCATTCCAACCTTTTGCTATTAATAGGGAACTACTTTACCTCATACATGTAGCACTCTAACATGCAATAGCCAAGGCATATAAAGTAAGGAGTATAGCTACACAATCATCATCACCCTCATCATTTAGTTCAACCACATAATAGCACATGAAATTGCATAGCAATCAATGCAACATTCAACATTAAGGGTCATAGAAAGTTACAAACGTGATTTTTTCGTAACTTGTAGTCTTCAAAAGTGATTCCAAATGCTTCTGCAAGACAAGTTATTTGGTATAAGCATAAGGTGTTACATTTATGGTTTTAGAGCAAATGGTTCTGGCTCTCTGAAAAAAATTTTAAAATTTAAAATTTTTATGCTCTGAATTTTGAGGAAAACATTTTACACTGTTCATTAATGAGTTTATTTGGTCATTAAGATTGCAAAAAGCTTAGGTGATAGCTGTCTGTGGTAGTAGATGTGGAAAATCGAGAGAGACTATTAGCAAGGTCATGCCCAGTGAGCCATATCCATGGTGGTACGATGACACATGGTGGTAAAAGGATATTGAGAGGCACGGAGAGCTTAGCACCAAATTCCCAACTATCTGTGTAGATTACTTTGGCTTCAAGGGGAAGGCTCCAGAGAGAGACATAGCCATAGTTGTCTCTAACGATGTACCAAAAATCATTGAGATACCTAGTGATGATGGAGCAGGTCCGAATCAGATCCCTATACCTAAAATTAAGAAAGAGTTCAAGTACCTTGCTCAACTAGTTCAGGAGTTCCAGTTTAGAAGTTATTTCATTAAGCCGTATGAGCACCAGGAAGCTGATGTATACTTGAGGTTCTTAGAGGACATTAAGAGCCTCTATTATTGGGTAACTAGGGAGTATCGTACCTTGGGGGATGATGACTGGATCCTAGCCCTGTATCATGTAATTTCCAAGACAGAGATGGGATGAAGGAGTCAAAGAGATATGTGATCACGTACCTAGATGTACCTTCCTGGAGATGGTCGAGGCCATAGAGACCTTTGTATGGGCTACTTTTCCGTGAGTTGGTCATGACCAGTATTAGACTTACAATATACACAGTGTAAATACTTTTAGGCTGTATGTAAGATAAGCTAACTGCTAAAGTCCTTGCATAATCTTTTATTGCTATACAAATGCTAATTATATAAATATAAGAAGTGTGTTTACAATAAATGATTAAGAAGTTCCTTTATTCTCCCATAGTTAACTAAAGAACAAACAAAATGGTAAGAACACGAAGAGGAGCAAGAAACACTCCTAAGGAATCACATAGGGATCCTATCCAGCAAGTAATGAATAGGCTGGATGAATAGCAACGAGTCGTACAACAAATACAAGAGGCGCAATTATGGTAGCAAGAAAAGAGAGACGCTGTTATAGCAGCAATGATTGCTCAGTTACAACAACCTGAGCAAGCACAAGCTGAAGCAGCTCCACTAGTCCAACAGCAAGTACCTGAAGAGCAAGCAGGACTGGCTGAGAACCAAGGAGATATCCAGCAGTAGATTGCAAAATTCTACAAGCACAATCTACCAGAGTTCAAGGGTTCACTAGAACCACAAATAGCTGAAGATTGGATCACCCGACTAGAGAAGATCTTTCAGGTAATGGGGTGTTCATCTGAGATAAAGCTTAGATGGCAATTTATAAGCTGGAAAAAGAAGCAGATCAGTGGTGGAACAACACTGAGTTGGTATTGCAAGCCAACAACACTCTAATAACGTAGGAGGTGTTCAAGGAAAGGTTCTACCAGAAGTACTTTCCTTGATCAGCACAAGATAAAATGGAAGCTAAGTTCCTAGTGTTGCAGCAGGGGAATAATGAAACTTTTGATGACTACCTAGCAAAGCACATTCAGTTGTCCCATTATTCTGCTTATCTAAAACGTCTTAACGATGAACGGTGGAATACAGAGAAGTTGGTTAGAGGATTAAAGCCGACACTAAGAGAGGTCGTGGCGCCTCAACAAATAGAGAGTTTCAATAAGGCAGTAGAAGTCTATCGTATTACTGAATCGATTCAGAATCATCGAGGGATGATGCCAGTAGCTTTGAGAACTGAGAGACCCCCATCGAGGCCGAGTCAAGAAGGAACCTCTTATGTTAATAAGAAGATGAAGAGGCTTGGCTCTGGCAGAAAGATGAGAAAAGGGAACAGACATCCAGAGGGGTTTGATATCACACGAAAGGCCAAGGAATGTGAGAAGTGCAGCAAGAATCATGGCGACAGGCCATGTTTATTTGGCAAAAATCATGGCGACACTTTTCAAAGGAATGCCCACAAGGGGCAGAAGGGTCGAGACAGTAGACCCAAGGCAGAGTGTTTGCCTTTACACAGGAAGAGGCTCGTAAGTCCCTGATATAATCCAAGGTACGGTCATTGTTAATGATTGCCTTGTGTATGCCATGTTTGACTCAGGTGCTAGCCATTCCTTTATATCACATGACTGTGTTGGGCAATTAGGTTTGACTGTTGATACCTTACTATATGATATTGCTGTTTCTACTCCCACTAGTCCTAAAGTTGTGACTTCTAAAGCGTGCCTGAATTGTATGGTCTGTTATGAGCAGTACTGCACTGCCATTGACTTGATATGCATGCCTTTTCGTGATATTGATGTGATAATTGGTTTGTGTCACACCTTACTTATATAGTACCTTAGCAGTCATTTAGAACCATTCCAAACCACTTTGGATGGTCTTAAACTTAAAAATTTCAATTTGGACGTTAATTTTTGGAAAATTACTGTTCACTGTCAAGTTTTCATATTACAGGTTCAACTTTGAAAAATCATAACTAATTCTAGAAAAATCGTATGGAGGTGTTCCAAAATTCTACAGAAATCTCTTTCAATAATCTTTAAGGGAAAAATATTCAAATGAACTCATCCTCATTGAAAACGTACAGTTTATTGGATTAAGAATACTATTCGTTTGGTAAAATCTGGACTTTCCAGATTCTGCACCTTAACTTTGAAAATTCATATCTCTTCATATACACATCCAAATGAGGTGATTTACCACTCATTTTAAAGCTTGGGATATGCACTATAAGTATACCAAATTTCGTAACTTAACTCATTCATATGATAGGTCAAACTGAAGCTTGAAACTAACTGCTCCATGACCTACGTTTTATCCCTTAACATCTCTTTACTTTAATTCTTTTTATTTCTTTGGCATACCTAACATGGGCTTACTTTTTCCCATTCATGCTCATACATTTCTATACATGCCATAAGCTTTATAATTAAATACATGGCATTCACAACATAATTATAATATAGGAGAATTATACATTGAATATTAGTATCAATCATTAGCATCAATAATTCTCCACTTCTTCTCCTTGCTTCTCATGCCATTAGTGCCCATAATTGATTGACCTAAATGGTTGGGTATGAAGGGGTGAGATTCGGGGGAATCTCAATAGCAAACATTACCACATACATGCACAAGATGGATGCTAGTGTATGGTATGTAGTTTCATAAACTTAAGTTAACTAGTGACATGCCATCATGCTTTATGCTTGGTATAAAAATGCATGGCCATGGGAACATATTAAAAACAGCATTTCCAACAACAATCATCATGTCACAACATCATTCAAACAACAAATACAAACCAACACATGAGCATACCATGTCAAGCACACAAAGGGTAAGTTCACTACCTTGCACCTCAAGCTTTCCTCTTACTTTTCCTTTGACTCCCTTGACTTTCCAACCATGTGGGCATTTGGTCAACATCACCAAACATCCTCTTGGATGTTCCAAAGGTCCTAAACATAACCATAATGATCACACAATCCATTAGGACCATTAGATTACATAAAGTTCAAAGCTAGCTCTCTTGAACCTCAACCCTTTCTCTTAGTCTTAGGGTTTTCTTTCTAGCTTTTCTAACATAAATCTCATCATTTTCCATCCTTATGATCTATTTCTTGTCAATTAGGACCACTTTACATGGCCTTAAATTCAAGAAGATCAAATCTGGAGATTTTGGTTCGTAGGTACTGTTCACGCAGAATCTCCAGAATTTTTGCTCAACTTTGAAAATTCATAATTAATTCTAGAAAAATCAAAATTGAGTGCTTCCAAGTATCAATGAAATATCCTTAAGTTAAATTTGAAGGAAAAATAGTTTTAGGAACCAATTCTATGCTGAACAACACTGGAATTGTACGGAACTCGATACTCTTCTAAAAGTTCAACACTGTTTCCAGATTTCAATCTCTAACTTTGAAAACTCACCATAAATCGTACACATATCCAAATGGAGTGTTCTACCCATGGATTTAAAGCTTACAGAGTGTACTTTAAGCATGCAAAATTTCAAAATCAGATACACATAGTAACTAATTCGAAATAGGCATCAAATCAGATGCTACAGCCACTACATACCTTGATCTTGAAGCTTGAACTTAGGTGAACTTTCTCTCACTAGAAATAGCTCTTTCTCTCTCTAGATGCAAGGGCAATAGAGTTTCCCCTAGTGTTCATCAGCTTGGCCAAACTGGGGGGGAGAAGAGTGCCTTTTTATAGCCAAAAAGTTGGCTTGAATGGACCCAAATGCCCTTGGTAGTTAGAAGAAGGAGTAAGGGCAATTTTGGAAGTTCAAGTAGACTTTTGCATCATCATTGCATCATCATTGCATCACCTTATTACATCATCCTTGCATCATGCTTCTAGAAGAGGCCATGTGTCACAAAAATGGTGGAGGAGAAGGAAGATTAGATCATAGCCGTCGGATCTAAACTTAGCCCTTAAGTTTCCTCCTATTTTACTTGGCCCACATTTCTCCGACTTTCTTTATGGCCTTCTAGGGTTCAAAAAATTCTTCTGTCTACTACATAAATTCTCTTTCATTCTAGAGAGTATCTATGAATTTTCTCAGGCCATAACACTTCCTCTAAGCCTTGTATAAAAATCATTTACTAAAATACCCTTTTATCAGTATAATCTGCTCTTTAATTTATTAAAGCCATTCCACTGGCCTTTTGGTTGCGAAACTAATTTTATAAATTAGTATAACCTTTCAACCAATTAATCCTTATTTTTACGTACATTTTTTAGGTCTCTTGCTATTTTAAATAATTACCTCAAACAGTGTACTTTTTATTGGTCATACCCTCATAAATTCTATTTAAGCTATCTTAGGGGTATTTTTGTCTTTTCTCTTCATAGAAGAGTCTTAGAATATTATTTCCCATTTTCTGGGATTTTCTTGGAATTTTCTGTACACTCTTCCATTTTTGCCCTTGCTGGTCATAACTTTTTGAATTTACAGTTTAGTCCCTGCTTGGACTTAACTTCATATAATCCTCTTTTTGAGGCTTCTAACTTAACCTTTGGCCTATATCTAGTCTCTTTTCTCTCTCTAGGCCTTCGAGACTTTACTGGAGTCTCTGACCTTGATTATACTGAAGCCCCTGAAAAACTTTTACTTTGCAGTTTAGTCCCTGAAACTGCTTTGACTTCCTTTCTCATCTTTGGGACTTCTGCTCAAAAAGGGTCTGGTAGCCTATCCAATTCAGGCTACTTTTGATGCTTCTAGGCCCAAAAGTCTGGATGTTACAGTTTGAATTGGTTGTCTGCCAATAACATACTTCTAGATTATGGTAAGAAAACATTAGTATTACCCTCTAAGAAAGTAATCCCTAGAAAAGAAGTAAGTTTAAATTACATAACTAAAGCCGAAGCAAGTAGATGTTTATGGCACGAATGTCAGGGATATTTTGTATTCTTCTCGATTCAAGCAAAGGTAGAAGAAGGAATCAAAGAAATACCGGTGGTGAAAGACTTTTCAGAGGCATTTCCAATAGAGATCAGTGGAATTCTGCCTGAGCGAGAAGTGAAGTTCACGATTGACCTTGTACCAGGGACATGACCGATATCTAAAGCTCCATATCGAGTGGCTCCCAATGAAATGGTTGAGCTAAAGAGATAAATCGAGGAGCTGTTGGAGAAGGGTTTCATAAGACCAAGTGTATCTCCCTGGGGTGCTCCGGTACTCTTTGTGAAAAAGAAAGACGGTAGTCTGAGGCTATGCATCGACTATCAAGAGCTAAACAAGGTAACGATAAAGAACAAATATTCTTTGCGTGAATCGATGATCTGTTAGATCAACTGGCAGGAGCAATGGTATTCTCGAAGATTGATCTACAATCAGGATACCATCAACTAAGGATAAAGGCGGGAGATGTTCCAAAGACTACATTTAGAACCCAATACGGACACTACGAGTTCCTAGTGATGCCGTTTGGATTGACAAATGCGCCTGCTATTTTCATGGACTACATGAATTAGATTTTTAGACCATACTTAGATCTGTTTGTAGTAGTTTTTATTAACAACATACAAGTGTATTCCAAAACTCAAGAAGAGCATGAGTAGCACTTGAGAATTGTGCTAAGTACACTGAAAGAGAAACAACTCTATGCCAAGCTCAGTAAATGTTAGTTTTTGTTAAAAGAAGTTAAATTTCTAGGCCATGTGATTAACCATGAAGGTGTGGCCATAGATCCCAGTAAAGTTGAATCGGTACTAAACTGGGAGCAGCCTAAGACAGTGACAGAGATATGAAGTTTCTTAAGGTTGGCAGGTTACTATAGGAGATTTATCCAGGACTTCTCTAGAATTGCCCAAGCACTAACAAAGCTGACCAGGAAGAACCAGCAGTTCTTATGGGACGAGAAATGTGAGGCAAGCTTTCAGGAGCTAAAGCAAAGGCTAACCTCTACCCCAATATTAGTTATCCCCGATCCGACACTACCATATATAGTGTACCATATGGCCTCTGTGACTTCAAGTCATGACCTGGAAGCACTAAGTCGTGACCTGAACTGGAAAAATGAAAAAGTTTTAAATTTTTAAGCCTTTTCTCATACTTAAGGGTTATAGAAAGTTACAAACGTGATTTTTTCATAACTTGTAGTCTTCAAAAGTGATTCCAAATGCTTCCACAAGACAAGTTATTTAGTATAAACATAAGGTGTTATAAAAGCCTCATGGATGAAAGAGGTGGGCTTTCAACTTTATCATCATTGCCCTCTATTTGAGCAAATTGAACTCGTTTCCTACTCCTAACCTCAATACCATTAAGAGACTTAGGATTTATGATAGTGTTTAAAGGCATTGTACCACTAGTTTTAACTTGTTACTCATTCATGGTATTAGACATTTCAGTAACAAACCCATTTAGATTTTCATGCCTAGTTTTAAGATGTTCAATCTTCGAATACACAGTAGCAAAATTGTTCTCAAACTGACTTCCCATAGCTACCATCTTCCCTTCTACTTGGCTCATCTTACTATCTAGGGAAGCTATCTTACTATCACTCTTGGATATTTGACTAGACAAGCTCTCAGTCTCTTTCAAGATAATTTGCAACTCACTACTTCCATCACTTGGTTGTTGTTGAGGATTAACTGGAACTATAGCAGTAGAGGGATTAGGTCTCTGATAGCTACTTGAGGAACCACCTTAGTAGTTATTTCCTTTATAATTCCCAACCTGACCTTGATTGTTGCCTCCCCACACTTGAAGTTAGGGTGATCCTTCCACCTGGGGTTATAAGTACTAGAACATGGACCCCATTTTTAGTATTGATTCGATCTCTGTTGATACATAATAGATATATTTTTAGCTGGACCGATACAATTTTCAGTTCTATGCATTGGGGAGTCACATATGTTACAAAAAGCAGCAACCAAAGCTAGAGGCTCTGTATGAGGTTGGTTTCTCCTTAGATTTTGAGCTGTGGAAGTTAATTTAGCCATTTCTTGGGCTAGTTTAACAAAAAGTGGATCTCTATCTCCCTTGTACCCTCTAGCATCTCTAAGGCTCACAAATTGGTGGTTTAAGGTAAAGGTACGAATTAAGGCTTAAGCAGCTTATGGCTATATTAACTCAACTGATCTGTTAGCTGCAACATCTAAAACTTCAACATCATGTAGCAATAAACCATTATAGAAATACTGAACAAGGTGCTCCTCAACAATCTGGTGGTTTAGGCACTTAGTAAGCATATCATGGAACCAGCTCCAGAATTGGAAGAAAGTTTCTCCTTTCTCTTGCTTAGCATCAGATATCTCCTTTCTAGCAACAGAGATCTTAATAGATAGGAAGTATTTGTCAAGAAAAGCTCTCCTTAGTATAGTCCAAGATTCATATGGGCTGTCCACATACAATGGCAGATTCATATACCACTTTTTGGCTTTTTCTTCCAGAAAACCTTCCAGAGCACATCTTCAATCCTCACCCCAGCTGGCTTCATAGACAAGTATCGTATATGAAGATAATCCAAATGAGTGTATGGATTTTCACCTGACAAACCATTGAACTTAGAAAGTGAGTGTATTAGTTGATCTTTAAGTTCAAAATCATTTTCAAAAAAAGGCAAAGCACTAAGCAAAGGCTTAAAATTAGCATTGGACTGAGTAAGGTCTTTAATGGTTCTCCCTCTAGGTGGCCCATTAGTACGATTGAATCCTATATTCTCACTGGCCCCCTCATGACCATTACTATTCAAAACCATTTCCCCCAGCTGGTTCATTTTGCCTGATGTCATGAGGGTTCAACCCATTACCGCCCGCACCTTCTATAGTTGGGATCTCAACAAGTGTTTACACTAGGGTTTCCTCTTCTTTACTAGTAGATGGGTCAGAATTAGGGGAACTCTCTTCAATGATACCCTTACTGACATTTGCTGACCTACACTCTCTTCTCAACCTCCTCATGTCTCTGCAACTCAGGTTGATAAGGGACTAAAAGTTTAGTCCTTCTTCACATGCATAATTAAGAGATGCAAAAATTCCTTGCACACAAAGCAATTCAAATAAAATGAAAGAATGAATGGGGTACAAGAGTATATGGTATGAATGATTGATGAATGGGTATAACTATATACTCAAATGAAATATAGAGTATGTATGAGTCAAGACTTAGAAAAAAAATTTATCTCAAAGGGTATTTTCGTCACAACAATACTCGAGTTGGTTACGACGAAAAAGTTCACCGAAGCAAACCAAGAAAAGGAATGAAAGTTTGTCACAACAAGATGGGCATTGGTTATGACTAAAATTTTGGCAGAATTGACTCACAGAACAGAGCAGCAGTGATCGTATATGCCTTGAAAATCTAGAGACAACATCTATATGGGGTAACCATTGAATTGCACTACGATCATAAAAGTCTCAAGCACCTACAGGACTAGAAAGATCTTAATATGAGACAGAGAAGATGGATGGAACTACTCAAAGATTATGATTATCAAATAAAGTATCATCTAGGGAAAGCAAACGTTGTAGCAGATGCATTAAGCTGGAAGACAATACAGGTAGCATCGTTAATAATCAAGGAGCAAAAACTTATAGAAAGCATCCGAGATTTGAACTCCACTAGCTAGATACAGTTAATGGCGGGCCAGATTGGAATTGCAAAAGCAAAAGTGTAGATTATAGAGCAAACAAAAGAGGCTCAACAAAGAGACCAAATGGCAGACATGCTTAAACCTAAGGTGCTAAGAAATTAGAGAAGGTATCATGAGATAACTTCAAAAGGAATTTTAAAGTATAAGGGAAGAGTTTAGATTCCTTCTGAGGCAAATGTTAAGGGATAAATCCTAGAAGAGACACATAAAAGTAAATATACCATTTACCCAGGCATGAGCAAAATGTATCGAGATCTCAGGGAATCGTTTTAGTGGCCTGGTATAAAGAGGATATAACAAACTTTATGTCGAAGTATCTCATTTTCCAAAAGGTAAAAGTAGAACATTAAAAGTCATCAAGACCTTTACAACCGTTAAGTATTCTGGAGTGGAAATGGGATAGCATTTCCATGGACTTTATAATGGGATTACCTTATACATCATCAGGTTTTGATGCAATTTAGGTGATTGTAGATCGCCTAACAAAATCAGCTTATTTCTTTGCAATAAAGAAAGAGTACCAACCAGAGAAGCTGACACGGACATACATCAGAGAAGTTATAAGATTACATGGAGTGCCTAAAACGATCATTTTTGATAGAGATCCCAGATTTCTTTCTAGATTCTAGAGAGCATTACAGAAAGCCATGGGTACTAAGCTAAGCTTTAGTACAGCTTATCATCCATAAACTGATGGACAAATAGAATGTACTATCCAAATATTAGAGGACATGTTAAGAGCTTATACCCTAGATTTTAAACAAAACTGGAATGAGTACTTACTATTAGTTGAGTTCGCTTGCAACAGTTATCATTCTAGTATACAAATGGCTCCTTATGAAGCATTGTACGGGCAAAGTTAGATCCCTATTCTACTAGACCGAATTGGGAGAAAAAGATGTTGGCCCCGATTTAGTAGAAGAAGCCTCACAACAAATTAAGATGAATCGACAAAGGCTACTTACGACACAAATTAAAAAAAAATTTGTGTCGATGTACGGTGAAAGCCTCTAGAATTTGATGTTGGGATCATGTTTTCCTAAAAGTACCTCTAATTACAAGTGTAGAAAGGTCAATGAAAGCCTGGAAACTGATGTCTAAATTCATTAGACCCTTCCAAATTCTTTCAAGGGTTGGCCCCATAGCATACAAACTAACCCTACCTCCCAATCTTAGCCAAATTCATAACATCTTCCATGTCTCTCAGTTGAGAACATACAAACCAGATCCCTCTCACGTCCTGGAATGTAAAGATATAGAGCTACAAGATAACCTACTTTTGAGGTAAAACCAGTAAAGATTATGGATCAACGAACTAAGCAGCTATGAAATATGACCATTTCAATGATCAAAGTGATCTGGAGAGGCCTAACTTAGGAAGAAGCTACCTGGAAAAAGGAAGACTTTATTAAGGCTAAACATTCAGAGCTATTTGGATAAGGCATGTTTCAAATTTTGAGAACGAACTTTATTTAAGAGGGAAGAAAATGTCACATCTTGAAAAATTTATCCTAACATTAGAAGTTTAAAATTGAGTTAAGGTATAATAGAAAGTAAACAGAAGAATAAAACAACTTTTGATATGAAATCCCGATGGGGTCCAGACAAATATTTTTAAAATTATCAGTCCAGAAAAGGCAAAATGGAAAAATTTGAGAAAAATTCTAGAAATTTTCCAAAAAATGGTAAAAAGGTAAATTAGAAGTTTTAAAACCTCAATAGAGGTCCTAGAGGTGAAAATGGTGTAAAAATAGCTTATTACAAAATTTCCTAAAGACAAAGGTTTTTCAGGAAAAATAGTGAATATTAAGTGAGAATAATTATTATAATTATCTAAATGCCTCAATAATTCCAAAACAAATGTGAAATAATTATCTAAATATTTGATTGAATTTATAAAACCGATTTGAGGCCTTGGAATTACAGGAATTAATTTTAGAAAATTTATTTCTAAAAGTCTTACCAATAAAGCCTTATTCAGAGAAAATCCAAAATAAATAGTTAGAGGTGGAGAAAAATTCTAAAAATTTTTAGAATGCATTCTTATATTAGAATACAATTTTTCATGGAAAAAAAATATGATTTTGGAGGTCTAGAATAGTTATGAAAAGTTACACGTGAATAGTAACTGATAAACTTCAATATTACTTAGAATTGATATTTTATTGTTGGGCTATCCTCTTAGGACTTTTTAGATCAGAATGGGCTTCCATTTGGGCCAAGAAAACCCTAAAAAAATTATGTAAAATGGTGGCCCAATAATTAAATGGATTTAAGTTCAATTAACACCAAAATATCCATGGAATATTCTTGAATATTTACACATGGCATGATCAGAAAATTTAGGGCTCTTGATGGCAGCCACCTGGTCTCTTAGGTGGCTAAAAATCACACCACATATGAGGGGGGAGAGGCCAGAAATTTTTTCTATTAATACCCCCTAATTACACTAAAATAGCCAAAACTTGACAAAAGAGGGGAAGTACTACCAAAACTAATTTCTTGAGCCTATAAAGTGAGTCTTAATTGGTGCATCTGAAGGAGGAAATACCAAGCCTTGGTCAAGGATTCATCAAGGTAAGTTTGGGCTTTGTTTTGGTTAAGTTTAAAGCTTCTTTTGATTGGAATGTGAGTTGTAATCTAAGCTCAAGATGCTGCCATATTTTGGTTGGAATGATTATGAATTAGGGAATGATAGAAACCTTAAAAATGAGTTTAGAATTATCATGTTTAAGTGGTGTTTGCATTGATTTTTGGAAGAAAACTAAGGTAAGGTCCTTAAGGGTTTAACTGAGCCATGATGTGTTCTTGGGGTAGGAGTTTATTTCAATGTGTTTTGATGATTTCAATGAGTTTAAAAAGTTTTTTAGTATAGGGAAACACCAAGAAAAAAGTGTTTAAAATGATTAGAATCAAAAATGAAATTTTTGAAAGTTATACTACCCCTATTCGGCCAAGTCATAATGAAAAGAAAGGAGTGTCATTTTGATAAATCTAAATTGATATTTGAATTCTACATGAAAAATCATGTAGGAATGAGCTAAGAGATGGTTGGAATCAAAAAAGGAATAATTATGTCAAAAATCAAAGAAAAGAGGGATTTAATTAGGTTTAAGGTTAAGTGCTTGTGTTCAAGCTTGAATGGTTGATAATGTGGCTTGTCATTATATTTGAATTGATAGGTTTTATGGAGAAGAATCAAGGAGAACCTTAAATCCTTGAGAAGGCCGAATTACACCAAGTATAAGAGGCAGCATTGAATCTATAATTTAATTGTTTTTCTTGCTTGCTTAATATGTTTATGTTGCTTGCTTTATGTTGGTTGAATTAAGTTATGGAAATGGTTGATTGTGTGATGCTTGATATGCTTTGGCCAAATTCATAATGATATGCCATTATGATTATGTGCTTGTTTTCCTTCATGGCATAATGCATGACATAATGACTTGAGGATATCTTGAAGTATTGTAACATAATACATTATGCAAAGCTTGACTAACATGATAATTATGATTCATTGCTACTAAGATTTCTATGAAATCTCATTCCTTCCTATGTTAAATTATGTACCAATTAGAGAATGGATCAAGCAAGGACAAGGGCAAGGAGATAGTTTTGACTTAACGAGGTTATATGACTTTTATGACAATGTATTACTATTATGTTGTATTTGAAGAATTTTAATATAATTTTGTAAGGAGTCTTGGATAATGTGAACTTATAACCATGCATCTATAATATGGCATTGTTGTTATGAATGTTGTTTTAGTGTGGTTGGATTGGTGAAAGGAGAAAGGAAGAAGGAAAAATTTAAGAAATTATGATTAAGGGGATAAAAATATCCTAAAACTGGACGTTTTCGTAACACATAAAATAATAAGAAAATGAATGAATTTGGACCTGAGATTTTGTAGACTTTTTTGCTTTAAATTAAGAGGTAGATCATTAAATTTGGAGTTCTGTGCTAAAAGTTATGCCCTTCTAAAGTTAAGCTAAAATATTAGAAAATTGAAAAATAACCAAATGAACAGTACAACTTTGCCGATTTTCTTACTCTGTTTCATAAGGATATGATACCAGTAAGTATTTTTTCCTTAAAGAATGTACTACAAGCTTCAAATAGAGCTTGGAGCCATCTCATTTTGATTTTTTTACAATTAGTTATGAATTTTCAAAATTTGTAAAAATTATAGTGAATAGTAAATAGTAACTCGAGATAAAATTTTAAAATTTGAAATTTTCCTGCCTTTAAGGCTTAAATAATGGTTTCAAATGGCTCTATATAGGATATAATATGGTATTAAAGGAGGTGTGACATATAGCACCCAAAGAGTCATATGTGCTTTAACCAGTCACTTATATATATAGTCCAAAAGATCTGTCACTATGTACTGCTAAGATCAAAGTACATCTACTTCAAGGGAAGTTCACTCTTACGAAGGTCTCTAGAGCATCTATCATCTCGTTAAAGGTATAGGCACATGTGTAAGTGTAGATATCACTCAAACTTTGCTCCTAAAGCCGTGTCCTAGGGAGTACTTCGCATAAAGCATACACCCAGGTGGGATCCCTCATGGTACGATCCTCCTTGGTAACATAATAATGGAGTTATCTGATATCCTCCAGATATCTCGAGCATCAATAGGCATACTGGTTCTCATCAGGCTTGATGTACTAGCCTCTTTGCCTAAACTCATTAATCAGGTCCTCCACAGTATGGACTTCCTTCATAATGGAAGGTAGTTTGACCTCACTAGGTCCAGCTCTATCATCATCAGATATCTCAATGATCACACACTCTTGAGGATCATTGGATGCTACTATAGCTATGTCGGGCTTTGGCTTACTCTTCCAGAGGCTATCATAATAAAAATCTGTGAGGATGGAGTAATCCTTGTCCTTATCATACCACCAGGGGAAAGGTTCTCCCGACATCCTTTGGTTGACCGACTCCTCTAAGTCACTACCATTCCATAACACGCCATAACTACAACCCTTGTAATAAAATGACCATAATGATCCAATAATGAATAGTAATATTTTTTTTCCTCAAATCAGAGCATTCCTACCAATACCAGAACCTTTGCTCTGATACCAAAAATATAACACCTTCACTTTTTACGAAAAACCAACTAACTAGAAGCAATTGGAATCACATTTGATGGCCAAAAGTGTAAAAAGTTTAACTTTAAAAAATTTTCTTCTTGGGTTACTATCCACAGCAAACCTTATTTTGGCTAAATTTTGAAAATTCAAAATAAATTCTAGAAAAATCAAAATTAAGTGATTCTAAGTTCTATCTTTTTAGATTATCTTTTATGAAAAAATAATTTCTAGATGAATTATCTTCAGATTCATGCCCAGTTTCATTTACGAAAAGTACTGTTCATATAGTCATTTTCTAATTTTTTCAATATTTTTTTCTAACTTTGGATAGGCATAACTTCTTGCACAAATGTCCAATCCAAGTGTGTTACCACTCATTATAAAGAGAAAAATGAGATCTATTTGAGTAGAAAATTTTGTGACCTAACTCACTCAAATGTCAAGATCATGTTGGTCAAAGTTTGTTTTGAAAAGGTTGACTGTTATTCCCTTTTGGTTTTGCCTCTTCAAATCTAAGCTCTAACTTAACAAACCAATCAAATAACCACACAATTGGGATAATAGCATACTTTGTCATATATTTGCATCAATATATAACATAGTATCGTCCAAAAGAATATTTATAATTATTCCCAAAATTGTCAAAAAAAGACCAAAGCATATAAAACTTCATAACATCAAGTATTCCATCATACATTAGTTGTCTCCTTGCTCTTTCCTCTTGATGTTGTAGGCCCTAAGATTTGTTAAACCTGGGAGGGGTAAGATTCATAGGAATCTTAGTAGCATAGCATCACATTTACAATGTCACACTCAAGAAAAGTATTACATGCTGCACGAACTAGCTATCACACGCTTTTAACTCATTCACATGCCATGGAAAGGAATTAACATGCTTCTCATTCATAGCGCTCAACATTACATAAGCCAAGGCATTACATGCATGGAGTTAAACATCACATAACATCATAATCTCATCCACCTCATGGCATAGCCACATAGCACAATATATAACAATGAATACAATGGGAGGTGACATTAAAAAGTAAATGCTATCTACCTTTCTCCAGCTTATCCCTTAATCTTCAAGCTTCCCCTCTTGACAAAACTCTTTTTCTTTGGATACAAAGCCTATTGATAACACAATAGGGCATCATACATTATTACATCATCCATTATAATAACCCTTAATTCCTTTATACTTAATTTTGGGGTTATTATTTCTACCTTTGATTTCTTAATTCCTTTGGGTCATTCTTACCTCATTTTTCATGTAGAATTCAAATATCAATTTAGATTTATGAAAATTAAATTCCTCTTTATTGAACTCGCTTTGGCCGAATCATAGGGGTTTTTATTCCAAAATTTTTATTTTTAATTTTAATGCTTCCATACTTCTTTTCTTGGTGTTTTCCTACACCATTTCATCATTTAAACACATTGAAAGCATCAAATTGAATTAAATCCAACTCTAACCCCTATTGCTCTTCTTGGCTGAATTGATGCTCAAGTTCATGGGGTTGGATATTCCTTCTAAAACGCAATCATAACCAAACAAATCCTACCTTTTTCAAGAGTCTAATCCATGTTTTAATCCCTTGGTTATTTTCTTCCAAAATTTTGAAAATTTTGGCAGCATTTCCTCATAGGAAACGGGCCATCCAAACCACACAAAAATACCATAAAAACAACCCTGCATCAAAGCACAAGAGAGATAGAAGCTTACTTTAACAATTCCTTAAGCTTATATGTACTTTCTCTCTCTAAAAGTTTCCTTTTTTCTCTCTAGAATCAAATGCAACAAGGTCTCCCCTAAGGATCCTCTCTAGGCCAAAAATTAGGCATGGAAGGGGGTATTTATAGGCTTTTTAATAATTCTTTGCCCTTGATTTTTACCAAAATTACAAGGGTTAGGTGGCTTAATCTTAACCCTTGAAAACTCTTCTAAAAAAAAATAAATAAAAATATGTCATGGTGATTATGTTGTACCAAGATTAATTAGCCTAAGATTGGCTAATTTCCTTAATCACCATAATTAACACTTTCTAGAAACTATTTTATTTTTCATTTTCTATTATTTATTTTTCCTCCAAAATGGGCCAAAAATGGCGTGACACATAGGCCATTTAGGCTGAAAAAATTTGAAGAAAAATGTAGTTACCCTCTTATCCTTATATCGCATTGAGTACTGGTGTAATGTCGGATAAATTTTTCCTGTATCAAGCCATGTGTATTATACTCTTCCAGTGCTAAATATAAGACCCCTTTTATAGTGTAATTTACTTTACAAAAAGGGTCTTATATTTAGGACCAGAGTGGTAGTAAAAATGGGGTGGTAATCTGAGTTACCACATAGTAAGGGTTAAGGACAAGCTTATATATACTACCTCCTCTCATCCCTAGTGTCATATCCTATTAATTTTAACGTTAGAAATGAGAAATATAAAATAGACCATGGGTTAAGCAAGGTAGCCCACAAATAGATGGCATAACTTTTAAATTGAAACCAGACCGGGATCAGACTATCATTTCTGAAATACCCGGTCAATATTGAATAGAATAGGAATATAGACTGAAATTCTAGAAGATTTCTCAAAAATGATTAAAAAAAATAGAATAAATGGTATAGAATAGTATTTGAGGCTGGAAGATGAAGATAAGATTAAAATAATTTATTTTAGAATTTTTTGTATTTTTTGAAATTTTTGGCTAATTAAAAAAATTTGCCAAATTGAATTATTTAAAATGTATAGGGACCTCAATAATTCATGAAAAAATAAAAAAATTATTTGAAAGGTTATTATGAATTTTAAAATTATTCCTAACTCTAAAGATGTAAAGGTTTGCTTTAAATTATTTAAAATTAGAAATTATATCGACAAAGGACCGATTTCAAAGAAATTCAATTAGAGAAATTATATACCAAAATAAACTATAAGAAAATTTAGAGGATCTTTTCTCATTAAAAAGAAGATATTAGTGCCAAAAAATGAATTTTTAGAGACAGCGAATTTAACAGGATCCCAGAAAAATTTAACTAAATACGGGAAATTACACAGTATGATAGCATTAGGCTTGGCGGGGCCAAATTTTTCACCCTACTTTTCTGACTTGAATGGTGCCACATATGGAGGGTGAGGGCCTAGATGGAATAATACAATTTGTTAGAGAATAGAGTTGGAAGATTGGGAATAGGAAACAAAAGGAAAAAGAAAACTTGAAGAAAGAGAATAGAAAAATAGTATGAAAAGGAAAGGAATTTAAAATAGGAAACTAGATAAGAGAAAGGAAAGTAGAAATAGGAAAGTAGGAGTCTTACCACCTAAGCTTAAAGATTTAGAAAATTAATTGTAACGTACAATGGAAGCTCTTTCAAATTAGGAAACTTACCTTTTATTTTACAATCTCCAAGACCCGAAACTCTTCCTTTTGTTTTTTTTAATTTTTTTTCCAAAATTCTACAGCTTTTTTCTCCTAACACAACTGCACTTTTTTTTTTGCATGATTTTTTTGGTTTTTTTTTTTTGCTCAACACAACTGGACTCTTTTCTCCTCTTTTTGCACGAATTTTTTTCTTTTCTTTTTTGTTTTTTAATTTGCTACTCAAAAGAATAAAACAAGTCAAACAAAACACAAACAATGGGTGGGAAGAAGATGAAAAGAAAAAAAATGGAATAGAAATAAGGAAGAAAGGAGGAAGACAGAATGAGGAGAATGGAAATAAAAGGAAAATGGAAGCAACAAAGAAAGGAAAAAACAAAAACACAAAAAAGATAGAACTTGAAATCTAGCAAACTTTAGCTCTAATGCTAGTTGATATGAGGGGGACATACAAACCGGCTAGAAACAAATTAGGATGGAATGAGACTCTAAGAGAATCTATCTCTTGTAACCCCAAACACAAGAAACCGAACAGATGATCAAGGTAGGACCTTAAGAGAACTTGTTTTTTACAATCCTAGCTATAAAGATACCACAAGATTGATCAATTCCTTGATACTGTCGAGTATTCTCACAAGAATACGAGGATGTAAGCAAAGCTCACACAAAGAGAAATAAAATTCTCATATTATTCAAAATCATCTCTCTTCTGAAAAGAATACATATTGAATCATTTATAGACTAAGACTCTTGAAAACCCTAACATAGAAACCCTAAATGATAACATAAGCCCTAAAAGCCCATTATAAGCTATTAGAGCTTGAAACACTAACTAAATAAAATATATCAAAAATAGGTGCGAAAATACAATAAAATTAGGAAAATCAAAAGATCTTCTAGAATACTCTAACTTACTAGTCAAGATAGAATAATCTAGATCACATACTATCTAGAAGGATCTCATCATTAATGAGAAGGATGTTATTTGACTCTCTACTAGTTAATGTAATACAAAATAAGTAAGTTTTTGCCTTCAAGAAGTAATCAATACAAAATAGGAAAGTTAAATTAGGAAACTGCTTAACGCAAATAGAAGATCTTAATAAATGGATCTTCTTGAATCTTCTTAGACCTTTTAAATGGATCTTCATAAATGCTATTTACGTTCATAAGCATGTATAGGCCTTTTAGACATGTATTGGGGCTTGAATATGGTTGAATCACGTTTTGGAACTCCTATGGTCCATAACACAATGCATTTGGGCCTCAATTTAAAAGATTATAGCTCCAATAGACTCCTCCATGCATATATAATTGTGTTGGGCCTTTAATAATATGGGAATTGGCTTCAAATGCTTATTTTGGGCTCCTAGAACATGCTCTTATCTTTCTCAAGATCCAAGTATTTATACTCTAATGACTCACATGCCATGGTGGCTTTGGCACTGGCCTTTCATATATCACGTCAAGCTCTGCATATGTCCATGTCACCCTCCGTGCAATGATCCATGTCATCCTCCATGTAAATGTTCTCGATCTAGAGATGTTCTGAACACTTTGGATGCCTTGTTGGACTTTAGGACCTCTATATGGAATGCCTCCTGCTATGCTATCAATGGTAATGTGCTTAATTCCTTGCATTGTATGCCTTGGCTATATGCATTGTTGAATTGACTTTTGGAATGGTTTATTGCTTCTTTTCCATGGCGTGAAAGTTGTTTGATATTTTGTAAAATCACATGTAACATGCCTTGCTTGATTGACATTATAATTGTGATTCTTTGCTACTAAGATTTTTATGAAATCTCACTCTTCTTTATACTCAAATTAACACCATTAGGGGCTTAAATGGTCAAGGAAAAGGAAAGAAAGTGACCCTACCTTGAGGAATGATTATGTGGAACTTTATAAACATTATATTACAATGTTGTAATAGTTATAACTTTGATGACTTGATGACTATTTGGTGACATGTAACATGTGAAGAATACTTTTTAAATAGTATGGGTCATGGTAAAGGCATGCTTTGAATGGTTATGGTGGAATAATAACAAGTTGACCATTTAAAAGGATGATTTTGAGCTAATGAAGACCAAAGTTTGTCCTGAGCAAGTGATGGAATTTGATCGTGAAATTTGGCAAATCAATAGATTTCATTTATAGCTTTAAAATGAGTAGTAATTTATTAAAATTAGAGTTGTGTAGAAAAAGTTATGTTAATCCAAAGTTAGGCATAAATTCTAAAAATTAAAAAATTAACCATATGAACAGTGCACACGACATGAAAATTGGGCACACATGAGCTAAATTCATAAGCTAGAATTACTTTTTCCTTAAAGATCTCTCTGTAAGCTTCAAGCAGAACTTAAAACCATCTCATTTTAATTTTTCTAGGATTAGTTATGGCTTTTCAAAGTTAGAGTAATTTTTAATGTTACAGTGAATAGTAACCCAAGAAAGTTAATTTAAAAATTTAAATTTTCCTAACTTAAAGACTTATTAAATGGTTCTAATTGCTTCTATTTGATGTAAAGGGGGGGTAAATTAAGGTGTTACCGCCAGCAAACATAATCTACTAATTAAGGAAAACAAACTAGAAATGACAGCAATGGACATAAAGGTAAGACTTACCTAAACAACACCATAAGAAGAACTTTGAAGCGTGAGCAGCCAGGATGTGAGAAACAACTATTGAGTAACCATTATTCATTATGATTCAAATTGTCAAAATTGTCCATCTTCATATGAGGGCTCAGATTTGATTTCTTTTTTTTTGAAGTCAAATGAGCCTCTTCTTCCTCGTGTCCCATGCGGAGTTTGCCCCCCTCTCATCCTAGGCCTCAGATGTTGTGAGCATTGAAGGAGGAGACGAATCCCAAACCAAAAGCCCAATATCTCTGCTATAACCAAGTATGATTTAGGAATATGCAATGTGGACCAAACGAGGCCCAATATTTTAAAAACTCAAGGATGATCCAGCCAGACAAAAATAGGCTAAAAGGGTAAGACAATAGATGGGGGCCGCTCTAACTAGTTTTTTTCTTTTCTTTTCTTTTCTTTTCTTTTTAAAGCATAGATATCCTCTTATTAGAGATAATCTTATTCAAAACACTGTCGAGCACTAAATGTTAGCATATCTCCCAGTAAAAATTCGAACTTTAGTTCACCATATTATGAAAGACTAGCCCTTTTCATTATACCTAACTTAATAAGTGAAGCATGGAACTAAGGCACAGAACAAAACTCACTCTCCTTCCAAATGCTCCGCACTCTTTTTTTTTTTTTCCTTTGACTCATGCTCCATACTCTGTCTTCCCAGACTAATTTATTTATTAAATCTATCAACCCTTTTTTGTTTGAAAAATTTAAATTTAAACTGTCTAAATTGATTAGATTCGGATAATACATATCTCTCATTTCAAGTATGAGGACACGAACGGGATGACCAAATTCTAAATTATAAACACGCATGACATCTTATTTGTAATTTAGATCCTCTAAAGATTGAGGGACTTATTTATTCTAACTATTTGTTTGCGTTGATCTCTAATAACAGTTTTCAGGGCCCACTTCACAGATTTTCATATTAGGTTTTATTAGTTTTTAAACTTATGTGGCCAAATAGAGAGAAAATAATAAAATTGGGCACATGTTAATGTAGACGAAGAATTAATTCTTGAAAAACCAAGTGCGTCTAAATTCTGATGCTAATCATGATCAGATAACCAACCGAAATCTTTATATGGATCTTGATCTGGACCCATTGACTCAGAAAAGAAAAGGCAAGAGGGATTATTTCAGATTTCACGCAATTTATTTATTTTTAAAAGAAATCATATTGAAAACCTGTGAATTACTAGGAGGATTTTCTCTTTCAACAAAACAATTGGTTGTTAACTACGTAATGAACGTTAATAATTTCTATGGCTGTCTCGTGCTTAAGTTGTTTTCTATATTTATTGAAGATATTTTATTGGCAATGTGCTTGGGAGAAACGAAAGTTGGTAATATAGAATTCAAACTTGTTAACAACATAATATATAATAGAAATTCTTAATTTTTAAAGTTGTATTGATTAAGTTTTCACAAAATACTTATTGCGAGTGTATGTATTATGGAGAAAGAAAAGTTGTTAATTTAGAATTCAAACTTATTAATAACATAATGAAACCTGTTAATTTTTGAGGTTGTATTATAATCAACTTTAGTCAATACTTATTTTATGTGTGTTATGGATACGTAACAGTTAATTTAGAATTCAAATTTGTTAATAGCATAACGAAACTTGTTAATTTTTAAGATTGTGTTTTAATCAATACTTATTGCAAGTATATTACGGAAAGAAAATATGCTGTTAATTTGGAATTCAAATCTGTTAATAGTATAATGAAACTTGTTAATTTTTATGGTTATATTGTGATTAACTTTTAGTCCATACCTAAGGTGTGTAATGGAGACAAAAAAATTATTAATTTAGAATTCCAACTTGTTAATAGTGTGTAATGAAATTTAAATACAAAGGACAGTTATTGTCATGCCATCACATTTTAAAATCTTTTGGATCATATGACTTGATCGAGGTTGTTAGAAATTTAGTAGCCCAAAATAAAAATTTGGGTTGTTCATGCCACCTTCTAAGGAATTTTCGCTATAACTTATTATAAGAATTTAATTTATTGAAAAATAAAAATAAGTATCCGAAATTCTGAAAAACGAATAAAATATCCAATTCAACATTACCGGTGAAATCTGTTTTCAGTTGGCAAAAGAAAAAAAAAATCTCTGTTTTCTAATATTCTCAAATGCAAAATATCACTGGACAACAAAATAATGAGCATCATATGTTACTATACAAAGTAAAGACACGATGGACATTTTCTTATGTCTGATTTTAGAAACTATTAAGGGTCCTATTTTATTGTTAAAATTATATATGTATATATGTATTTCGCAAGTGCAATATGTGTCATCCTTACTTTCTTTACCCAATTTTATAGCAAATGGGAGTATTTGGAGCCATTTCTCAAGTCATTAAGTTGAAAAAATTTTAATTTTTCAATTTAATTTCTCAAGTTACTATTCATTATAACCTTAATTTTTTTAAATTCTGAAAAATCATAACTAATTTCAAAAAAATCAAAATAATATGATTCTAAGTCCTACTTGAAGCTTGTAATGAGCTCTTTAAGAAACAAATACTTTCAGAGTATGGATCCAGCTCATGTATGCTCAGTTTCAATGTCAAGATGTATTGTTCATTTGATAATTTTTCTAATTTTTTAGAATTTTTGCCCAACTTTGAAAGGATATAATTTTTTGTACACAACTCCAAATTTTATGAAATACCACTTATTTTAAAGCTAAAAATATGATCTATTAAACTGTTAAGCTTTAGACTAAAACTCCATCATTTGCTCAAAATTTTGTATAGTCAAACTTCACCCATAAATTAGTCAACTCTCATCCACTTTTTGCAAAACTTGTCAAAATAAAATCATAGCCATTCAAAGAGAATTCAGCCACATCTCACAGCATATAATAAGCAATTATTCATAATTTACAACTCTAAAAAGTCATCAAGATAATAATTCACAATTATTACAAAACTTCCACATAAGTCTAACATAATTCAATAATATTTTCCCTTCATCAAGATGATAATTCACAATTATTACAAAACTTCCACATAAGTCTAACATAATTCAATAATATTTTCCCTTCATCAAGATAATAATTCACAATTATTACAAAACTTCCACATAAGTCTAACATAATTCAATAATATTTTCCCTTAATGGAGACACCACCTCCTTGCCCTTGATCATACCACTTGGGGTTACTATTGGTGTTGTTTAAACATAGAGAGGAATGAGATTTCATAGAAATCTCAATAGCAAAAAAATTAGAATAATAATGTCAAACAAGCAAGGTGTATTACAAACAAGCTCATAAACACTTATTCATTTTTATGCCATGCAAGTATCATTCCAATCCATTCAAAATCAACATGTTAATACATATTGCCAAGGTATGCAATGCAACCAACCAACATGTCATCATCATCAAATAATTTCAAATACAACATGGCATACATTCAAGGAATCATATTTTGTAACAACCAAACAAGTCAACATTAAAATTGTAAATTCCTTGCTATCTCTTTCGTTCAAAGTTTTCGGCCTCTTTGGTCCCTTTGAGTTCCTCCTTGTTCTCTTACTTAATGCCTAGGAATTCATGCATAAATATATGTCATATTATCAATCATAACACATAAAATACCATTAGGTATCAAGATAACTCTATAACCTTCTTTTATTTAAATTGTGTTCTTTAATTTTTATCTTTGTTTTGACAAATCTCAAAGACTATTCCTACACAATTTTTCACATAGAATTCAAATATCAACTTGGTTTTATCAAAATCAAACTCCACCCTATTGTATTGAGTTTGGCCAAATAGTATGTAATTTAGGATTAGAATTTTTATTTTTTATTCCAATACTTTTAAACACTTTTTCTTGGTATATTCCCTACAAAAATACATTCTAAACTCGTTGGAATCATCAAATTAAACTAAAAAAATTTATAACCCATTGTACCAAGCTTGGCTGAATTATCACAATAGTTAGGGAACTTAGAGTATTTTTTTCCAAAAATCAATCCAAACATCAACCAAGTAAGCCAATCCAAGCTCTAAATCATGGTTCCTATCCTTCCATAATCATTCCCCATCAATTCAAAATTTTGGACTACATGAACCTTAGGATTTTTGCCGCCAAATTCCACTTTAAACAGGCTAGAAACATAGTCAAATTAAAGCTTAAACATACCTTGATTGATCCTTAATTCATGCTTGATAAATCTTGGCTACAATCTACATGTTCTTGGCTCTCAAAACTCAGTTTTTCTGCAGCAAAACCTCCCCCCTTTATGTGCCCAAAATAACCAAAATTGAAGGTATAAGAGGGGGTACATATAGAGTGAATTCCAACCTCCCCTTGCCTCCAAGTGCCATTATGATTTGGACAAAATTATGTATTAATTTGCATTATTTTATTCTATAATCATGTGGACCACTTGGGCCATGAATTTACTATTCATTTCTAGCCCAAAATAGTGTCCAATGGGCTGGAGAAAGAAAGAAAGAGTATTACTTTTTATCTCCAAATATTTTTTTACCTGATTTTGCCATATCCGCTAAAATTTCTGTCGAATTTTTAATAATATTTTTGGACTTTCAAAAATTTATTTCTACCCATCTAAAATCATATTTTAATATATTAAGTTTCTCTAAATCTTTTTAGAATTTATATCAATCTCTAACTATCTATATTGAATTTTCTCTAAAATCAGGCTTTGCCAATAAGATTTCGATAATAAATATTCTAAAATTAATTCTTTCACTTTCATGATAATAAATATTTTACTGATAAGATTTTGATAATTTCATAAACTTAAATAAATCCACAAATAATTTTTTCAAAACTATTGAGGCCTCTATATATTTAAAATAATTATTTTCATCTAATTTTTCACTGTTTTTTCCCTGAAAAACCCTCTATTTATAAAAAAATTTGTAATAAATTATTTTCATGTTAATTCCATCTCAAATGCCTTAAATAGGATTCCAAACCTCCTAATTTAACATTTTACTATTTTCCAGAAACTTTTTAAAATTTTTCTCTAATTTTTCTATTTTGTCCTTCTTGAACCGATAATTTCAAAAATATCAGTTTGCACAAGAGCCAGATCTCAACTCAAAAGATGTTCCAGCTCTGAGTCTACTTTACTACTTGACCCTCTGTCTAATTTATTATTTACACTCCCAGGATTAAAATTGGTGGGATGTGACAATTTGCATATGGCATCACATACTTTTTTTAAATAAGATAAAATAATATTAAGAAAACAAAAGTTTTACATAGTACAATAGGTTAACATGGCAAACTAATGCTCAAATTCCCATTAGTAGAAGTATCTACATTTAGTATCTAATAATGTCTCAAACAAAATTACCTCTAATAGAAGGATACATTACTTAGGAAAAAAGAGAAAGCGGGGTGAAGACTTAAAGAAAAGAAGATAATTAAGGATACAGGTTTGATAGACGTAGGTGAAATATACTAAACAATAATAATATCTCCCGTCAAATTATGATAGATAAATTAAAAGGATCAGCAAGAATACAAATGAGAGACTTTTTGACATAGCTGACGGTCATAGTGACTTGGATCCTATGTTTACCATACTAGGTCTTTAAGTGTGAATCTAGAAAAATGAGGCTCGCATATATTTGTGGTACGGCATTACTATTGTATGCTCCCTTGGAGATTAATTACATGTCACTGTCTATTTTAGGCGCCCTCATGTATATATGGTCTCCACCTTTAACTTGTGCTATTGTATCAGAATCATTTATTTCTTTACTAATATTTCTTCTAATACCTATTATAAGAAGCTAATTACTTTATATAAATTAGTGAAATTAATTAAAGTCAGTTATTTATTGTAAAATATCAAAATTATCTTACTAAATTAAAATCATTAATTAGAGGAGTTTAATTTTAGTTAGTTAAAAAACTTTATAGCTAGTTAGAGATACTTAAAAAAAATAATGTTTAAAACGAAACATATTATATTATGAAATATATACCGGAAATCTTATAAAAACATGAAAGAGAGTATCTTAATTCTTTAAATGTCATCTTTTTATGTTGTAACCGATATCTACTCTATTCACTACAAAAAAAACATGTATTTTGTAGCAGTTAAAATATGACTTTTCTAACAGTTTTAACCGCAACAAATAACATTTGTAGTGGTTAAACAAACCACTAGAAAATCAAGTGCAAGAAACAGCTTTGTAGTGGTTATGGGAACTACTACACAGTATGGCCAAAACGCCAAAAACTTTCTAATGGTTACAATAACCGCTAGAAAAAACAAGTAGTGGTATGGCAATGAGACAAAATTTCTAGCGGTTTATAACCGCTAGAAAGCGCAAAAAAAATCTAGCGGTTAAGTAATCGCTAGAAAGTTCTAAGTGAAATTTCATTTTATCAGGAAACAAAAATTTTCATTTTGGCGTCAAAAATTTCTGGCAATTAATAACTGCGAGAAAGTTTGGAGGAAATCAAATTTTGTCAGGAATCGAAATTTTGAAATTGGCACCAAAAGATTTCTAGCGGTTAGGAACAGCTAGAAATGCTGCGGCAAATTTAAATTTTACGAAATTTGTTGCTCTTTTTTTTTTTTATTTTCTAGCGGTTCTCAAACCGTTAGAAAGTTTATTCTAGGCAAAAAAAAATTGAGATGTTTAATTATTAAAAAATATAATATTATAAATTTAAAAACCATTAAGTAGATTCTATTAGAGAATTTTTGTTAATATGTATAATTACTAATGTATTACATGTTATTCATTTGAATTTTGTAATAAATAATAAATAATTAAGTTATGATTGTGTCAAATGAAGTGAATTTAATTTAATAAGATAGTTGAATTGAGGATGAGATAGTTTATAATATTAAACTAAAACTGTTATGTTGAGAAGTGCTTAAATCAGTTCAGGAGGGTATGACAAATGTGAAAAAGAAAAATATAAACGAAAAAGAGAAATAAATATGTTAGTAAATTATAAATAAAAACAAATAAAAGATATTAAGACTTATAAAATAAAAATCACCTGGCCATATAATGAAGAGAAAAAAAACCACCATATCAAAGAGTAAGAAAAAAAGAGAATTATAAAGAAGAATGGGAGAGGAAGGAAAAGAGATGGGGTAAATGAATGAAGAGGTGATGTGGTATTTATAGAGATCAACGAGACATTTGTAACGGTTTTTTTGCAGCATTTTAATTCATTTTATAGTGGCCTTACATTTTCTAGCGTATAATAAAACCGCTAGTATTTGTAGTGGTTTCACAATTTGTAGTGGTTATATAACCGCTATAAATTGTAATTTTTTACTTTTTAAAAAACTGAACCAATTTGAATTTATACATATTTATTTATGAAAAGCAAATTTTTTTAATGATAAAAATTTTTGAAATTGCTATTCTTGATCATCATCCTGCCTAAAAGGAGATATTAAAAAAAAATTATGTTAGAATTATAATATATTTAGAAAAAATTAGTAATTAGTAGTTAATTATTTAAACAATTTAATAAAAGACATATATATGATAATTGCCAAATTATCGTCTCCTTGAGGAAAGAAGTTTTCAAAATTCAGGGGTTGGAAGGGTTCGTTGCCATAAATAATGTCACCATCACCCATATCATAAAGATCCTGTGGATTAAGGTGAACAACTATATTCCAGTCTTTATGTTTCTCATCTTTAACATAGTAAACCCGGTGTGCCTCGGAAGTAAAAATATATAGCTCATCATCTTCAGATTCCCCTGTATGAATAAGTCTAGAGAAATTAACAGAAGTGATGCCCAAGTGGTCAGTAGCGAGTCCCCGTGAAGTTGTTGTATTTGCCCAGGAGCACTTGAACAGAGTTACAGTGAAAAGCTGGTAACTCAACTCAATGATGTCAATTAGCTTCCCATAGTAAGTGACGCCCTCAAAGCGCATATCACTGTCACTGCTGCTAGTATAACATCTCCTATCGAATGTCCCACAAACTCTAGAGTTTTGTGTGAGCAATCCCTGATCACGTCCAACCATACAGAACTTGAAGCTGTTGACATTATACGCGGTAAACCTTCATGCATGGTCTAAAGAACCAAAGGAAAGAGCTTTGAATTCATCTGTCTATGGGCTGTTGTCATTACGTATTCGACGTGTAAACCAACTGGGAAACTCTTTGTGGACTCTTATCAATGTCAGCAGAATGCACATGCCCCCGTAGCTGCCGCTTGAGGTAACTTCTAAACTCACTACAGTGAAGTGTAATTTGTTAGAAGAGTCAGTGAGAAACAAATATAAAATGTAAAAGCTAGTGAGCTTATATAATACTTACTGTATGAAGGGTTCAACTTGGCTGCAATTTATCAAAACACTCTGTGTGCCTGGAGTTTCTCTGTGGGAGTGAGTCTGAAGAATAAATATCCTCTGACTAGTTTCCCGACAGGAGGAAATAAAGTTGACATGGAAGGACCAGGAGGAGAATCATCTATGTGACGCAGGCAGTAAAAGATGTCTCCATGTCATCAAAGTACCTTGAACAAAAAGTTAGGACCTCATCTCCGGAATAACCTTATGCTATTGACCCCTCAGGCCACGCCTTATTCCTAACATATGATTTCAATTTTTCCAAGTACCTGCAAGTTAATATTCCATTAATAATTACAAGCAAATGAAATAACAATGTGAAATTTAAAGAGATGGGGATAAAAGATAATCTAGTACCTCTCTATAAGGTACATCCATCGATAGTGAACTAGGCTAGCAACCTTTGCTTCTCGAACAAGGTGGACAGTCAAGTGAACCATAACAGCGAAGAATGATGGAGGAAATATCATCTCCAAGTGATAGATTGTAAGAATTATTTTATTTTGCAGCTAATCAAGTTCTTCCGCTATCAAGACCTTTGCACACAACTTCTTGAAAAATGAACACAATTCCACCAAAACCACAGATACATCAAAGGGAAGTGTGTTTTTCAAAGCCAATGGAAGTAACTATTGCATAAGAACATGGAAGTCGTGACTTTTTAACCCAGTAACCTTTCGAGCCTGCAGATCGATACACCTTGAGACATTGCTAGGATATCCATCTAGCACTTTTATGTTCTTCAGCGTCGAAAAGAAGATATCCTTGTTTTGCTTCATCAAGGTGAATTTAGCTGATTGAAACTTGTCGTTTTCATCAGGCCAAGCCTCTTTACATATTCCCTAGGCCCGTAAATCTTTTCTAGTTGTGAGATGGTCTTTGGACTTTCTAGCTTTGTTGAGCAACATATATAGCACATTATCACATACATTTTTTTTCAATGTGCATAACATCCAAACTGTGTTGTAGCAAATTAGATTCCCAATAAAGGAAGAGTGAAAAATATGCTTCTCTTCCGTCATTGCATAGGTTGCGCATCAGATGTCCCACGAGATCATCGTCCTAGTTGTTCAGGATCCACATTCTTACCAAACTCGACATTAACATCTTCTAACTGCCGTAAAATATCCACACCAGACAAAGTAACAGGAGGATCTCTCTTCTCCTATTTCCCATCAAAGCGAATCCCTTGCAATCTAAATCTATGCTTGGAATCGAGGAACCGTCGACGTCCTATGAAGCAACACTTGCGACCGTGTGGAAGGCTACATGACACGGAATCAAAATTGCACTTAGGACAAGCCAACCCAGTATACACATTCTAGCCAGACAAAGTTTCCCAAATCGGGAAAATCACTTATTGTCCACATCAAGGCTACACGGAGATTGAATAGTCGCTTGTCATATGAGTCATATGCCTCAACACCATTCGTCCACAAGTCGATCACTTCGTGTATCAACGGTTGTAAGTATACGTTTATATAATTTCCCAGTGCTTTCTTGCTGGGAATGATCATGGAAAGCAAAAAAGAGCTCTACTTCATGGACATCCAAGGTAGTAGATTGTATGGAATTAACACCACCAGCCAGATACTGTAACTTTGCTCATGTTTTCGAAGGGATTGAAACCATCAGTTGCCAATGCAAGACGTACATTTCTTGGATCACTGGCAAAGTCTAAAAATTTCGCATCAAATATTTTCCACACCTCTGAATCTCATGGGTGCCTTAACTTGCCATCTGGATTTTCCTCAGTCACATGCCACCTCATGTGCTAAGTCATTTTTGACGACATATACATTCTTTACGATCATAGTTTCAAAGGAAAGTATCTAAGGAAATAATGTATTAAAAATTTTAAATATTGAATATTTAAAGACTAAACAAGTAACACATTATAATCAATTGCATTGAGAATTTCAAATATTGAATATTTAGAGACGGAACAAGTAACACATTATAACAAATTGTACTTGAGAAATTTGGTTGGTTCCTTCTTCTGCTTTTTCCCCTTCTATACCGACTTATAGTGAGACGTCTTACATCTCGTACAAATCTCCTTGTTTGCATCATCTCCCCAGTACAACATACAGTCGTTTGGGCATGCATCTATCTTCTTGTAGTTCAAGCCAAGCTTGTTAATAATCTTATTTGCTTCATAAAAAGATGCAGGGAATTCAGCTTGAGGGAAAGCATCTCCCAGTAATTCTAACAGCATGGATATTGCCTTGTCAGTCATACCACACAAGCATTTGATATGATACAATCTCATCAAGAATGACAACTTAGAATACTTTGTGCACCCAGAATAAAGAGACTTGTCAGCTTCGCTCATGAGGTCAAAAAATTCCCGAGCAGTTTCGTTTCTAAGAAACTCTAGTTGAGGCCCCTCTATTTCATCTTCGTTGGGATCCTCACTTTCGTGAACACCAAAAGCATCATGCATAGCATCGTTCATGGCATTGGCTTCATCCACTCGAACTCCCATCCCTGAAACTACTGGAACTGACTCAGCAACCATATCTGGTCATTCCCCATGTAGTTGCCAAAATACATTCTCTTGCGGGAAGGGCTTAAAGATCAAATGTTCTATAACAATATCTCTGGGATGCCACTTCTTGAAATTACATTTAGGACATGGACACTGAATCTTACCATTTACGGCGGCAGTGGTGAAAGCAAAATCCAAGAAATAGTTTAGACCAGCCAAGTATTGTGGAGTCGACTGGTGCAAGTTGATCCACGACCTATCCATCACTAATATTGCTCAAATTTCGTGAACATATGACATGGGAAGCTCAAAGAGAAGTTAAAATAAATTTCAAATGGAGTTCCTTAGCTTATAAAGGAGGCTGCCAACGGATACATAACGGTCAAATTTTTGTAGCGGTTCTAAACTGCTAGAATTTTAGCAGTTTTAACAACTAGAAATTTGAATTTAGAAGCATTTTCTAGCGGTGTAAAATTGCTAGTAGTTTCGAGCCAGGAGGGAAATTTGAATATGATAACGGTTATATATTTTCTAGCGGTTTATAACAGCTAGAATTCTTTGACAACGATTATTTATTTTCTAGCGGTTTTTAACCGCTAAAAAGTTCGAGGGAGGAGGGAAATTTGAATTTCCCATGAATTTTCTAAAATTTAAATAACCGCTTGAAATTGTTAATATGTTACAATTTTGCAGCGGTTTATAACAGCTAGAAAATGTCTGTTAGAATAAATTAATATTTATTAAATTAAATTTTACAAAAATATTAAAATAATAAATAGGCATTAAAAGGTATCAATAATATATGTATGCATAAAATTTAAAAAATTCCATGATATCTTAAATATTAAAATACATATTCCAAGAATGAATTTTAATGTTAAAAGAATATATGTTTAGCATGTTTTATATAATGCAACAATATATTAATTAATACTTGATATAAATAAAATTATAGAAATAAATAATAAAAGTAAAAAAAATGCACATAAAATTTAAATAAATATCCACATAAAACATAAGATAATAAAATCCAAATTTAAATAAAATCCTACACAAGGAAAACAGGGAAAATTAGGGGTGAGGGGCAGAAGCAGCATCATCGTGATTGTCAGGCGCTGGATCCTCCTGCTAGTTCTGCTAGGGGTGGGCAGGCTGCTAATCGTGCTAGGGTTGGACTGGTTGCTGGTCATGCAAGGGCGGGACTGGTGGCAAGCGTACGTCAGGGATCTCAGAAATCGGGGATGTTTGGAGCAATAGTGATCACCACATCACGTATGGCCATAGCAGCTACCTTTAACTGGTCAAACTGCAACTGGAACTGACGATCACGCTCCTCCATCCTGGCCTCCATCTCTCACCTGAGCTCTTGTCACAGCTCGTCTAAGGATGAGGAACCCGACCGCTTCGCTCCTATGCTTGCCTGAGAGCTCCCTGCAGTGTATAAAGGGCCAGCGCAACCCGAGCAAGGCAACCTAGTCGGTGTGGGTCCAAGACCGTGCCCGCTAACTCGACTAGGGTGCTGCACTCGGCCACGACCCGCTAAAAGTGAGACGGTGGGAGCCAAGGCAGACCCCTAAGACTCACGTAGCTCGGTATTGACCTAAGTCATCTGTGCCTATCAAAATTAATATAGAGATATTAATTAGTATGAAATAATATTTATACTGCGATATGATATTAATATTTAATTAATTACTTACCGCCATCTCCTCAACCTCATCCGATGCAGGCCCGTCTCGAGGTCTGTACAGAATCGGCCACATCTCACCATAGGTGGGTGTGTATCCCCGCTCCTGCCATGTCTTTTCCCTTTATAAATGGAATAAAGAAATTATTAAAAAAATATATATTCATTTAACTCATTTAAAAATACTATAAATGAAAAATAAATTATATCAATAACAAATCATAATCAAACAATTAAGTAATTTAAATAAAAAAATATTTTTATTCAACTAATTTTAAATTATTATAAGTAATAAATTAATGAAATAGATAACAAATTATTATCAAACAATAAAGTAACTTAAATAAAAATTATATATTTATTTAACTAATTTCAAAATATTATCAATAAAAATAAATTACAACAATAACAAATCATAATCAAACAATTAAGTAATTTAAATAAAAATATTATTTCATTCAACTAATTTTAAATTATTATAAGTAATAGTTAATGAAATAAATAAAAAATTATTATCAAACAATAAAGTAATTTAAATAAAAATTATATATTCATTTAACTAATTTTAAAATATTATCAACAAAAATAAATTATAGCAATAACAAATCATAATCAAACAATTAAGTAATTTAAATAAAAATATATTTTCATTCAACTAATTTAAAATTATTATAAGTAATAAATTAATGAAACAAATAACAAATTATTATCAAACAATAAATTAATTTAAATAAAAATTATATATTCATTTAACTAATTTCAAAATATTATCAATAAAAATAAATTACAGCAATAACAAATCATAATCAAACAATTAAGTAATTTAAATAAAAAATATTTTCATTCAACTAATTTTAAATTATTATAAGTAATAAATTAATGAAATAAATGACAAATTATAATGAAATAATTAAGTAATTTAAATAAAAAATATATATTCATCTCACTAATTTCAAAATATTACAAATAAAAATAAGTTACATTAATAACAAATCATAATCAAACAATTAAGTAATTTAAATAACAATATATATTCATTCAACTAATTTAAAAATATTATAAGCAATAAATTAATTAAATAAATAAAAATTTAAATACAAAAAATTAAGTACTTTAAACAAAAAATATATATTCATTTAACTAATTTCAAACTATTATGAATAAAAATAAATTACATCAATAACAAATTATAATCAAACAATTAAGTAATTTAAATAAGAATATACATTCATTTAACTAATTTAAAAATATTATAAATAACAAATTAATTAAATAAATAAATAATTATAATCAAACAATTAAATAATTTTAAAATATATATATTCATTTATTTAAATTAAAAAATTATAAATAATAATTTTATATTACCTTCATCATTTCTCAATCTTGTTGCTTCTTCTCCTAAGTGATTTTCTTCCAATCCTTCACATAAATGGGGAACAGGGTCCATTACTAATCAAGAAGGCACACATACTTGTTATGCAGCTGGCCATCTTTCTTGGTCGGTTGGTCCAATTCATTTAGCGGCACAACCACCTGTTCGCTTATCATCATAAACAGCTCTCTGGCTGTTAGCCTCCTATAAGACCGTTCCCCTCAGAGTCTACAAAATTTAATTAAGAAATTAATTATATATTATTGAATTAAAATAATTTCTATATAAATTAAATAGTTGTCAAATTTAAAAAAGTTAAATAAATACTTATCCTCAAATTATACCTCAAAACCGATCTGGCGTTTGGGAATAGGACGCTACTCAGTACAGGGATTCTCATTCCCTTGAACCTGCTCCTCCTCTTCTTGCTCCTCACCAGCATCATCATGGGGTTGTTCATCTCCCTAAAAATGAGCCTCCTCAGTCTACTGGATATCATCATGCTCCATAAAGCTCAAGATATCCTCCTCGTTCAGATTGTAGTCACGAATGCTCGGGAATGACTCACCAGCATCATGACCCCCACCACGACGATCCTTGCTGGGTCCTGCTCTCTCAGGATCAATCGGCTCATTCCCTGGTCGACTACTCATCCTAATAATAGCAAATAGCAATTGTAATAAAAAAATATATTTTACAACTAACAATTATTCAAAATAAATAATTATACCAAATAATAATTATTTCTGTTAATTCTAAATAATAATATCAAATAATATTATTTGAAAAACATATGTTTCTATATTTAAATTTACCGTTAACTCATCAAAAAAAATATAACTACTTCTATTAACTGTATAAAAACTAGCCTACTATAAAAAAAAAAATTTATTAACTCTAACTAAATTAAGCTAGTCTATCAAACTTAATATAAAAAATATAATAAAATAAATAAAATAAAAAATAAAAAAAATTATTTATAAATAAATTACTATTCTTACCTGAAAATATGGATCTGCAACTGAATCTGGATCTGGAAATACTTCGTGAAAAGAATTTGGCGGAGCTCCGCTTCAAAATTTGCCAAAACAGTGAAAATGACGCGGTGGGGGGTATATATAGGCCGCAATTTTCTAGTAGTTTTACAAGAACCGCTAGAAAATTCTAGCGGTTTTATTAAAACCGCTAGAAATTTATAGCGGTTACACTACGCCACCTCCTGTATTCAGCCACGTGTCACAACTCCTCGGGAAAAATAAAAACTTTCTAGTGGTTTCTCTTAAAACCGCTGGAAAGTTGGTTGAATTACTAGTGGTTTAGAAACCGCTAGAGAATGAAATGACGATTTGCATTCTCTAGCGGTTCTATTATCTAAACAGTTAGAAAATAAACGCTAGAAGTTTGGCGCGAAAACGCACGAACAATTCTGGCAGTCAATTTCTAACGATTTGCTTCTAACAGCTAGAAAATTGTGGGGCCCATGCTATTTCTGTCAAAGCGCTACAAATTTCTTACGGTTTGTTTGAAAACCGCTAAAAATGTATGAATTTGTAGTGGTTTTGTTTAACCGCTAGAAATGTTTCGCTGGTAATTCTTTTTTTTTTTTTGTGTAGTGATTGTCCTAGGAACTTGAGTTGTCTTAATTATGCTTTTTTCTTTTTAACCTTGATCTTAACTATGCTGTTTTGTATCTTCATTTTGGACCAAAGTACGTATTGGATAAAGATGATGATGATGTTCTGCATTCCATTGCGTTAAACATGTATCCAAGTAACCTTTTGTGTGATTGATGGAATTAGAAGAGCTAACTAGCAGAAGTTTATATCGATACATTTAATATCATATCTTAACCCATAATCTTAAGATATGAAGTCTATCAACATTTCTCACGTATGTATATTTTTTCATTTTAATTATATTTATTAGGGTTAAGATGCAAGTTTATTCCCAAATATTTCACTCAAAGACACTAGTGAAAACCATAAGTTTTTATGGAGTATAATTTTGTCCCAAAGATTTAAAATCATAGCAATTTTGTCCCAAAAGTTTAATACACTCGTTTTTTAATAGTATAAGGCAATATTGCTATGATTTTAAGCTTTGGGGACAAATTTGCATCCAAAAAAACATTTGGATGTCCAATTCTCCGGAATGAAAAGTTTTGAAACAAATTTACCCCTTAACAATGTATTTAATATTGGACATCTTTCTATGTTAACTCATATTTGGCTTTACATCTCTAACGTTACATCAAGTTTTAATTTGAACACTAAACTGCTACCATGAATTACAAATCTAGCTGTCACTTAAGAAAACATGAATTACCAAATTCTCATTGGATGATTGAGGGAGAGGAAAGGTGGGGCTGAGGCAGGCAACCAAAGAAGGAAGGGAATCAAAAGGAAGAGAAGGGTGTCACTTAAAAAAGCAAAAGCTGCCAAAGGTAGCAAAACACAAACACTGCATATTCATTCACGCCTGGACATGTCCCCCACATCACACCTTCTTTGCTTGGATTTCCGAAATCCGAGCTCCTCCTCTTAGGAAGTGCTTGGCATATGAACATAAGAAACAAGATCCTCTTCATTTTTTTTTTTTAATAAAACATTTTATTATCTATTTAGTCTAAATAGTTGGCCCCAGAACACATGGCCTAGCCCAACCTACGATGATCCTATGCATTCTTTGATTGGATGGGGCCAATCGGGTAGGGCGGGGAACATAGGTTAAGTTAGATAGGTTGGCTCATGCCTGAACATAAGCTATTTTGTAGGGATTGAGTTAGAAAAAATCCAACTTAAATAAAAACTATTCTTCTAAAACTTGGATCATTTACCTGCAAGCTAAAATAAACGAGCTAATTATCATGTAATGTATAGGCGGAACTTTTCATTTTTTTGGGCACAATTTATAATATGCTATACTGAAGAAGTTTTTTTTTTTTTTTATCATCTTTCATCCGATCAACAGAAAAAACTTGTACACTTATTATGTTTATGGAGGATCAAACATGCAAATCTTATGTAAGATTTGATGAGATGTTAAGTCTCGGTTGAGTCAAATGGCTCCTATTACTACACGAATAAATTAAAGAATAACGCTAACGTATGTGATGTTTATGTTTTTTGGGGAAAAAAAATTTAACATTAGATTATGTGAATATAGATCATGTAATATGTGGGTTGGAAGTATGGCTTATATAGATTGGATTTAGGTTTTATAAATTATTGATATTTATGAGGACAAATTTGTATAAATTGATTGGTTGGACCATATAACCTACCAACCAACATACTCTGAGTTGGATTGGGATTTTCTCAACTCATGTAAAATATAAACTCTTTATGTATCACATTCAATAAACAAGCTATGACATTTAGAGTTATACTTTTTTCTTGCAAAACAAAAGTATCTTTTATAAAAAGTAATCATATTCGAAATACTATCAAATACTAAATACTAAATGTGGGCGTATTCTTAATGAGGATTCAAACATTTGTTTGTCACGTTGTGACCCAATCCCCATTGGTATTTAGAGTTATATTTTATAGAAAAGAGAAAAAAATGGTAACTCATTGTAATTAATTTTTTTTTTTTGGGTAAAATACGCCAAACGCCAAATTTGCTACCTCATTATTGATCTTGGGAAAAAAAGTCCCTATATAGTCATTATACACAGATGCATATTGAGCTCCTGAGGTGGCATATCAAAAACATTCATCACTTCTCATTTCCTTCTCTATGCATGTACAAATTTAATATAATCAAAACTTGTCAACAAATTATTAAATGAATGACACGATCTGAAGGAACAAATTCAATGCTGTGAACTTACAAAGTCTGATCTCTATCTGTCCAAATTAAAATAAAAACCTAGAGAGTCTTTCTCAATTTTTATTTATGTTGCATCGCAACATTCTTATTTTATTTTTTTATTTTTTAACAAAGTAAAAAAAAAACCCAAACAAGTTGCTCATTGGACAATAATTAATGTTGTACACTTGTACTTGTGCCTTGGTGAAAGCTAACATTGCTTCTTCTTTTTTTTTCCGTGGAAAAACATTTTTTATGCTATATAATCATCATACTCATAATCATCTCTACTTTTGCACGTATCGATCCCTACATCATCCAGACTAATTGGGTCTTCCAAATTTTATAAATTTTTTTTCTAAATTTTGAAGAGGGAGAGAGAGAGAGACGCCTAATTTCAAGAAGGTAAGGCAGATGATAAAATAATCTGCTATTTTTTATATACAACTATAGTTTTTCTTTTTAAAAAAAATTGATATCCATGCATAAAATTAACGTTGGAATACTTCTTTTGGCCTGACTAATTGGGAGCTTTTATTTTCATATTAAATTAAACTAATACTATAAAACGTGTGTGTGTGTGTGTGTGTGTGTGTGTGTAGAGTTCGCCTACACAATCAGTGGAGTAATTAATTGCGCAATAAACTTTGCCGTCTCTTATGAGAAAACCTAGCTAGCTATAAACAATATTGGGATCATTTTCTCTTCATTGAGCTTGTAACAACCGACCAAAAAAAAAACAACTTCATTCGTTGTTTTCTTTTTCACTTTTTTATTCTGGTCTTGCACTCTCTCTCTCTCTCACACACACACAGAGAGAAACTTTTTTGACTGCGTTTTTGTTGTGACTGGAATAGCTTTATTCCATGGAAAAAGGCAATCAGAAAGCTTTGGTAATTGCAAAAAAGCAAAACACAGGAACCCCATAGATTCCATCTTCAAAACCCCACCATTGAATTATCGTATGAGTATCAAATCATAATCATACACCTTATTTGTAATCATTACTTAGCTTATAATATATCAGCTCATCACTCACATTGATGATTTCTATGTGCTTTTTCTTGTTTATCTCAGTTTATTGAAAAGATAGGAAGATGATGATGAAGTTTCTGTGTCTTCTCTTATTTGCCTAATTGTATATCGAAGTTTATCGATATCTATATTGTATTCTTGCTTATTTTCTTAAATTATACATGGTTTTTCACATATTGTTCAATGAATTAAAGAATATGTGTTTCACTATTTCGATTTGTGAATATAATTGATTACTGATCTGTGAATATTTGAGAGGACTTTTGGCGTTTCTTTGAAATGTATCTTCCTACCTAGCCAGATGGCTATATATATATATATATATATATATATGATCCCTGATCACACTCAGTTTCACCTATTCAACAAGTACAATTTCATTTCATTTGGGCAATTTTCCTTACACACACACACACACACACACACACACACATATTCGTATTACTACCCAAAAAAAAAAAAAAGCGTCTTGCTTTGTCTGTTTGCAGTGAAGAAGATTCCCCTTTGAAGTGGGTCCCAATATAGAGCTTTATTTTCCTTGGAAGGGAAAAAGAGCCAATCTCATGGGTTAAAAAAAGAAAAGCGGACGATAAATAAAAAAGTTATCGGAATAATATACTTTTCATGCTAAATTCTCTCAATTATCAACTTGGTTTATAAATTTCCACTCGGTACAGCTTAATTTTTATAATATTTTAAAAAATTATAGGAACTATGCTTAAATAGTTCAAAAAGCAAACATTGTTTTGTTTTATAGAAAATAAAATGTGACTTGTTAAATCAAAATAAAGAGCTTGAAATTGAAAAAAAAAAAAGCTCATAATTAAATCGCGACAAAACATATATAAGCAGTTATGCATGGGTAACAAAGAGATCATCTTTCATGAACATATATATATATATATATATATATCAAACACCCAAGTTACTAATAATATTGCACTCTTTGTGAACCCACCAAATATGAAAGTTTCTAGTTTTGTCCTGACAAGGAATGGTTCATAGTTTGTTTGGCTAACAATATATACAAGTTTGTTCTTTTCACAGCTTCACTCCAAGAAAGAAACTCAGTTCTATTCGTAGTGTGACCAAGGAATATTTATAAAAGCTATTTTAGCCTCTCTCTCGAAACGAATTGTTTTCCTACTGTGAGATTTTGATGAAGAGAACTGAAACTTTTTTTTTTTTAATGTAGTAGCTAGAAAGAAAAGGAGTAACAGAAAAAAAAAATTAAAGTAACTATAAAGTATAAAAGCATAACAAATTAATTATATTGACGGTACAACTCGGCTTTATAAAGTTGTATTGAATGGAGACGTTTTAATAAGCTTCAACGTCTTGTATTGAAAAAAAGCCTTATATACATATTCATGTATGATATAAATTCATTCAACTTGGATTACTCAGAGTCCGCCGTAACTTCTGAATTCCTATTAGTAAATCCAATACACATATACACACACATAATGAAAAAATGGCATCATATCTCATGAAGTGTTCTAGTATAAAAAGTTTCACTCTGTTAGCTATAAATATATATATTAACTCAACATAACCCTTTCTTTGCCAGAACTTAACCCTTTCAAGTCATACAAAAACATTCATATAAACAAATAAGCCGATTTCTCAGCATGATAATACCCAAAAAGAAGTGAAATCATTAATGAGAAATAATAATGGAGCAATAACAGTAGCTTCAAGAGTCACCTATCATAATGTGCTCGATCACCCTTCATCTTTTCTTCTTCTTCTTCCCAAGTAACAATCCAAAGGGACAACTGACTTGTGTCCGGTTCTTTCGTAGAACAATTATGGGAATGAAATCTCTTAAATAATAATGCATTAAAAAGTCAACACACACACACACACACACACACATATATACGAGAAAGTGCATACTATATTGTACAGTCTGAATATTGAGAGCTTCGATAATGATAATGATCTACTGAAGAAGAAGAAGGAAATTTTAAGATACTTTGGAGTAGCATATACAGATCTCACAGGAGATGGTTGGTGGAAGAAGAAGCAAAACTAATAGAAACATTGTTGCTTTTCCATGCGCTGCTGCCATTATTTGCTTGCCAGAATTGTTGATTATTATTTTCTGAGTTTCCCGTAAGATTCTTGGATAAACCCACAACTTGATCCATATTTTCCTCCATTTTAACTGTAGTAGCACCAGAATATAATAATGTCCTTGAAGGTTGGATCTCAACGTTCTCTGATCTTTCAAACTGATATAACCCTACTGGTGCCTCCAAATTACTCAAGAATGTTGCTGCTGGAAACTGTTGATGATGCTGCAGAAGACTTGGTAGCTTCCATTGCTCAGTAGTAACAAAGCCATTGTTGTTATTATTATTTCCAATTATACCACCTGAGCTAGTAGAATTATTATTACAAGCAATTTGAAATTCATCAGCATGTTTGATGTTTGTTGCCCCAAAAACGACGTCGTAGTCACTGTAACTATGAGATGTAGGAGGAGGGAAGAGAAATGGAGGCGGTAAGCGATGACCTATCAAGTTATGATGATGATGATGATCGCTATTAGGGCAACAGTTACTTGAGGAATTATTTGCACTTGCAGAAGAGTTGGAAATAATGGAACCTGATGTAGATGCTACTTTGTTGTTGGGAGATTTTGATGACCTGATGTTAGCTCCTTTGCTTCTTTTGTTCTTCCTTCTGCAACCTCCTCCCACCGGCACGTTCCTCAACGAGCCGCCTCGGGTCCAGTATCGCCGGCAAGTCTTGCAGAAATGGCGGGGCTGAGAGAGGCTGTAATTGTTGTAGTAACAGAACTTGGTGTTGGTGGATTCACACCGCGGACATTTCAGTGCTGTTTCTGGCTGTGCTACCTTCGCTAGCCGAGCTCGATCCGCCATGGATCCTGGCCTCGTGGTCGAGCCTTTGTTGCCACCACAATCACCGTCTCCGACAGGTGGAGGCGGTGGTGGCGGAGGTGAAGGCGGAACCGGGGAATTCTGGGCATGAATAAACCCTTCTGGCTGCTGATCAAGCTGCTGAAGTGTAGAAAATAAAAGGAAAACGTAAACAGAAAAAGAAACTGAATTATGATTGATAATATATATGCGGTATCTTCAAGATAGAACAAAACAAGATGAATAAAGGAGGGAATATATATGTGTGAATAATTCTGATTTCAACAAAGCTAATTTGATTAGCGAATTAAGAAGGAAAAGGAAAGAAGGGAAGGAAAATTATAATAAATCACCTGGTGATGCCAGTTGGGTGGTGGATCTAGGTGATAGATTGGAAGAGAAGAGTAGACCATGGCTCTTAATTAGAGAGAGCAAGTTGGCTTTATGGTTCTTGTCCTCTCTCTTTAGCAAAAGTTTTGATGGGTTCTTTGTTTGGAGAGTGTGTGGGTGGAGGGATCACATCAATACATGAAAGATGATGAGAGAAGTTGCAGAGAAAAATTGAAGAGAGAGAGAGAGGGATCAGAGGGAGACGGAAAGATAAAGGAGTCTGTGTGTGGGGAAAGAAAGGGAAGGGTGTGCTTGGATTGAAGTCCCCCCCCCCCCCGGGTTTAATTTCCTTTTCCTCTCTATTTAATTAGCCATTCTTTGATCTTCTTTTTTGTTCTTGGATTGAAATTTGTGGGGTTGTAGGACACCATCAAGTTCTTCTCTAATTTATTGTGTCTCTCAACATTAGCCCCTTCTTCATAATATTAAATAAGCATGAATATTGGATGTGTCCAAATTAAGTACTGCCTTCAAAATCTCTCGGGCCATTGAATCGGAAAAGTAGTGTCAGTGTAGAAAAGTAGCTACTCAAGATTTATTAATTAGTCTCGTATGCCAGAACAGTAAATAAATTGATTGTGATTAAATAATATATAAGAATTAAAAACTAACTTTATTATCGACCAAAATCTAGTCTAATGCACCTTTTGGTCCATGTTCATAAAAGTTAACATTTAGTATTATAATATCCGGTGCTCTTTTTCATAGGACCCTTCTCATAATTTTAAGAAGAATTAGAACATGTGTCCTAATATATCCCCAGTAAATAGTTAAACTATAATGAAAAAGTAGTTAAAATTTAGCAAATAATTATGGGTAGAATTGTAAAGAAGAAAAGAATTTATACATCAACCAATTTTAATTACTTTTTTAATATTTGCATGAATGTCAAAATTAAATATTATTAAAAGAGACGGAGAGGAGTTCATTAGTCGAAGTAACTAGTCCAAATATATGTGTTAATTTTGAGAACAAATAAACCATGCATGCATAGATAGATAAAGAGAGAAACCCTAGGCGGCTTAATTAATTAAGATTAAATCTGATACTGAGTATCATAATAATAATAGTAGTAGCAATAATAATAATAAGAAGGAGGCCTATCAAAAAAATAATAATAAGAAGGAGGAGGAGGAGGATTGAGGTATTCAAAAAGAGAATGATATTATATGTTGAATTTTAAATTAAAAAGGTGAAGAGTCATGAAGTGATGGTGGGGTGGTCTTGGGTGGAAGAGTCACAATCGTACGTACCTTTGTTTCTCCTAGTCGATCCGTTCCTACAAAAATAATTAAATTAAAGTTATTGTATTCTTCTGATCCTAAATATAAGACCCACACTACAAAATAGGTCTTATATTTAAGACAAAAGGAATATATATTATTGTATATATGGGCTTCTTCATTATTTAGTGAGAGTAATATTTTATGCTTACTTTACACTTATTTTCAGTTCATATGAAATTAATTATTTTCTACTGTGCCATACATACAGGTTGCAATAATGTAGGTTGCAATAATGTAGATTTGGCAGCTGGACAGAGAAAGATGTAATTTGATAAGATCATAAAGTTAGAATAATCAAAGCTTTACTTTGTAATTAATTAATGAACTACTTAAGCATATTGATCTTTTGTTTCCACTTTCTTCCCAGAATCATGCAGTGAGTTTTCAAATGAAAAGGATAGTAGCTTGCATTACACACACCCGGTGTATGTATTCATACATTCATATTATTTTATTCAACATATAATTTGATTTATATAATTTAAAAACGTGACGTATAGCTAAGGAGTTTTATTTACAATTTTAGCCCTTATAATTTTATTCAATTTTTATTATGTGTAACTATAAAATTATTAATCAGATATTTATGAGATACATAATTTTTAATTTTATTTAATGCATTATTCACCATAAGGATAAAATTTATGTAATAATTTAAAAGCTAATAATAGAAGGGTTAAGGTTTATCTAATATCTTGAAATATTTTTTTTGAGTGCATCCAACATTCTAAAATTTTTTGTAATTTATTCAACACTCTGAAGTATTTCTACAAGTGCATTAAGAAAAATTTTTAAAAAATCAATATCAAATCTTTTATTTATATTTTGATTGAGAAAAATATATAAATTGAATGAAATTAAAAAATATTCAACAAAAATAAGAGTAATCCAATAATTTGTGAAATCCACCATTTTCAATCCGATCTATTAACTGAACAGATTATTCATTCAAAAAAAAAAAAAGATTTGAATGATAGAACAAAAAACACCACATGACTTGAAGCATTCTCCCGTATATTAATCAGGATTTAAGAGACACACATATTATTGATGATTTTTTTTATATTTAAAGGACATTATAATTTACAAAGTTCACTATGTAATAATAACTTAATTTTTCTATAATGTTATATAAAATGGTTAAATATGATACAAATTATTAGATAAATATTTTTATCTCACACACAGAAATATTCATGTTGAGAATAACTATTGATCGATTGCTTCCTATAAGCAGCAAATAAGGTATGATGTTATGAGTAATTAATTTAGATGAGTCATGGTCTGCCAGATTATTGAAATTGAGAGTAGAAAGTGATGTAGGGTTTCACTGATGTGTGACATAGAAAGCATATGAAAACGTGCAAATTAGATGTCAATTATCATCAGAACCATCCTTCCAGAGAATAACCTTCATCATATAATCTAGCTATACATGGGACGACAAATTTAAATTTACAACTTGTTATCTTCTGTCTTAGCTTTAATATTAAGCTGCCTCCCTCTGGTGGGATCGACACAGGTATAAGTTGCTGGTCAAAAAAAAAAAAAACACAGGTATAAGTTGTCATTTCTTTATGTTTTTTTTTAAAATATTAGCATATTATACTTCACCCGATATTATATGTATGATACAAATATAACCATATTACCTTATTAAAATATTAAAAATATTAGTTAAATTAGTTATTTATAATAAATATATATTGGCTACCGTAAACTACCATATTTAGTCATATATATTAAAACTACCCTTAGCGGAAACCTTTATAATTAATAATATTTTAAGGAAAAACATCATAAATTTGAAAAGCAACACGTTTATATTTAGGACTAAATTCAACTCACAATTAAATTTTATATTAAGGATCAGAGTCAGTATTTTATTTTCTAAAAACACCCTTATTTTATGAAGAGAGTGGATGAGAGAGAATGAGTAAAAAAAACTAAATAATTAATGGAATGATGTAAGTTGTAACATGTAATTAATGAGACAAAAATGAAAAAAAAAATAGATATTACATAAGACCGGATGGAGTAAATGATTACTTTTAAAGGTGGCTCCACACAAACACAAACTAATATCTGTAGCATTTTCTCCCGCAATTTTTTTATAAGATTCAAATTTTTGAATCCATCCAATTCTTTTTAATTAAAAGATATAGTTTGGGATTTTTTTAATTTTAAATGCGTTTTTATTAATTCTATATCTAATTATTTATATTATCTTTCATCTTTTTCTCAATGTTTCTCTATCACATTTACCCTCTTATAAATAAAAACATATTTAAAAAATATTTATTTAGTATTTATTATTTTTAGCTAATGTTAACATCAAGCATTTTGATCAATTGGACCTTATAAAAAGGATTAAATAGTATAAAATTTATTTAATGACATGGGAAATGCCGACTCCCAAAAATTAAAAAACTTTAACCCACTAATTTCATTTTTATATTTACTAAATACCATATTAAATGCTTGGCCGGAAAAAAAAAATCCCTTATCAAATGATGTTTTCTATTAATTTTCAGTCATGGATTACGTGATTTTTTTTCTATGATTTACAATTCTCTGAATTCATGAACGGCTTGCATTGAGCTTTGTATTTTGTGCCTCTTTTTATTTCACCGTTATAGTTTTTATTTCATTCACCTTTCTTTTACTGCTTCATCACTCGATATAATACCTATTTGATTAGATTAAAAAAATTAGATATGTGATTTGAATGTTTTTAGTCGCTTTGGATTAAATAAAAAATAAATTAAATTATGCAGTAAAGCATAACTCGGGTTGTGCCTCTTCAGGAGCCTTTTATTTATTCTTAAGTTAACTAAGTGACAAAAGCATTAAAAAGGATGGATTTGAAAAGGGATTTTTCTTTTTATGAAACTAATTCTGAAAATAAAGAAATAAATCTAAACTGCTTTTTTTTTATGGTATTTTTTTAATAAAGAGAGAATGAAAAATACAAATTTGAATTTCAGAAAATCAGTTATGAGAATGCTTCTTGAAAACAAAAAGTAGCTATCCTTGCTTAATAAAAATATGGGAGTCAAATAATGCATAAACTTATAAAGCAACCCCAAACACGGTTTGAATCAAGTAAACTTAACACTTGACTACCTTAAAAACTAGATAATAATCAAATTATTATGTTACCTTTAAAAATCACTTGATGTGCAATTTAAAATTGAGTTAATAAAACTTGATTCCTTCTCAAAGAATACTCACAAAGACACCCAATTGTAGTTCATGCCAATCATAAAATTCAGCAACATGCCGGATAAAATAATCTTAATGAATACAAAGGAAGCATATATGAATTCAAATTCCAAGTAATACAACTCAAATTAGACTATAAAAATCCAATTAACAGAAATTATAACGCATAATCTCAGTCTCTAAATCAAATAAGAATGCCCCTAACACAGGAAAAATCTACTGAAGTTCAAAAGAAAATTAATTGGAAAACTAAATACTCTCCTAGTTAAAACTCCAAGCTCAAGCTACTCCTCTATCTCTAAGAAGCACAGTGGGATTAGCTTCTCATGGCTCTAGAAGAATCCACAATATGTTTGCAATAATGAGAATTTATGGAGGCTATGGAGAGAGAGTGGGTGTAGAAGATTTCTGCAGAAAGAAACAAGAAATAATGGAGGCCGAAGGTGATGATGTTGGTTGGTTGAAGGAAGAAAAGGGGAAAACTGGAGGTGAAAATTTTAGCGTTGTCGGCGTGTATATGGCGCTGAGGAGAGGATGTGAAGGCTGTGTATGCGTGTGGTTGGGAATATGGCACTTGATGGTGTGGACATGTATGTGAATCGAATTTGAAGGAGGATTGGCGGCCTGTGTGGAATTCCTGGGTGCTTTTTCATGAATCAATAAAAATATAAATAATATAATAATCTGATGTGTCAATGTTCAAGTTGTTTGTGTCTCCATTTTTTTTTTTTCTTCCTTTCAGCTTTCCTATTATTTTTATTTTTTTGAAGCGTGTAAAAAATAAATTGAGATACTATCATAAAGCCCAAAATCAATTATTTAAAAGGAGATAAAAATATGATAAAATTTCTTTTTAAATTTCTAATTTTATGCAATCAATATTCAATTCAAAATATCCATAATCAAGCAAATTATCCCACTTTAATTAATAAATATCCCCAAAAAGATATCAAAAAATATATTGAAATAGGAATTTATCAACTCCCCCACATTTGAACTTTTGCACTCATAGGCAAAATAATCAATCACACAAAAAATCAAGACTAACACCAAGGGCAATTAAAGAGTTATACAGATTCATGAAAGGGATATAATAGTCCAATCAATGACATCTAACAAGCTAGAAAAATTCATAATTAAAACCAATACAAAGGGTTAGTCAAGTATGCAATTAACCTTGAAAGTAAACAAATGCGAGAAAGCACTCAAAGGATAATGACTATATGAACAATACTTTTGGCAAACAACTCTTTCTCAGTAGGTGTATAATTACATTGAGCAGCATCCCAAGTTTTTGCAGCATAGGCAATGACCATAGAGACCTTGCCATCTCTTTGGCCAAGCATTGCTCCACCAGCACCATTAGAAGCATCATAAGACAGTTTAAAAGCAAGTTCCCAATTAGGGACAGTCGTAATAGGAGAAGTAATCAGTTTATGTCTCAGTTCGTCAAATACATGCTTACAATTATCATAAAAAACAAAGTCAACATCCTTCTGAAGCACCTTTGACAAAGGCAAGGATATTTTGCTGAAATCTTTCATGAATCTGTGATAAAAACATACATGCCCCAGAAAGGATCTTAAGTCCTTAAGTGAAGAAGGGTAGGGCAAGGAAGAAATAACCTCAACTTTTGCCTTGTCAACCTAAATACCATCTTTAGAAATCATACGTCCTAGCATAATGCCTTGAATTACCATGAAATGACATTTCTCATAATTCAATACAAGCTTCTTCTTAATACGTCAGGCCAAGATCTGATCAAGACTAGATAAACAAGCATCAAACGACTCACCATAGATAGTAAAATCATCCATAAAAACATCTATGCAATGCTCAAGAAAATCATAAAATATAGACATCAAGTAGCGCAAAAAAGTACAAGGAGCATTATAAAGAACAAAAGGCATCTTCCTATAAGCAAAAGTACAGAACGGGCAGGTGAAGGTGGTCTTTTCCTAATCCTCAGGAGCTATAGGGATTTGAAAGTACCCAGAGAACCCATCTAAGAAGTAGTAATGACTCTTCCCTACTAATCTCTCTAACATCTTATCAATAAAAGGAAACGGAAAATGATCTTTCCTAGTGGCTTCATTAAGTTTCCTATAATCAATGCATACCTGCCATGAATTCCAAACTCTAGTGGGGATTAACTCGTCATTGTCATTCTTAACTTAACTACAATCAACCCACTCTTCCTAAGTACTACCTAAACCGGATTAACCCACTCATTATCAAAAATAAGATATATGATCCCTGTATTCAAAAGTTTGGTGACTTCCTTTCATACAACATCTAGGACTAGTGGTTTAAGATGCCTCTGGGGCTATCTAACAAGTTTAGAGTCCTCAGTAAGTAGTATCCTATGGGTATAAATAGTTGGACTTATTATAAGCTAATGTCCACCCAATCACCTCTCTATTTTTCCTAAGCACACAAAGCAACTTACCCTTCTTATTAGCAGACAAAGCATTTGAAATAATTACAAGCAAGTGTTCATCATGCTCAAGGAATGCATATTTAAAATTAGAAGGCAAAGACTCCAATTCAAGGATTAGGGGTCGAACAATAGAAGGGATTAACTTAGGGAGTTTAAGAAAATAGAGAGAACTCCCTTTTGAAGTCTCAACTGGGTGACTCAGATTCAGCTCATTTGAATCCACCTTTTGCTCATTGGCTTTTCCAAGTGTTGAGTCAACTTCATGTTGACCTATATCAGTAACAAACATAGGATTTTCATCCTTCACACCTACATCACAACTAGAAATAAGATCTTGCAAATATTTCAATGTGTGAGGAGAGATGACAACATGAGTAAAAAGTGCAAGTGAAATATTCTCATAATGCACTTTATCCTTGAGTAAAGGTTACCTCGATTGCTGATCAAAGATATGTATAGGGGGAATAGCTAGAATTGGCCTCTCTGTTGAGCCAGCATCATCAGTTCCAGCTATAATCTCAGATTCTATGTTGACAAGAGTATCTGCACATTCAAGAAGCAAATCATTTTCCAAGCCAAGATCACTTACAAATGTAGAGTTAGTATCATAAAGAGAAAAATTATAAATATATGAAATGGAGAGGGTACTAGTAATTTCAAAATCAGGATATATCATGTCACTATCACAAGCATCAGAAAGAGAGTATATAAAAGGGAGAGAGGAAAAATACTCATCATAAGTAGTGGCATCATCAAGCTTAGAAGAATCATTCTCAACAGGCAAAAGCAAGTAGTTATCATCATACAAATTCAATTCAAAATCATCTCTTGCTTCCTCAATAGCCAAATTAATAGTATTAACACCCAACAAGGAGTAATCCTCATAAGGGTGTTTCATGGCCTCATACATGTTGAAACATATTTTATGATTCCCAACCTCTATGGTTATGGTACCATCCTTCATATCGATAATGGTGTTTACTGTTCTAAGAAAGGGTTTGCCTAGGATAAGATTAGACTCACTAGCTAACTAATTAGACACATCTAGGACAGAGAAATCAGTTGGGAAGACGAGGTCTTTCAATTTAACCAAGATGTCCTCTAAAATACTATCAGGATGCCTAATAGACCTATCAACTAACTTTAACACAACACTGGTGGGTTTGACTACTTTGATTCCTAGGGCGATGTAAACAGATTTAGGCATTACATTAATTGTGGCCCCTTAAATCTAGCAGTGGTATAGGAACTGGTGTAGGCACCTAGATCTTGGCACTTTATGCAAAGTCAGGGCTTGAAGATAGTTGATACATTAGACCTCAATTGAACTCTCTCATTATAAGGTCTGGACTTTTTCTTATGAGAACACAAATCCTTCAGAAACTTACAATATGCGGGTATGCTAATCATGTTGAGAAAAGACATGTTTACTTCTAATATACTAAAGAATTCAATCATTTTCTTTTGGATTTGATCATTATGTAGTTTCTTACCTCTAAGGTAAGCATTAGGGAAGGGAATGTTAGAAATCTTTACCTCCTTACCTTTTGCCATTAAGGCTCCTTGCTTGGTTGATTCGCCTTTCTCATATGTGATTGGAGCTTTTTCATTGATCTCTTCCAAAAGTGGTTGACTTGTCACCTGAGATCCTGTCCCATCAGTAGACCTTGCTCCATCTTGAATAATTTAAGCATTCTTGTTGATCAGTTCTTTCTCCTTAGCACTTTCAGAGTGTTTCAACTTCATAGGAGTTAACGAAGGGCTATCATATTCAATTTCCTCTCATCATCCTCATCAGAGAACTTGACTGACCCTCCTACTTCTCAGATTGATGGTATTAAAGGATTTGGGGTTGATCACAGTGTTTGAGGGTAGTCCACCTTCATTCTTAGCTTGCAAATCGCTCACAGTGTTAGAAATTTGAGTCAGGTGAGATGTCGATCAAAGTGTTATTCTTCATTTCCAATGCTTTAAACCTTTTATAAAGGTTTGTCATTTGAGTACTATCATTTACCCTATCACCTTGCATTTTCTAGAGAATCGAAGCAATATAGGAGAATTGGCTATCATTCAAGGCCTTATCTTCCCTTACTGGCTATCCATATTAATGAGTTGAGCAGCCATACTCTTCAAAAGTTGATTGGTCTCATCACTTTTTGGCTGAGAAAATGAACTATCTTGAAGTGAAACGACCATTCTTGAGGTGTCTTGAAACTAGCTAGAAGGAATACCAAATCCAACATTGCCTTGTGAAAAATGATTCTGCCTTCTAGCCTCATTATTCCTCCAACTAAATTTAGGGTTATCTGTCCACCCCTTATTGTACGTGGTGGAATATGAGTCCCATTTCTGATTGTTAACGTGACCTTGATACATGGCAGAAATTTCCTCAATTCTAGATGGGCAAACACTGCTAAGGTGCATAGGCGAACCACAAAATTTACAACTTGGGGCTACCAGGACTTGAGAAGTACCTATAGCATTATATTGTTTTAGGCCCCTTTCATTTTCTAGCTTCTCCACTCTTCTATCAATTTTCTCCATAAATAACTTTAATTCATCATTAGAAGAGGAAAAAGTTACTTCCCTTATAAATTGCCTATCTTTAGTGCCATGCTGTTGATCAGTTGTAGCAATTTTCTCAAATAAGTCCCACGCAACTTGTGGAAGTGAGATCAAGTATCGAACCATTAGCAATAGTATTAATAGTTCTCTGATGAAGTGGCAGAAGACCCTCATAGAAGTATTGAACCAGATTAGATTTGGAAATCTGATGATTAGGGCAACGAGCCATCATAGTGAGAAACCTGGTCTAATATCCATAAAAAGATTCTCCTTTATCTTGTTGTGCACCAAAAATAGCTTTCTTAAGCTTAGAAGATTGGGATATAGGGAAGATCTTTTCAAGAAATGCAGTCTTGAGTTGCTCTCAGGTAAGTGTAATGTAGTGTTGGGGAAGTATTCTTAGCCATTCTTTAGCTTTTCCTTCCATGGTGAAAAGAAGGGTTTTCCTTAAAACTTCCTCGACATTAGCAACATCTTGGGGCTTCATGGTGAGCATACCATCATCATAGTCTCAATGTGTCCATAGGGGTCATCTCCTGAAAAGCCAAAAAATTTAGGCAAAGCATTACTCAAATTACCTTTAATTTCAAAATTGGTATTAAAATTGTAAAAACCATGAGGATCAAAATTCACAGTAGAGTTGTTTATTTCTCTAAGACTCCTTAGATCTTCACCATTATTCCTAGGCCCATTGTTTTCCCCATGATGATTATTGTCCCTATTGCCCCATTTCTATTTCCACCATTTTCACCATTACCTCCATTACCAATACGATTAGCCATGTCTAGAACTCAGATAGGCATACTAGGGATGTACTACTCTAAAAGAAGTTTCTTATCACTCTTTTGACCCTTTTTCTTATTTTTCTTTTTAAGTTGTTTCAAAGGTATGTCAAGCTCACGATCCTCAAGTAGGGTTTCTTTGTTGCTAGTCATGCACAAAGAAATTTAGACAATATGCAAAACAAAATGAAGGTCCAAGTACAAATGGAAGGATGCAAAATGCAATGCAAGGTATGCCAAAACTAAAATAAAATAAAATAAAAAATTAAAATAAAATAAGGATTTTTTTGAACTTTTTTAAAAGAAATTTTAATGATATGCAACCAAAAAAAAATCAAAGAGAATGCAAAGAAAAAAGAAAAAGGAAAAATTGACACTTAGTTTACTTAGGGAACAAATACTTGGCTCCTTGGCAATGACACCAGTTGATTTGAACCTTTTTAGTCACCTTTAGTTAAATCATAAATAAAACTAAATTATGCAGTAAAACACAACTCGAGTCATGTCTCTTCGGGAGCCTTTTATTGATTCCTAAGTTAACTAAGTGACAAAAGTATTAAAAAGGAGAGGTTAGAAAAGGGATTTTTCTTTTTATAAAACTAATTATGAAAATAAAGAAATAAATCTAAACTACTTTTTTTTATATTTTTAATAAAGAGAGAATGAAAAATGCAAATTTGAATTTTAGGAAATAAGTTATGAGAATGTTTATTGAAAATGGAATGTAGCTATCCTTGCTTGATAAAAATATAGGTGTAAAATAATGCACCAAGTTCTAAAGTAACCCCAAGCAAGGTTTGGGTCAAGTAAACCTAACACTTGACTTACTCTAAATGTTAGATAGTAATCAAATTATTAAGCCACCTTTAAAAATCACCTAATGTGCAATTTAAATTGAGTTAATAAAACTTAATTCCCTCTCAAAGAATGCTCACAGAGACACTTAATCGCAATACATCTCAATTTTAAAATCCAACAAGACGCTAGATGAAATAATCTTAATTAATGTAAAGAAAGCATATATAAATTCACATCCCAAGTAATATAAGTCATAATTAACAAACACATAATCTCAGTCTCCAAATCAAATAAGAATATTCCTAACACAGGAAAAATCTAATGAAGTTCAAGAGAAAATAAATTGGAAAACTAAATACTCCTCCAGTTAAAGCTCCAAACTCAAGCTACTCTTCCATCTCCAAGAAGCACAATGGGATTATCCTCTCATGGCTATGGAAGAATTCACAATATGTTTGAAGTAGTATTGGAGGCCGAAGGTGATGATGTTGGTTGGTTGAAGGAAGAAAAGAGGAAAACTGGAGGCGAAAAATTATAGTGTTGGCGGTGTGTATATGGCGCTGAGGAGAGGACGTGAAGGCTGTGTATGCGTGCGGTTGTGAATATGGCACTTGATGGAGAGAATATGTATATGAATCGAATTTGAAGGAGGATTGGCGGCGTGTGTGGAATTCCTGGGTGCTTTTTCATGAATCAATAAAAATATAAATAATACTCCTTCCTCTAGTTCTTAATATAGGACCTAATTGTTGAGTTGATTTTGGTTCTAAATGCAAGACATATTTCTCATATTTATCAGTTTTTCCTAAATTACCCATATGGATCTCCCTCAACCATAATCAAGTAGAAAAAAGAGATAGGATATTAAGGAAGATGATTATGGTATTTTGGAAAAAACATGTCATATTTCTTATAATTAACTAACTTATCTAACTTTTTAATCTAATCAAATTAATTAAATAGATATCATATTAAGGACTGGAGGAGTATAATAATATGATGCCTTGATGCCCAAGTTGTTTGTGTCTCCTATTTCCTTTTTTTTCCTTCTTCCTTTCAACTTTCCTATTATTTTTATTTCTTTTTTTTTTAGGCTTGCAAATGATAAATTGATATATTATCATAAAGTCCAAAATCAATTATTTAAAAGGAGATAAAAATATGATAAGATTTTCTTTTAAATTTCTGATTTTATGAAATCAGTATTCAATTTCAAAATGTCCACAATCAATGCAACTTATCCCACTTTAATAAATAAATTTTCCCAAAAAGATATCAAATAATATATTAAAATAGGGATTTATCAATAAGCTAGTTAACTATGAGAAATATGACATGTTTTTTCTAAAACAATATAATCTTCTTGCTTAATATCCCGTCTCCTTCACCTACTTGATTATAGTTGAGGGAATATTAATAGAGATAATTTAGGAAAATCTAATAAATATAAGAAATAGGTCTTATATTTAGGATCAAAATTAACTCAATAATTAAGTCTTATATCAAGTAGAGGAGGAGTATTATTTAGGCTCTGTTTGGGTGCTCCAAAACCATGGTTTCAGAAGCACTTTTCCGCAAAACGAGGTAACCTCCTCCACATATTTACTTCGTAATTCGTAAAAGCACTTCTGAAACCATGGTTTAATTTTTATCCAAACACTCCCTTAAAAGTGAATGGCAGATATATGATTTTTGTCACACCTTTCTTTATAATCCATTATACATCAATTGGAATCATTATAACATGTTTCGTAGTGTTTCCAGATGAAAAATCTCAACTTTAAAATTTTCCTTTTCATTCTATCCGTACACTGTTCATTCGAAATTAGATTAATTTTAAAAATTCATAACTAATTCTAGAAAAATCAAAACGAGTTGGTTCCAATTTTCACATGAAGCTTGATAAGATTTCTATAGATGAAAGATATTCATTAGACTCAATTCCATCCAAAACAGCACTAGAAAATTTGACAAAATGCACGGTTCATATGGTCAATTTTCGAATTTCCAGTATTTTAGCCTAATTTTGAAAGGACATAACTCTTCGTACAAAACTACAATTTCAACATTCTACCACTTCATTTAAAGCTAAAAATATAATTTATAAGTCTGCCAAATCTCAGGTTCAGACTCAAAGAAATGCTTATTATTTCATGTGTCCCAAGTTTGGCCCTTTTTAGGGACTTTTTATCTCCTAATTAAGTCTAACTTTATCTTTCCTTTACCTTTTATCCATCATCAACCTTTTGGGACTTGAATATACTTGTACATACATTCTAGAATACTTACACATATTCATACATGTTCACACATGTTCTTCTCCATAAAGGAGCTATTATCCAACAAATACAAAACATCCAAACATTACATAAACTAACATAATATCTATTAATAATGTCGCTATGCCTTTACATCCCTTCATTCACCACTTCCTGGCCCTAGCCCTTTCCCTTGCTTGATCCTCCTCCTAGGGTTATTACATATAGGGGGAATGAGATTTCAAAGAAATCCTAGTAGTAAAGAATCATAATTATCATGCAATCATGCAAACATAATGTGACATGCTTTTGTGCAAATAACTTTATGGTTCATGTATAGTGAAATGCCATGAAAAGTAAGCAGATTCATATGTATTCACATAACATAATGCCAAGGCAAGCTCAACATAAACATTGCAATCATAAGTCAGTAACATAGCTTAGTCACGTCATGACATTCATAGCACATACACACATACACATAAATGTAAGCAAGAAAGCACTTTAATCATAATTCAATGCTACCTTTTATTACTTGTCCAATTTGATCACTTCAAGGGACAATGATCTTCCTTACTTCCTTCTCACAAAGCCTATTAAACCAAGCATAAAATAGGCCACATTACCAACCAAACAACTTATATACAATCCTTAAACTTTAACTTAACAATTTTCCCCCTTTGTCGTTTGATTTTTAACAAAATGATTCCTTCTTTAGAACCAATCATCTCATGACTCAATCCTACACAATTTCTCATGAGGAATCCAATGGTGCAATCAGAATTTTAAAATTCAAACTCCTCCCCCATGAACAATGACTGGCCGAATAGGGGTTATACTTCTCTAAAAATTCTATTTTTGATTCTAATGATTTTAAACACTTTCCAATATCATATCCCTACACAAAAACATGTTTTAAAGCCATTGGAATCATCAAATCAAGCCAAAACAATTTCCTTCAGAATGAACAGTAGCTGGCCAAAAATGACATATGGGACCCTAGGTGGATTTTCTTCCAAAAATCAATCCATACACCACTTAATCTTACTTATTCTACTTGATTATTAAGGCTTCTATCCTTCCCTAACCATTACATACTCAAACCGAAAAGAGGCAGCATATACCCTCAATTTTTCAAGCCAAAAACTCAACTAACCAAGCTTGCAACTCAGGAATAGGAAGGCATAAGCATACCTTAATGTTTTCTTGATGTAAGTTGAGTGATTACTTGTCCAAAACACTCAAGAATTTTGGCCAAATAGAGCTGGAGCTACAGTGACAGAGTCTCCCCTTAATTTTCCAATTTTCTAACATTTATTTGTATTTTCTAAGGGGTATTTATAGAAAAATTCCATCTGCCCTTACCCTCCATGTTTGGACAAAATTGGACACCCCAAGAGGTGTATGTGGTAGTCATCAACTGCCAAAATAATCAGATCACTCCATGTGGCTTTTCTCTAGATTTTTTCACACAATTATCCCTTAATTTTGCATTTTATTTAGTAAAAATGGAGGGACCTAGAAGGTGCACAAAATTGGACCCTTATTGAGCTCAATATGGGCCCCACAAATGGTTTAGGTTGGTCCAAAAATCTGGCCCATAAACCAAATCACTATCCCAAACCAATTTGAAACTTTATCGGTTATTATTCACTGGTAACATTCCATAATTTTTTCAGACCTCCAAAAATTCATTTCTTTCCATGATAATTCACCTTTTAATATGAGAACATGATCTTAAAATATTCAGAATTTTTTTCCACCTCTAGATATTTATTTTGAATTTTCTCCGATTAGGCCTTTATCAGTGTCACTGTGGGAAAATAAATCCCCTAAAATTAATTTCTGAATTTTCAAGGTCTAAAACAAATTTTATAGATTCAAATAAATATTTAGATGAATTTTTCATCAATCTTCCAAATTTATTGAGACCTCTAACTAAGTAAAATAATTATTTTCATATGGTTTTTCAATATTTTTCCTAAAAACCTCCATTTACGGAAAATTCCGTAATAAATCATTTTTACCAAAATTCTACCTTTTGGGCCTCAATCAAGTTTTCAAAACCTCTACTCTACAATTTCCCATTTTTCAGGGATTTTTTGGAATTTTTCTCAAATTTTTCCGTTTTGCCCTTCCTAGACCGATAGTTACAAAAATGCTAACCCGGACCTTATGTCACATCTAGTAATATGGCAATTAGAAATAAGAAATATTCTTAAATAATTAAGGGTCAAAAATGACAAGGAGAAATACAAGAATTGTGGTGGAAAATAATTATTATAATTTTTCAAGCCAATTATGAAAAGCTTGACTAATTAAGGAAAATTGGTCAAGAATAATTATGGAAAAATATTTTTAAATCTCAAAAAATTAAGAAAAACTAAGGAAAATATTCCTTGAGAATTATATGGGATTATAAAATTAGTTTTATGACCAAATTGCCCTTAGAGAAATTACAAAGGAATTTAAGGGCGATTTAAGCTAGTTTAAGGTCCTTTATTTGGAAACTTCCAAATAAATATTTTAAGGAGGATAAAACCCCAAGAAAATTCCTATGATATCCCAAAAAATTATAAGAGATTATGAAATTAAAAGAAGACTCTCAAGTATCCAAGATTTTTCCCAATTCCTTTGAAAAGAGGAAAAATCACTAAAGAGAAGGAAAATAGTTTTCCTTTAGTAATTATTGGGAAATTAAATTTGAGAAAAAGAGAAAAATTTGGGAAGACAAAAATGAGGAGAATAATTTATAGATCTGACAGAAAATAATTATAGAGGCCAGAGTACTGTAATTATAGAAAAGAAATTAAACCCGGAGTCAAAGTACACCGATAAAGTGTTAATCAGAGTCTTGCACTTTACTTGGCCCATAAGTTGCCACTTGTCAAGCCTCTAATGGATGGTAATTAAAGCTTTCCAAGTGTTAAGCTACCAATAGAGAGGATCTTGACTTTGGAATTTAATTACATTATGATTTAAGTTAATTAAGAGAGAGGATTAAGACTAAGTAGGCTTATGACACTTGGTATAACATTAATGATGGTTGGTGGGATATTTTGTGTGCATTGAATGAGCTCATCCTCCCCCTAAATCTGATCCATATTTCGGCCAAGAGGGAGCTTGAGAGGAAAAGAGAGAGTTCAAGGGAGAAATCAAGAGAAAGGCATCAACTTTGAGCATACAAGTGAGATCCAAGGTAAGTTTTCGGTTCTAAGTTGTTCCTTACCTTGTTTGCTTGAGTTGTATGGTTGAAATTTTTGGTTCTCTTCCTCTTTGAGTGCTGGCCAAAATGCTTCTTAGGTAGGGGAGGGAGTTTGGTCGTTAGATCTTGTTAGAACACTTCAAAGTATGATAGATCCTAGTGGTTACAAGTGATTGTAAGTTGATTTTGGAGTGTTTGCTTGGTTGTGTTGCTTGAGACACATTTTGGCCAAACGAAGATCTGAACCCTAGGATGTGTTTTTCAAAGTTTTGAGGCTTCCATTGTGTTCAAAATGAAAAATGGTGTAGGGTAAACCTAAAGAACAAGTGTTGGAAGCCATAGAATCAAAGTTGAAATTTTTAGATAAGGAACCCTAATGGTTTGGTCAAGCTGAAACTGAAAGAAGAAAATTTATTTTGTTAAATCCAAGTATACATTTGGAATCTACATGAAAAATCATGTAGGAGTGAGTCAAGAGGGAATTTTTAGGGTTTATGGAAACCAACTCTAAGAATTTAAGAACAAAGATGGAAGCTTTAAGGGGTTTAGAATTCACTTGAGTTATGTTATTGATTCTTATGTGTGGAATGGTTGATGATTCTTACTGCCATTTTTGTGGATTGCCATGTTAGGGTTTGGCATTTGTGGAAGCAAGAAAGAAGAACAAGAAAATCAAAGAGCATTGGATTAAGGTAGTAAGATTTAATTGACCTTAATGTTGAATGTTGCATTGATTGCTATGCAATTTCATGTGCTATTATGTGGTTGAACTAAATGATGAGCATGATGATGATTGTATAGCTATACTCCTTGCTTTATGTGCCTTGGCTATTGCATGTTAGAGTGCTACATGTATGAGGTAAAGTAGTTCCCTATTAATAGCAAAAGGTTGAAATGCTTGTAATTGATGCATGTTAATATTTTGGTTGATTGATCTTGCTACTGGGATTTCTTAAAATCTCATCCCCCAAATATAATATAACATTTTAGAGCCTGAAACTTCCAAGAGCAAGCTGCAGATTGGAGGCTAAATTATGGTGATACACCATAAAAATTCGTGGACATTTGGTTATGTATAAATATCAATGGTTGGTGCTGTAATCCCTAAGCAGGACGTTAGTTTAGAGCCACATTTTATTTAGTTACCAAATGAATTTTTGTATGAAATTTAGTATGGTTAGAGTTGACGTCATGAACTTCAAATTGATAGGTAGCACGTCAAAAATAGACAACTACATGATTTTTAATGATTTTTCAAAGTTAAGGTTCAGAATCGGGAAAAAAGATTTTTGCCAAATGGACAGAGGTGAATTTTACAAAAACCTGATACTTTTTCAAATGGAATTGGTTCATATTTTCCTTGAAAAATAATTCAAAGATTTTTTTTATAGAATTTTGAATCACTCCATTTCGATTTTTCTAGATTAAGTTATGAATTTTTGAAGTTGGGCCAGAAAACTGGATTTTTACCCTATGAACAGTAAAAATCCAAAAATCAGCGTTTTTCATGAATTTTTGAGCCCAAGACCATCCAATGTGGTCTAAAATGGTTTTAATTAAACCCTAAGTGGATCCGATAGTAAGGTGTGACACCTTATTAGGGTTTCGCATCAAAAGTTGTTTCATCTCCCCGTCTAGTTCCTACATTGATCCTTATCCCAATTTTTAATTCCATATATCCAGGTGAAATTTTCTGAGATATGACAATTCCTCCCTACTTTTAAATATATTTCGTCCTTGAAATTTAGAATCATATCTCAACGGAACAATTCTGGGTATCTAGCCTTCATGTCATTCTCCTTTTCCTATGTAGTCTCCTTCTGAGTTAAATCCCTCCAGACAACTTTGACCATCAGAATAGCTTTATTCTGTAATTGCTTACTTTGCCAGTCTATCACTTTTACTGGTTTCACCTCAAAGTTGAGGTTATCTCGCAATTCTATATCTTCATATTTCAAGACATGTGAGGGATCCCGCTAATATTTCTTCAGCTGAGAAACATAGAAGACGTCATGAATCTGGCTCAGATTAGGGGATAGGGCCAATCTATAAGCTATCGGGCTAATTCTTGACAAGATTTGGAAGGGTCCATTCTAGTGGTGATCGGCATCCCCTTTCTATATAGTGCTTCATATCCAGCTATCCTTCTTGCATCTTTTCATCTTACAGTTGGCTTGCCTGAATGTACATAATTCAGGACTTATAGCTCGAGGTCCAACTAACAATAATCGTGTCTGTGAAAAAGTCAAGGATACTCTCTCAGTACTAGTTAACCACTGGAGTAGGCTTCTATATCTTAAAGTCATCTCTGGTCATTCCGTTATCAAGCCTTTAGAGGAATCACCCTCACAACTTAACATGTCATCTTAATCCCATGTCTTGAGAGATATCAGTCTCTTGACTCAGCATATCATCTCATTTCTATACTTCAAGAGGCATCATCCTCTCAACTTAACATGTAATCCCTTTAGGCTTGGTCCAACATGACCTTGGGAGCAACTGTGCTCCATTAGGATCCATTGTGACCCTGGAGCATCAGCAGCAGCATCATTAGCAGCATCAATTTGCCACTGTAAGATCTTTAGGAGATCTTAGACCATGGGATTGAGTGATAAGTCACCTCCAGTCCATTGGTAACTTAACCAATCATTCCCCAAGATTGATCACAGACACTAATATTGTATTTTCAAACCTCAATTAACACTTATCATTATCCTTGAAACTTTTAGCTTTTCCATATCCCCTTAGCCTTTAAGTTAAGCCACTTTGGATCACTTTCCCTTCATGGTAGCTTAAACACTTGCTCATTTATCGAGCTTGTTAGCTTATCCTCGTATTAATGCCAATCTACCATACCTTAGGGCTCTACTGTCTTTACTACCTTTAAACGACTTCGGGAGAGGACTTATATCATCATGTTGTCATTCACCATCACTCTATTAAACCTGAGGAGTTACATACATCTGCCTCATGGTACCCTTCCATTATGTTTGACCAATTTTTCTCTCCTCAAGATTAAGTTTACTCCGCACCTTAATTTAGCAGCTTCTCGTTATTCTCATTTAAGGGTTAACCCTCGTGGATACTGCATTGCTCATACCAAAGCAATTGGCAGCCTATCATTTTTCGTAACCTTTGCTTGCCATGGTTCGCTCTTGCGAACATAATATAACCCTTGTGACTGAGAGTTACATCCACTTTTAGAGAGCTACTTCGTGGTCAAGTTTTCCTCAATTCAATTCCTGTTTAGATACACTCCTCACTTCTATATCCCTATAAAAAGGGGGCCTCTCCTCTTAGAGTTACACAATTCTATAGGCAGTAGCAATCCTTATTGGGAACTTTGATTCTCAGATTTCATACTAGCCTGGGTGTCTGGGTTACACACTCCAACATCCTTAGGCTTTAGGCATCATTGAGAACTTTTTCATCCCTTATGACATTCGTTCCCAATACATCCATTAACTATCACATGCTTATCTATTTTCATTCAATTGTATCCTCAAGAGTGATCCTGCCTGACTTTACCTTTCCTGAATTGCCTTACTTTCTGATCACTTATTTTTATGGTCAAATATGGATTACCATACCCTGCTCACATCACACAGCTCATATTTAATCACCATGTTGTGTTGTATGTAAGTCAAACATCTAACTCATCATTAATTCTTCATTTGATAATATCTAGTTTCTCTATCCCTTTTGGTTTTCTATCCCTTAGGGGTTTCTCTACCACTACTTAGGGATTTAATAAACCTCAATATTCTGTCTTGTTACCTTGCCTCTTTCAAGGTTACATTGATTACTTGAGAGTTGAGTCGTCATCTCACTTCCTTACTAGGGTATAGGCTCCTACCTTCGTCAGGCCTACTATACTTTCAGTTGTTTTGCCAGCTCATACAATAACAAGTCGGTAACTCAAACCCATCTCGGCATCATTTCGTCCCTGCTTTATTTCCTTTTCCCCTCTCTACTCTTACAGAGAGGGGTACCATATATCCTCAGCAGTCATGTCTCAGGTACTCACTTGCTTGAATTTTCGTGATCAAGTTCAACCTTTACCTCAAGGCAAGGGACTAACTCTCGAGGAATACATTCTCTGAGGATGGTCTATTTTGACCAAGTATCCCATCGATATCATAGAAAAGCATGTATATCAGGTCTAATGTAATGCAACAATGTGCATACTGAATAATGCAATTTAGGCCAACATTAGATGTGAAAACTCTAGTGCCAGTGTGAGTGGAAACACATAAATCATATAACATTGTATTAACAGTGAGACTAACACCTCGCGCATTCCTTTGAAACAAAAGAGTGGCTAGCACCCGAGTCAAACAATGCATGCATATGGTAGTCGTTAACTTAGATTGTACCTTGAATCATCTTGAGTGACTTACTTGCCTCATCTCTTATAGGGGCAAGCACCCTTCCTTGAGTCTATGATTTTGAGCTGTCAGCAGCTATCGAGCATTCCTGTACATAATGTCCCGGCTTGCTATACCTAAAGCACACATTTTGACCTATCAGGCATGGTCTATCTCTGTGGTTCTTACCACAGATCTCGCATTCTCTATTCTGGTGAGCATTACTGCTTCCTTCTCGTCTCATTTCTCCTCCTCATTTAGACTTCTTAGTGATACGGCAGACTTCCACTGCCTTGTTGAACTCATCTAGTTGCCGTGGGGCTACTTTTTTCCCCTCAGCTCTTGCCTCAGTCCCCTTACCATCTTTTATGTCTTCTACTGCTCATCATTGTGGTATTGGAGATAACTAGAGTAGCAGGACAGTCTCATGTATATGTCTAGATACTCATCAAATGATTCCTGTAGACCCTGCTTAATCATAAGAAATTCTGCTTCCTTTGCATCCCTCACGGACTGTGGGAAATACTTCAGGTAGAAGTGTTCCTTGAATACCTCCCAATTAATAGGGGTTGTATTTGCTTGGAGGATCATCTCAGTATTCCTCCACCAGCAGTTTGCCTCTCCTTCCAATTTGTATATGGCCATTTGGGCTTTTCTCTCCGTAGAGCACTCCAGTATATTGAAGATTTTCTCTAGCCGGGTAATCCAATCCTCGGCTACTTGGACATCTAGTGTCCCTTCAAAAGTTGGGAGGTTCTGCTTACTAAACCAAACGATCCACTCTCTTAGTAAATCAGGGTCCCCAGCCGGTTGTACCTGCTCAGCTGCTGGCTCTTGTCGTTGGGCTGTCTGTAGTGTTTCAGCCATCCTTGGCCCTGTTTACTGCAGCTGTGCTACTGCTGCAGTCACTGCAACTGCTATAACAGCATTGCGCTCCTGTTCTTGGTGAGCTTGTGCCCCCTGTGCTCTTGAATCACTTTTCACTGTTCCTCTAGCCGATCCATAACTACTTGAATCGGATCAATAGGAGGTTCTCTTTGTGGCTCCCTCACTTGTGTTCCTTGTCTTGTCCTTGCCATTATGTCGTTTCTCCTTTACTATAAGATGATCAGAATCATCACTTATATAAACTACACTTTATATCACTTTTCTATCCCCATATATACATATGGCACCATCAACAAAATATTTATCCTCACCCTAGTACAGCCCATCACAACCATATAACATATTATATATTAATCTAAGGTCACACCATAGAAGCGGAAAAAGGAAAAGTGATAACAAAAACTTCCAAATCCTCCAATAGCTAATAAAAGGTGTGAGTTATAGAGCAGCTGTGGATCTTTTATACTTCCTCCTGCCACACCCTGGTCCTCAAGAGGGTATCTATTAATGCCTACTTCTATGGGGCCTCATTAGTACTCAGTTCCTCCTCTATCACTTACTTATTCCATAACCTTACACCGAGGAAGTAGTTCAGGTATGTATAGCAATAATGATCTTGGGTCTGATTGATATTTTTGCTTAGATCCATCAACTCTTTATAGATGTCATCGTATCCTTTAAATTTTTTTTTACCTTAACCTGGTTGGGCCTCACCACACTTGTAGGTACTGATCAAATATTATTGGGACCCACTCCCCCTAGGTTAGGCATAGGCCTTATTACACTTGATGCATCATCTACTAGCTCTATGATGTCATTGAAACCTTCCCCTAGGCAGATATCCTTTACTTCCCTATGGAGTTGATAGTACCTTGGTGGTAGAGTATGACCATCGGGGTTAGATATGTGGGTGGTATCTGTCACATCTTACTATCGGATCCACTTAGAATTTAATTAAAACCATTTTAGACCACATTGGATGGTCTTGGGCTAAAAAATCCATGAAAAATATTGATTTTCGAATTTTTTCTGCTCATCGGGTAAAAATCCAGTTTTCTGGCTCAACTTAAAAAATTCATAACTTAATCTAGAAAAATCAAAATGGAGTGATTCAAAATTATATAAAAATATCTTTGAATTCTCTTTCAAGAAAAAATAATCTTATGAACCAATTATATTTGAAAAAATGTCAGGTTTTTGTGAAATTCACCTCTGTCCATTTGGCAAAAATCCTTTTTCCAGATTCTGAACCTTAACTTTGAAAAATCATTATAAATCGTGTAGTTGGCCATTTTTAACGTGCTGCCTATTGATTTGAAGCTCATGACGTCAAATTTAAGCATACTAAATTTAGTACCAAAATTCGTTTGCTAACTTAATCAAACATGGCTCTAATTCAGCATCCTGCTTAGGGATTACAGCATTGTCCAGCCGAATATTTACATAACCAAAAGTCCATGAATTTTTATGATGTGACACCATAATTTAGCCTCTAATCTGCAGCTTGCTCTTGGGAGTTTTAGGCCCTAAAATTTTATATTAGATTTGGGGGATGAAATTTTAAGAAATCCCAGTAGCAAGATCAATCAACCAAAACATTAAAATGCATCAATTACAAGCATTCCTACCTTTTGCTATTAATAGGGAACTACTTTACCTCATACATGTAGCACTGTAACATGCAATAGCTAAGGCACATAAAGAAAGGAGTATAGCTACACAATCATCATCATCATCATTATTTAGTTCAACTACATAATAGCACATGAAATTGCATAGCAATCAATGCAACACTCAACATTAAGGTTAATTAAATCTTACTACCTTAATCCAATGCTCTTTGATTTTCTTGTTCTTCTTTCTTGCTTCCATAAATTCAAACCCTAACATGGCAATCTATAAAAAGGACAGTAAGAATCATTAACCATTCCACATAAAAATTCACAAAATAACTCAAGGATAGCCTTTGCCCCTTAAAGCATCTACCTTTGTTCTTTAAATTTTAGAGTTTGTTTTCTTAAACCCTAAAAACTCCCTCTTGACTCATTCCTACATGATTTTTCATGTAGATTCCAAATATCTACTTAGATTTAAGAAAATAAAACTTCCTCTTCCAGTTTTAGCTTGGCCGAACTATTAGGGTTCAAAATCCAAAAATTGCAACTTTGATTCTATGGCTTCCAACACTTGTTCTTTAGGTTTACCCTACACCATTTTTTATTTTGAACACAATGGAAGCCTCAAAAATTTGAAAAAAATATCCTAGGGTCCATATCTTGCTTTGGCCAAAAAGGTTCTCATGCAACATAACAAAGAAAACACTTCAAAATCAACCTACAAACTCTTGTAACCACTGGGATCTAACATGCTTTGAAGTGTTCTAGCAAGATTGAATCATAAAATTTCCTCCCTTACTTATTATACATTTCGGCCAGCACCAAAGAAGGAAGAAAACCAGAAATTTCAACCATATAACTCAAGCAAATAAGGCAAGGAACAACTTAGAACCAAAAACTAACCTTGGATCTTGGTTGGATGATCAAAGTCGGTGCCTTTTCTCTAGATTTCTCCTTGAACTCTCTCTTTTCCCTCTTAGTTTGCTCTTGGATGAAACTAGCATCTGATTTAGGGGGAGGATTACTCATTTAATATGCACAAAATATCTCACCTACTAGCATTAATGAGAAGCCAAGTGTTAAAAGCCTACTCCTTCTTGAAATTTCCCTCTTAATCACTTAATTCCAATTGTAATTAATTTTCAAAAGTCAAACTCTCCTCCACTTGAGGCTTGACACTTGGAAAGCTTTAAATCCTCTCCATTAGGGCTTGATACATGGCTAAATGTGAACCATTTGAATTGCAAGACTCTAGTCTTGCTTTATTGGTGCACTTTGACTCCGAATTTAACTTCTTTTCTATAATTACAGTGCTCTGGCCTCTGTAATTATTTTTTTTCAGATCCATAAATTATTCTCCTCATTTTTATCTTCCCAAATTTCCCTCTTTGTCTCAAATTTAGTTTCTTAATAATTAAATAAAAGGAAAACTAATTTCCTTATCTTTAGTGATTTTTCCACTTTTCAGAGGAATTGGGAAAAATCTTCAATACTTGAGAGTCTTCTTTTAATTCCATAATCTCTTATAATCCCTTGGGATATCATAGGAATTTTTTTGGGATTTTATTCTCCTTCCAATTATTTATTTGGAATTTTCCAAATAAAGGACCTTAAACTAGTTTAAATCACCCTTAAATTCCTTTGTAATTTCTCTAAGGGCAATTTGGTCATAAAACCAATTTTATAATCCCATATAATTCTCAAGGATATCATCCTTATTTTTCCTTAATTTTCTGAGGCTTGGAAATATTTTTCATAATCATTCTTGACCAATTTTCCTTAATTAGTCAAGCTTTTCATAATTGGCTTGGAAAATTATAATAATTATTTTCCACCAAAATTTTCTATTTCCCTTTGTCATTTTTGGCCTTTAAATATTTAGGAATATTTCTTATTCCTAATTATCATAATCCTGGATGTGACAGTATCACTACGGGTACGACTCCCTTGACATTCTCTGGTCCACTGTTTTCCTGGAATCACTGCTTTCACAGCAAGCCATACCTTTCCTATGCTTGACTTATAGTGCACACAATTCACCACAGAGTATAAACTTACCCAATGCCATTCAACCAACCATGATTCACAATCATTATTCAATAGCCAACCATATATCATAGCACAATTCATTCAATACGGTGCAACTCAAACAAAGCTAGAATCTTTGCTCTAATACCAAAAAGCATCACATCTATCTTTACAACCCATTATACATCAATTGGAACCATTATAACATGTTTCATAGTGTTTCCGGATGAAAAATCTCAACTTTGAAATTTTCCTTTTCATTCTGTCCGTACACTATTCATCCGAAATTAGGCCAACTTTGAAAATTCATAACTAATTCTAGAAAAATCAAAATGAGGTATTTCTAATTTTAATACGAAGCATGCTAAGAGTTCTATGGAGAAAAAAAATATTCATTGGACTCAATTCTATCTAGAACAGCACCAGAAAATTTAACAAAGGGTACTGTTTATATGGTCAATTTTGGAATTTTCAGTATTTCAGCTCAATTTTGGAAGGGCATAACTCTTCGTACAAAACTCCAATTTCAATGTTCTACCAGTTGATTTAAAGCTAAAAATATAATCTATAAGTCTTCCAAATCTTAGGTCCAGACTCAAAGAAATGTTTATTATTTTATGTGTCCTAAGTTTGGCCTTTTTTAGGGACATTTTATCTCCTAATTTAGTCTAACTTTATCTTTCCTTTACCTTTTATCCATCCTCAACCGTTTGGGACTTGTAATATACTTGTACATACATTCTAGAATACTTATACATATTCATACATGTTCACACATGTTCTTCTCCATAAAGAAGCTATTATCCAACCAATACAAAACATCCAAACAGTACATAAACTAATATAATATCTATTAATAATGTCACTATGCCTTTACATCCCTTCATTCACCACTTCCTGGCCCTCACCCTTGCTTGATCCTCCTCCTAGGGTTATTTTACACATAAGGGAAATGAGATTTCAAAGAAATCCAGTAGTAAGAATCATAATTATCATGCAATCATGCAAACAGAATGTGACATGCTTTTGTGCATATAACTTTATGGTTCATGCATAGTGAAATGCCATGGAAAGTAAGCAGATTCATACGTATTCACATAACATAATGCCAAGGCAAGCTCAACATAAACATTGCAATCATAATTCAGTAGCATAGCTTAGTCATATCATGGCATTCATAGCACATACACACATACACATAAATGTAAGCAAAAAAGCACTTTAATAATAATTCAATGCTACCTTTTGTTACTTGTCCAATTTGATCACTTCAAGGGACAATGATCTTCCTTACTTCCTTCTCACAAAGCCTATTAAACCAAGCATAAAATAGGCCACATTACTAGCCAAACAATTTATATACAATCCTTAAACTTTAACTTAACAATTTCCCCCCGTTTTCCTTTGATTTTTAATAAAATGATTCCTTCTTTAGAACCAATCATCTCATGACTCAATCCTATACAATTTCTCATGAGAAATCCAATGGTGTAATCAGATTTTTAAAATTCAAACTCCTCCCCCATGAACAGTGACTGGCTAAATAGGGGTTATATATCTCTAAAAATTCCATTTTTGATTCCAATGATTTTAAACACTTTCCAACATCATATCCCTACACAAAAAAATGTTTTAAAGCTTATGCTTCTATAACCAGGATAGTTTCACTTTAGCGTGAGAGTTTAATTCTTGGGTGGGAAGGATTAATGTCTTATTCTTGCAGTCGAGGTGTTACATCCTGAATTTTGAGCCTAGAAGTACTGAAATTAGCCTGAAATAGGTAGGCTACCAGACCCTTTTTGATAGAGGTTGCAGAGATTCCCTGGAAGGACAGTAGGATTCCCAGGGACTAAATCGCAAAAGGAAAGCTTTTAGGATTGAGAAAAGAGGAAGTTAGAGACTTGGAAGAAGTCTCAGGGCCCAAGAATGACAAAGAGAGATAAATGTAGGCCAAAGGTTATGTGGGAGGCCTCAATGAGGTGAATTTTGAGGTTAAGCCAAACCAGGAGCAAAATCGTAATTTTACAAAGTTTTGGGCTAGTGAGGGCAAAAATGGAAATTATGCCCAAAAATCCCAAAAAAATCCCCAAAAAGGGGAAATGGTAGGGTAAGGCCTAAACACTTCAAAAAACTACCAAAAAAACAGGAATAAAGTTCAAAGGCTTGTATAAGGCGAAAAATGAGAAAAATGCCCCTATAAGGAAATTGTGGAATTCTCAGGGTTTTGACTAATATGGAATATTTTCAAAAATAAATTATTTAAAGTATAGAGAGGCCTCAGATAATTGGAAGAAAATGGGAGAAAATACTTGAGGAATTATCACAGGTTTTAAAAATAATTTCATCTCCAGAAAGCGAAGAGGTTGGTTTTAATAAAATTTAAAGCCTATTTATACACTATCCGGGGAAAGTCAACTCTCTAGAGGTTGACTTTTGACTTAAGAAAAGTTAGAGGAATTTCCCACGATGAATAAATAGTATTGTTACCTGGAGATAGATTCTCGAGTTGTGGACTAGTAGAAAGAATTCGGTCAAGATCACTCCCAAATAAATATTATTAATTATTTTAATTAGTTTAATGGAAGAATGAGGGAAGAGCATCATTCTCTCTGGGCATGTTATATAATGCCATGTGAATTTATTTGAGGTGAGAAAATGATGCCATAACATGTCCCAGTGATCTCGAGAAAGTCAGGACCCGAAAAGGTACCCTATACAGTGCAGGATGGCAAGATAGGTAGAGGAATACCTAAGGGTTGTATTTTGTATGAATTTTATATTAATTTCCTCTCTATTTTAATGCCTTGATGATGAAGGAATATGGAAGAGACAAGTGTACAGTTAGATGAGAAAAGAAGGTATTATGTGTACGGCTGGATGCAAGACATGTGTACGATCGGATGCAAGACACGTGTACGGTTGATTAAAAGCATGCGGATTGATGATGTAAGCATGATGTCATGGGACATTTGTCACTATAAGATTAAAAGAGAAAATGAATTGTCCAGATCAAGCCAAATATTTTTAAGATCAACGGCCCAGATTCAGTCTTGTTTTCTATAAATACCCCCTCCTCCCTCATTTTCATCTAACCTAGAGGAAACATTGGGGAAGCTCTGGAAAAATGATTTTTGGAGAGAGAAAGAAGAGGGAGAAAGAAAGGCCAAGTGGTCCTATGCAAGATCAAGCTCTAAACAAGGTATATTCATAGTTTTTGATGTAGTTTTCACTACCCTTGTTGTTATTGAGCTTGGTTATAGATTTTAATAATTTTTAGGAGCTTAAAACCCTAGGGGGTTATGTTGCACGAAATTCTTAAGAGTAGGAGAAGATGAAATTGATGTTAAAATAATGTTCAAAGCCTTGAAAGGAACACGAATCAAGTGGTTTTATGCTGAAATTGGTTGAATTTCATGATTGTGTAACTTGAGGAAATGTTCTGACCAGACCTAGTTCTTGTGCCTAGGATTTGATTTTGATGATTTTGATGCTTCCAATGTGTTTAAAATGAAAAATTGTGTAGGGATAAGATGAAAGAATGAAGTTAGAAGCATTAGAATCAAAATTGAAAATTAAGTGGCAGATTTTGGTTTGGGCCTAGGACAAGGGGAAGGAGCTATATTTTGAAGAATCTAAGCTCATATTTAGATTCCTTGAGTAAAATTGTGTAGGATTGGCCTAGGGGAACAATTTTTACAAAACTAGAACACTATATTATAAATTAAGAAAAAAGGGATTAAGTTTAAGGACACAAGTCTTCCATGTTGTGTAATTCTTAGTCCTAATGAGTAATGTGACCCTTGTGGCTGTGATTAGGATCTTGAGGCATCCAAGAGAAGGTTTGGATGTGCTTGACCAAGCAACCTTAATGGTTGGAAGCAAAAGGGAGTAAGAAGAAAGCTTAAGGACACAAGGTAGCAAACTTAACCTTACTCTTATGTGCTTGGTATTTGCTTGCATGTATGACATGTTTCTATGTTATATGATTTTATGAACTCATATGTTGTGATTGTGAATGTGTTTGAGATATGCCATAGGCCTATGTGTTTTATGATAAATGCATGATGATTTCTAAACATGTCATTGTGCTATAAAGATGTTAAGTTGCAAGTATGTTATAAATGCCAAGCTTGCCATGTATGTTGGGTAGTTATTATTTGCTACTGAGATTCTTCCAAATCTCACCCCTCCCTAACCAAACATTTAGGCTAATCAATGATGCACAATAATTTCATGGAGGAGAGCATGAGAAGGAAGGAGAAGAAAGTGGAGAATTATTGATGTTAATGATTGGTTAAGGATTTATGTATAATTTTCCTATTATGTAAATCATATATATGAATGCCATTGATGCAATGTATTTGTTTAGAATATTTATGACATGAATGGAAATGTATAAGAATGAATAGGAAAGGATAGGGCCAAGCTATGCATGCCAAAACAATAAAAAGAATTAAAGCAAGAACTGTCTAATGGATAAAACGTAGGTCCTAAAGCACTCAACTTCCAACTCCAGTTTGACCTATCAAATGTATGAGTTAAGCCATGAAACTTTGTATACATATTATACACATCCCAAGCTTTAAAATGATAGGTAGATTACCTTAATTGGATGTGTACATTGAGAGATATGGATTTCCAAACTTGAGCCAAGAAGGAGCCAAGAGAACTGGAAGTCCTAGAATCTACCAAATGAATAGTGACTTTTACGAATTAAACTGTACGAATTGGCTCGAGATAAGTCTAGTTTCATATTTTTCTCCTCTAGAAAATTGAAAGAGATTTGAGTAAAATTTTAGAGCACCTTAATATGATTTTTATAGAATTAGTTATGATTTTTGAAGTTGGACCTATAATCTGAAATTTAAACAGTGAATAGTAACCTGAGAACCAATTGTAAATTTCAACCCATGGGCTTGTTTCGTGAATCGCTTGAACTGTAATACTTCCAAGCATGTACTCTGAGAGGTTAAAGGAAGGATGCTTCATGAGGAGCATATTATACAAGGATAACCAATTCAAACCAAGTATAATATCAATGTCATAGAGACGCATGTATGTAAGGTTTAATGTAGTGCAATAATGGGCATACCAGATAATGCAATTTAAGCAAACATCATAAGTTAAAACTATCACACCTTACTTTTATACACTTTAGTACATTATACAGAGGTATTCGGAACCACATTCATTGGCCTTGAGGTTAGAGAATCAAGTTTTAAAGTTTGACTTGTACGATCACAGTTCTCTGCACATTCCAAAATTTGAGGGCCAACTTTGAAAAATCATAACTAATTCTAGAAAAATAAAAATGGAGTGATTCCAATTTTCACATAAAGCTCTTTCAATTCTGTACAAGGGAAAAATAATAATATGGACTTAAACCTCACCAATTCGTACAGTTTATTCATCAAAGATTACTATTTATTTGGTCAAAACAGTATTTTCCAGAAGTCCTGCCCCAACTTTGAACAACCATAACTCTTAGCGTACGCATCCATTTCATGTGATCTACCACTTTTTTTAAAGCTCATGATGTGCTCTAAATACTAACCAAAATTCATGGCAAAATTTGTTCATTTGCTCTGTCTCATCATTGGCACTAATTCGTAGCTCATTTAGAGACTCTCTAACTCCCTAACTTAATTCAACATTTTCAAATAAATTCATTTCTTGCATTTCACCTGTTGTCATTGCATATACTATTTTTATACATAATCTCACACCATCTTACAAACCATAAACATTTTAAACATCATCGAATATACATGACATAATTATAACATCAACAAACAAAATAGTTACATAACATAGCATGTTATGGAAACATATGACATGCTTGGTGTCTTCCCTTTATCTTGCACTTCCACTTCTTGATTTTTCCTTCAAGCTTGTAGCACCTATTAGGGGTTGTTAATGGAGGGTGAGATTCAGGAGAATCTCAGTAGCAAAAACTACCCATAAGTATGCAAGACATAATGTAAATGCATGACATGTTATCATAACATTAACATATGGATACCATAGAAAGTAAGCTAAACATCACATGCTTTCATAACATATTGCCAAGGCATAACATAACATAAATTTGCACTTAACTTTGCAAACATTTCATTACGGCTTAGTCACATTATAGCATCACAAGCATACCATGCAAGCATCCATATCAAGCACACAATATAGGTAAGTTTACTACCTTGTAACATAGCTTTCCTCTTGCTTTTACTTTGATTACCTTGTTTTTCCAACCCTATGGATTTTCAGTCAACACAATTAAACATCCTCTTTGAAACATCCTACCTTTAACCACTTAGAGCACGCATTCGTTAAGTGGTATGGTTCAAGTAGATCATGACACAAGCCCGTGGATTTAAAAATTCCAATTAATTACTTGGGTTACTAATCACTCTTTAAGTTCTAGATTACAGGGCCAATTTCAAAAATTTATAACTAATTCCATAAAAATCGTATTAGGGTGTTCTAAAATTTTACAAAAATTTATTTTGATGCTCTTTAAGGGAAAAATATCTAATTGGACTTATCTTTGCCCAATTTGTACAGTTTAATCAATAAATATTACTATTCATTTCGTAAAATTTGAAACTTCCAGATTCTGTGCCTCAACTTTAGAAATTTGTATCTCCTTGTGTACACATCCGATTAATGTGATTTACCTCTCATTTCAAAGCTGGGGATGTGTACTATGAGTCTGCAAAATTTTGTGACTTAACTCATTCACTTGATAGGTCAAACTGGAGTTAAAAACTCACTGCTCCAAGACCTACGTTTTATCCCTTAACATCTCTTTACTTTAATTCTTTTTATTTCTTTGGCATATATAATATGGGCTTACTCTTTCCCATTTATGCTCATACATTTCTATACATGCCGTAAGCATTGTAATTAATTACATGGCATCATATGCATCCATAACATAAATTACATAATAAGAGAATTACACAATGAGTAATAATATCATTCATTGACATCAATAATTCTCCATTTTCTTCTCCTTGCTTCTCATGCCATTATTGCCCATTGATGATTGACCTAAATGGTTGGTTAGGGAGGGGTGAGATTTGGGAGAATCTCAGTAGCAAACAATACCATATTAATCATGCTAGATGGATGCTAATGCACTACACGCAACTTGTTTATTCTCTTGTTAATTAGTGACATACTAGCATGCTCAGAGCTAACTTCTTGATGCATGGCCATAGAGACATAATCTACTCATTATGAATAGCAATTACAGCAGCTAAAACATGTCACAATAACATTTAATAACATGTACACGGCAACACACAAGCATACAACATCAAGCAATGACAATAGGTAAGTTCACTACCTTGCACCTCAAGCTTTCCTCTTACTTTTCCTGTGACTCCCTTGACTTTCCAACCATGTGGGCATTCAGTTAACATCATCAAACATCCTCTTAGATGTTTCAATGTCCTAAACATAGTTACACGATCATACAAACTATTAGGACCACTAAATTACATGAAGTTCAAGACTAGCTCTCTTGAACCTCAATCCTTTCTCTTGCTTTTAGGGTTTTCTTTCTAGCTTCTCTAACATAAATCTCATCATTTCCCATCCTTATGATCCATTTCTTGTCAATTAGGACCACTTTAGATGGCCTTAGATTCAAGAAGATCAAATCTGAAAATTTTGCTTCGCGGGTACTGTTCACGCAGAAATTTCAGAATTTTTGCTCAACTTTGAAAATTCATAATTAATTCTAGAAAATCAAACTTGAGTGGTTCCAAGTCTCACTAAAAGCTCCTTAAGTTAAATTTAGAATAAAAATATTTTCAGGAATCAATTCTACGATGAACAGTACCAGAACTGTACAGAATTCGAAACTCTTTCAAAAGCTAAACACTGTTTCCAGATTTTAAACCCTAACTTTGAAAAATCACCATAAATTGTACACATATCCAAATGAAGTGTTCTACCCATGGATTTAAAGCTTACAGAGTGTACTTTAAGCATGCTAAATTTTAGAATCAGATACAAAGAGAAACTAATTCGAAATAGGCATCAAATTAGATGCTACAACCATCACATACCTTGATCTTGAAGCTTGAACTTAGGTGGACTTTCTCTCACTAGAAATAGCTCTTTCTCTCTCTAAATGCAAGAGCGTTAGAGTTTCCCCTATGGTTCCTTGCTTGGCAGAAAATGAGAGGGGAGGGAGTGCCTATTTATAGCAAAAACTTTGGCTTGAATGGACCAAAATGCCCTTGGTGGCTAATAGAAAAGGTAAGGGTAATTTTGGAACTTCAAGTTGACTTTTACATTATCATTGCATCATCTTCTTGCATCATCCTTACCTCATCCTTTTAGAAGATGCCAAGTGTCACAAATGTGGTGGAGGAGAAGGGAGATTAAATCCTAGCCGTTGGATCAAGCTTGTTTCCTAAGTTTCCTCCGAATTTACTTGGCCCACGTTTCTCCGGCTTTCTTTATGGCCTTTCGGAGCTCAGAAAATTTTTCTATCTACTCCATAAATTCCTTTTAATTCTAGAGAATATCTATAAATTTTCTTAGGCCATAACACTTCCTTCAAGCCTTGCATAAAAATTCATTTACTAAAATGCCTTTTTATCGGCGTAACGGGCTTTTTAATTTATTAAAGCCACTCCACTGGCCTTTTGATTGTGGGACTAATTTTATAAATTAGTACAACCTTCCAACCATTTAACCTCATTTTTGTGTACATTTTTGAGGTCTCTTGCTATTTTAAATAATTACCTCAAACAATATACTTTTTATTGGCCATAACCTTATAAATTCCATTTAAGCTACCTCAGGGGTATTTTCGTCTTTTCTCTTCACAGAATAGCCTTAGAATATTATTTCCCATTTTCTAGGATTTTCTTGAAATTCTTTGTATACTTTTCTATTTTTACCCATGTTGGTCATAACTTTCGGAATTTACGGTTTAGTCCCTGCTTGGACTTAACTTCATACAATCCTCTCTTTGAGGTTTCTAGCTTAACCCTTGGCCTGTAACTAGCCTCTTTTCTCTTTTTGGGCCTTCAAGACTTTACTGGAGCCTCTAACTTGGTTATACTTAAGCCTTTGAAAACTTTTACTTTGCAGTTTAGTCCCTGAAATTGCTTTGACTTGCTTTCTCATCTTCAGGACTTTTGCTCAAAAAGGGTCTAGTAGCCTATCTAATTCAGGCTATTTCTGATACTTCTAGGCCTAAAAGTTTGGATGTTACACTCTTGGATGTTCCAAGGTCTTAAAAACATCCATACACAGTGCCAAACATTCATTAGAACCAAGACACGAACCTATTTCTTACTTGGTTCTTTCTTAAACATAATTGAATTCTAAGTTTTGAGTTTTAATTCCAATCATCCTAAAATTAATTGCATATACTATTCTCACATAATTTTGCATGTAGAATCTATTTCCAAGCTTAAAGCAATCCAAATCCAATCCTAGCCATTCAGAATAGTCAAGGCCAAACAGAATCACAAACTAAGGGAAAGTTGGATTTCTTGCAAAATCAACACAAAACCACTTGATTCTTGTTGTTTCCAAGCCTTTAAACATGTTTCTAACATCTATTTCATCTTTCCCTAACCTCATCAATTTCGTGCAGTATTCCCCCTTAGAATTTCAATCATCAAAAATCCAATCAAACCAATCACCAGGCTCAAAAATAATAAGGGAGGTAGAAACTACATCAAAAAGGGCACACATACCTTGTTTTAGAGCTTGATCTGGCTTGGGATCACTTGGCCTTTTTTTCTCCCTCTTCTTTCTCTCTCTAGAAACCATTTTACAAGAGCTTCCCCATGGGTTCCTTGTGCTTGGACGAAATGATAGGGAGGGGAGGGGTATTTATAGAAAACAAGATTAAATCTCGGTCATTGATCTTAAAAATACGTGGCTTGATCTGGACCGTCTATTTTCTCTTTTTATCTTGTGATGACATGTGTCCTATGACATCATGCTTACCTCATCTTGATGAAATCATGCTTACATCATCAAGCCACATGTCTTTAACCCAACCGCACACGTGTCTTGCATTCAACCGTACATGTGTCTTGCATCCAATTGTACACGTAATACCTTTTTTTTCCCCATCTAACCATACACTTGTCTCTTTCATATTCCTTCATCATTTTGGCATTAAAATAGGGAGGAAATTAATATAAAATTCGTGCAAAATATAGCCCTTAGGCATTTCTCTACCTATTTTGCCATTCTGCACCATATCGGGTACTTTTTTTAAGTCCTGACTGTCCCGGTACCACTAAGATATTTTCTCATCCTAATTAAGTACATATATGGTGCCATCTTAGAGGAACATAGATGAAAATAATTAGCTCTACTAACAGGCTACTTAACCTTAATGAGTCACGCAGTAGAGATTTCACTATAACAGGTAGACAAAGGACTATCTAAAATATTCCCGTACTAAGTTCTGATTTTTATGCTGTCCATAAATATCTTTTGCTGACTCAGCATGATGACTCGTAGGTGTCATGATTGCATTTGGTGACTTAGCATGCTAACTCAGTGCCCTTATGATGGTCTTTAGATATTTTCTTTCTCCTTTTTCCAGAAATATTATTAAATAATACTTAATCGGGGTTACCTTCTCTGAATTCTTTCTATTGGCTCGTAACTCTGTTGATCTGTCTCTGGGGTTTATTCTTTCCCTTTCACCACAGGAAATTCCTCTAATTTTTCTTGGGTCAAAAGTCAAACTGTGGACAGCTATTTTGTCTTTCCCCGGATATGATATAAATAGGCTTTAAATTTAATTAAAACTAACCTTGTCAGTTTCTGGTGACGGAATTAATTTTACAATCTGTTTAAATTTCTCAACTACTGTTCCACAGTTTTTCCTGATTATTTGAGGCCATCTCATAGCTTAAACAATTCAATTTAAGCTACTATCTCAAATTGCTCAAAACCTTGGCATGACTTTAGGGTATTTCTGTCATTTCTAGCCTTATATCAGCTCTGGGATCCTGTTCCCATTATTCTGGAATTTTTCTAAGTCATTTGGGCCCTTTTTGCTAACTCTGAGCATTCGCCGACCAGCACTTTTATTATTTACAATTAGATCCCTACTTAGCCTAAGAATCCTTTCTTTGCAATTTGGTACCTCCTTAGGCCTAACCTTCGGAACCATCTCTTGCAAGTTTCTGGCACAACCTCTGGCCCTTAGTTGTTTCCAATTCGTCATTCTTTAGTCCCCGAACACTATTGTTTTACACATTTGCCCTTGAAAAATCTCTTTTTCCTTCCGAGGGATCTCTGGGACTTTCGTTGCATTAGACTTAGTAATCATCCTTTCCTTGTACTATTACTTGTATCTGTGAGCCAAAATTTGGGATGTTACATTTCTCCCCCTCTTATAAAAATTTCATCCTCAAAATTTCAAGATTAAACCTTAGCCTTTGCTTTTCCTTGGAGGTTTCTTAGGGAGAATGTTCTTTAGCTCTTACTTTTGGCCTGCGGATTTTGCTTTTTGCTTTCTTGGCCAAGCTTTAGCCTTAGGTTTCATACTTCAATCTCATGAACTTTCACTTAATCTCTTAAGTTCTTATGCTCTTGAGCATTTACATGAATGCTTTTCATGTTCCTACACATATCTTTTATTCCTTAGGCACACATATTCAACGTTGTGCCTTAACATCATACCTTTTCTTAAGGTGTCTCATCATATCGTGGCTTTCTAGGTTGCCCTTATCATATCTTCTTTAGGTACTTCCCGTATCTTCATATTTTAGACCCTTTCACACTTTATCTTAAGGGCCTATTCCCTTTCTTTTACATTCTAATTTCACACATAGCTTGCCTGAATGCATAACCTTCCGGACTTACAGCCTATGGTTCTCTTAATTCTTACTTTCCTCATCTTTCTTTATTGACTAGAATAGAATTAAGCTCAGTCTAATTAACAATAACAGTATCTGTGGGAAAATTCAAGGGTACTCTCTTTGTACTAGGTAACCAACTTGGGGGGTTTTCCCATCTTAAACTCATCCCTAGTCATCTCATTCTCCTGCTTTAAAGAGATACAAAGGACATTCCCTTAGGTTTGGTCTACCATGACCTCAGGAGCTACCTTGCTCTACCATAAGCTTCTTCAGGATCTACCATGACCTTGGATTCTCTCACATTATACCCGAGCCATGTTCCATTCTTTGGAGCCTTTATACCAGTGGACTGAGTTAAAGAATAAGTCACCTATCCTCAACCAGTAACTTGACTGATTATTCCCCAGAACTGATCACAGATACCCATATTGCCTTCTTAGGCTTTACTCAATTCTTTCCGCTAACTCTGGAATCGTTCATCCTTTCTGCATTTCCTTTTTCCTTAACTTTTAGCTACCTCAGGCCATTTCCTTGTCATTTTACCCCTGTAATTTTCTAGGCTATTTGTTCACCTCTATGGCCTTCAGAGCATATCATCATCTATGACAGTCTGCCATGCCTTACGATTCCTTTTCTCATCTTGCAGAAAGAGGTATTGTAAAATCATTTTCATCATATCCTTAGATATTCTATCCTTTCATCACTCTTGGCCAACTTCCTTCTCATTGGGGTAAGGTTAACTCCGTAAGCCTTACATTGGCCGTTATTACTCTTTCCTGTGGGAGGACGTATTGCTCACACCAGAGCACATCACCTCAACCACTTTCTCAGCCTTGATAGAGGACATAACACTTTCACAGGTATGGCATCAACTCTATCGCTCTGGGAGGATGCACTGTTACCTTCATAATGTTGTCAACCCCATCATAACAGATCCCCTTCCTTCTCTTCAGAGGATAGCTTGCTCTTGGCAGAGCAGTGTCAACTCTGCGTCGGAAAACCACGTCCCAATTTGAGAGACATTCTATGGCCAAGACTTGCTGGTTATTTAATCTTTGTTCTAGCACATTCTTACATGCCAAATCCCTATTAAGGGAGCCACTCAACCTGACCCATTCGATCATCCTGGTAATGGCATTTGTCTATAGGGATCTCATCTCTCAGATTCCCTACTGGCCTGAGTGCTATAGTTGCACTTCTGATATATGCCTTAGGGACACAAAAGAGTACTATTTAGTCCTGAATGTTATCAAGTATCTATGCATCATCAGGCTCTAAGCATCTTTGGGAACTTACTCATCTCTCTTTATAAATCAACTCCCAGTACAACCATCACCTTTCACATTCTCATCTATTTTTGTTCAAATCTATCCTCAAGAGGGATCGTGCCTGACTTTATTCTTTCTAACTTTCTTTACCTCTTGACCAATTATTCTTATGGTCAGGTATTGATCACCATACCCTCAAGCCACATATCTTTAATCCAACCGCACACATGTCTTGCATCTGACCGTACATGTGTCTTGCACCCAACCGCAAACGTAATACCTTCTTTTCCCATCTAACCGTACACTTGTCTCTTTCATATTCCTTCATCATTTTGGCATTAAAATAGGGAGAAAATTAATATAAAATTTGTTCAAAATATAGCCCTTAGGCATTCCTCTATCTATTTTGCCATTCTGTACCATATCGGGTACTTTTTTTTAATTCCTGACTGACCCGGTACCACTAGGACATTTTCTGGCACCATTTTCTCATCCTAATTAAGTATGTAACATCCCAATTTTTTAGCCTATAAGTACCAGAAATAGTCTAAATTGGATAAGCTACCAGACCTTTTTTTAGCAGAGGTTCTAAAGATGATAAAGGAAGTTAAAGTAGTTTCAGGGACTAAACTGCAAAGTGAAAGTTTTAAGGGGCTAAAGTGTAATCAAAGTTAGAGGCTCCAGTAAAGTCTCAAAGGCCTAAAAAGAGAAAAGAGGCTAGATACAGACCAAAGGTTAAGTTAGAAGCCTCAGAGAGATGGTTTTATGAGGTTGAGCCTAAGCAGGGGCAAAATCGTAAATTCATAAAGTTACGACCATTAGGGGTAAAAATGGAAAGTACATAGAAAATTCTAAGAAAATCCCAGAAAATGAAAAATAATATTCTAAGGCTCTTTTGTGAAGAGAGATGATGAAAATGCCTATGAGATAACTTAAAATGAATTTATAAATTTGTGGCTCATTTTGAGATGTAGAGGTTAATTGTTTTAGTCATAAGGAAACCTAAAAAAATCATGGTAAAATGGGAATGTATGATCTAAGAGACTATAGAAAATTATAAAACTAGTCTCATCCTCAGAAGACCAGCAAAATGGCTTTAAGAATACTTAAAAGCCAGTTGTGCTAAAAAAGGGCATTTTAAAGAATGATTTTTAAGTGGGGCTACAGGTTGAGTTATGGCCTAAGAGAATTCATAGATTTTCTCTAGAATATGAGGAATTTTATGATATTTTTGGATGAATTTTTAGAGCTCTAGATTGAATAAAATGCTCCATTCAAATATTAAATAATTTTTGTCCCCTAAATAGGAAACAAAACCAAAGAAAATATCTAAGGGCCATCATGACGGTGCTGAGTCAGCATGCTGAGTCGCCAAGCTTAATCATGACATCTACGAGTCAGCATGCTGAGTCGCCAAGCTTAATCATGACATCTACGAGTAATCATGTTGAGTCACCAAATGCAATCATGACACCTATAAGTCATCATGCTGAGTTAGCAGAAGATATTTATGAACAGTATAAAAATCAGAACGCAATATGGGAATATTTTAGACAATCCTTTGTCTACCCGTTATAGTGAAATCTCTACTGCGTGACTCAGTAAGGTTAAGTAGCCTGTGAGTAGAGCTAATTATTTTCATCCATGCTCCTTTAAGATGGTGCCATATATGTACTTTTTATTGGCCAGAATTTTAAGAAGTTGTCTTGGTGGTACAGGGTAAGTCAGGACCTAAGAAGTATCCAACACGGTGCAAGATTGGCTTGATAGGTGGAGAAATAATTAAGGAAATATTTTTGCACAAATTTTCCATTTATTTCCTCCCTTTTTTAATGCCAAGTTAATGAATGGGCATGAAAGGAATTGTTCAAGTTGTTAGAAGAATCTAGAGCAACCAAGAAGAGTATAAAAGAACCTAGAGGGAACTAGAAATCTCTAGAAGCATCTATAAGCTTCTTGAAGTCATGACTCACCAAGACACTTATCATCTTCTTAGGCTATGTTGCTTAAGATGTGTACACTTGGAAAGGTAGTTAAATGGAGGGCTAAGATGAGCTCTTATTCAAGAAGGACATGTGTGGTATTATGGAAAGTATGAAGCCTATAAATACCCCCCATCCATAGTTTATTTTCGTGCAAGACCATTTTAAGTGGGGAAACTCTTGCAAAATCAAAAGTAGAGAGAGAAAGAAGAGAATTCTAGAGAGGGGAAGTGACTTGGAACCAAGGTAAGGCTTCCAAACTTCTCTATGTTGGTTTATGGTAGTTATATGTTGATTTTATGATAGTTTGATGATGTTGGGAAGTCATTTTCCTAAGGAAAAGTATTACCCAAATTTTATCAAAATGATAGGGAATAATTTTACAAAGCTAGAACATCAATCCAAAATTAAGAGAAAAGGGTTAGGTTCAAGAAGGCTACTCTTGAACTTTATATAATCTCTTGGCCCTAATGGATTGTATGACCCATGTATTATGTTTAGGACCTTAAAACATCCAAGAGGATGTTTGATGATGTTGACCGAAAGCCCTTGTGGTTGGGAAGTCAAGGGAATCAAAAGAAAAGCAAGAGGAAAGCTTGAGGTGCAAGGTAGTGAACTTAACTTTTGTGTGCTTGATGTGGTATGCTCATGTGTTGGTTTGTATTTGTTGTTTGAATGATGTTGTAACATGATGATTGTTGCTGGAAATGCTGTTTTTAATATGTTCCTATGGCTATGCATTTTTATACCAAGTATAAAGCATGATGGCATGTCACTAGTTAACTTAAGTTTATGAAAAACTACATACCATACACTTGCATCCATCATGTGCATGTATGTGGTAATGTTTGCTACTGAGTTCCCCCGAATCTCACCCCTCCCTCACCAACCATTTAGGTCAATCAAGGATGAGCAATAATGGCATGAGAAGCAAGAAGAAGTAAGCGGAGAATTATTCTTGTTAATGGATGAGACTGTTGACAAATGTATAATTCTCCAATTTTGTAAACTATGTTATGGATGCCAATGATGCTATGTATTTAATTATAATGTTTATGCCATAAATATAAATGTATGAGAATAAATGGGAAAGAGCAAGCCTAAGTTATGTATGCCAAAGAAATAGAAAGAATTAAAGTAAAAAGAGGTTAAGGGATAAAATGTAGGTCATAGAGTAGTGAGTTTGTAGCTCCATTTTGACCTATTAAATGAGTGAGTTAAGCCACAAAATTTGTCAACCAAAGAGATCAGATTTTTCTCTTTAAAATGAGGGGTAGTTTGCCCAATTCTGATAATTGAGCAGAAAGTTATGCCTTTTCAAAGTTAGCCAAAAATAAAGTAAAAATCTGAAAATGACCACATGAATAGTAACATTTTCAAAGAAAACTGGGCTCGAATTTCAAGGCAACTAGTCTAGAAACTATTTTTCCTCAAAATTTTATCCAAAGAGCTTTCCATAGAACTTAGAATCACTTGATTTTGATTTTTCTACAATTAGTTATGAATTTTTAAAGTTGGCAAAGATTTCGGTGAAATGTGAATAGTGCGCAGAAGCATTCTGTGACTAGAGGTCGCAACCTGAGATGTTGAGGTCGCGACCTGAAGGCAAAAATGGCCTCTATGACTTTAAGTCATGACCTGGAAGCACTAAGTCATGACCTGATCTGGGAAAATGAAGAAGTCTCAAATTTTTAAGCCTTTTCTCATACTTAAGGGTCATATAATGTTTCAAACGTGATTTTTCATAACTAGTCTTCAAAAGTGATTCCAAATGCTTCCGCAAGGCAAGTTAACTGGTATAAACTTAAGGTGTTACAAAGTACATATATGGCGCCATCTTAGAGGAGCATAGATGAAAATAATTAGCTCTACTGACAGGCTACTTAACCTTAATGAGTCACGTAGTAGAGATTTCACTATAACGGGTAGACAAAGGACTGTCTAAAATATTCCCGTACTGTGTTCTGATTTTTATGCTATCCATAAATATCTTTTGCTGACTTAGTATGATGACTCGTAGGTTCATGATTGCATTTGGTGACTTAGCATGCTGACTCAGCGTCATCATGATGGTCTTTAGATATTTTCTTTCTCCTTTTCTCAAAAATATTATTAAATAATACTTAATTAGGGTTACCTTCTCTGAATTCTTTCTATCGGCTCGTAACTCCATTGATCTGTCTCTAGGTTTCATTCTTTCCTTTTCATCATGGAAAATTCCTCCAATTTTTCTCGGGTCAAAAGTCAAACTGTGGACAGCTATTTTGACTTTCCCTGGATAGGGTATAAATATGCTTTAAATTTAATTAAAGCTAACCTTGTTAGTTTCTGGGGACGAAATTAATTTTACAATATATGTAAATTGCTCAACTATTGTTCCCTAGTTTTCCTAATTATTTGAGGTCGTCTCATATCTTAACAATTCAATTTAAGTTACTATCTCAAATTGCTCAAAATCCTGGAATGACTTCAGGGCATTTTCGTCATTTCTAGCCTTATATCGGCTCTAGGATCCTATTCCCATTTTTCTGGAATTGTTTTAAGTCATTTGGGTCCTTTTTGTTAACTCTGAGCATTGGCCGACTAGTACTTTTATTATTTACAATTAGGTCCCTACTTAGCCTAAGAATCCTTTCTTTGCAATTTGGTCCCTCCTTAAGCCTAACCTTCGGAACCATCTCTTGCAAGTTTCTAGCATAACCTTTAGCCCTTAGTTGTTTCTAGTTTGTCATTCTTTAGTCCTCAAACACTATTGTTTTACACATTTGCCTTTGAAAAATCTCTTTTTCCTTCTAAGGGATCCCTGGGACTTTCGTTGCATTGGACTTAGTAATCATCCTTCCCTTGTACTATTACTTGTGTCTTTGAGCCAAAATTTGGGATGTTACAAAAACTTTAGTGCCAATGGGAGTAGAAATATAGAGATCATGTAGCAACATGTCAACAATGAGGCCTTTGTGCCTAGCACAATCATATGATATAAAGGAGTGGCTAGTGCCCAAATCAAATAGTACATGCATAAAGAAATCATTTACAATAACCGTACCTTAGATCATTTCGAGCAACTTATTGGCCTCTTCCTTGTTGAGGGTGAACACCCAGCCTTGAGCTTGTGACCTCGAACCATCCGCATTCTGTGGGCACTCCCTGATAAAATGTCCAAGCTTTCCACATTTGAAGCACACTTTCTAACCCATCAAACATGGCATATCCCGTGGTTCTTACCACAGATCTCACATTCCTTTCCCCTATGAGTGTTGTCTATTCCTTCTCACGTTGCTCCTCTTCGTCAACTAGGCCTTCTTGACAAACCAGTCCTCTTCTTTTTCTTACTATTGCCACGGGAAGTCCCCTCCTCACCTGACCTCGCTACGAGTCTCTCAGTCCTTTGGGTTACCCTAGTCAAATCTTGATGATTTTGGCTACTCTTTGTGATGCGGCAAACCTCGATAGCCTTAGTAAACACTTCAAGTTGGCATGGGGCTATCTTCTCTCTCATCTCAGGTCTCAGCACCCTTACCATCTTTTCTGTAAACCATTATTCATCGTTCAAGTGCTGGAGGTATGTTGAGTAGCAAGACAACTTGATATATCTAGCCAAGCACTCATTAAAGGATTCGTTGACTGCCTGCTTAATGGTAAGGAACTTAGCCTCTTTTCTGTTCCTCACTGATTAAGGAAAATATTTTTTGAAAGAATTGCTCCCTAAATACCTCCCAGTTAACACGGGTTTCATTGGCATAAGGACTAACTCTGTATTCCTCCACCATTTGTTTGCCTCTCCCTCAAGTTTATATATGGCCATCTAGACCTTCTTCGTTGAGGAGTACTCAAGAATCATGAAAATCTCCAGCCAGGTTATCCAGTCCTTGGCTACTTGTACATCAAGGGTTCCCTCAAAAGATAGAGGGTTGTGCTTACCGAAATGTACTATCCATTACTGTAGGCTGTCGGGCTCTGTAGCAGCTGGTGCTTGTTCAACAATCCCCACCTTAGGTTGTTGGGATTACTAGATGTTTGAGGTTGGACTAGTTGGGCTAATCCAGCTATTCCTTGGCCGGGTTGTTGTAGTTGTGCTATTGCTGCTGCTACTATCCTAGCTATAGCAGCATCCTGTTCCTATTCTTGGTAGACTTGTACAGCTTACAGTTCTTGTATAGTCTACTGCTGTTCCTTAAGTCTATCCATTATAGGTTGGATAGGATCAACTGGGGCTCTAGGAGTGGTTTCTCTTGCTCGATCTCTTCCATGTCTAGTTCTTACCATTTTTCTTTATCTTCTTTAACTGCAAAAGGAATGGGGACATTATAGATATGCAAGAGTACTTTACCTATTACTTGATAGTTTAGCACAGTGAGTCTTACAATCACCCAATCACAATCATAAACATATGCATAGTCATCCAATCAAGGTATATAATGAAAAGGGAGAGTAGAAGCAATAAAATTTCCAAGTCATCCAATAGCAAGGTTCTATCTCAAACTGTCACACCCAAGTCTTAGGTAATGAATCTATCAATATACCTGCCTAGTTCATAAGCTCTCGAAAGATGTCATTATAGTTCTCAAAATCTTCCTTTGCTAATAGGGGTCTTTTCTTGATTGGTAAGTTTTTAATTCTTACAGGAGGTCCTTTTCTTTCTTGCACTTAACCCAACTTATAGCACATAATGCAACTATTGCATTTAGCATACAATTTGATTTTCAATCACAGTGCAACCAATAGCATATACGACAATCCACAATACCTAACATCAACAGTGGTCTAGAACCTTTGCTTTAATACCAAAACGTATCACACCTCCTTTATTACCTAATTATGTGACAATTGGAACCCCTTAGGATCATTATATGAGTCTTAAGTATAAGAAAATGCTTAAAAATTTGAAACTTTTCCAAATTTTAGTCCACGTTATGATTTGATACTTTCAGGTCACAACTTAAGGTCACAGAGGCCAATTTTGCTTCTAGGTCATGGCCTTAACTTCTAATGTTGCGACCTGGGGTCACAGAGAGCCTTTGGGTACTGTTCACTATTCATAGAAATTTTCACCAATTTTGAAAATTTATAACTAGATATTAAAAAAAATCAAAATGGGGTGGTTCTAATTTCTATTTGGAGCTTGTGATGTCTACTATAAGGAAAAAAAATACTCATTAGCATCAGATCATCATGAAACAGGGCCAGAAAATTCACAAAGTTGCACTGTTCTTATGGTCAATTTCCAATTTTTTAGTATTTTTGTCTTGATTTGGAAGGGTATATCTCTTAGCACAAAACTCCAAATTTAGTGATCTACTACTTGATTTAAAGCTAAAAATGAGATCTATAAGCTAGCCAAATTTTAGATCCAAATTCGTCCATTTGCTCCTTACTTCATGTGCTACCAAATTGGCCCTTTTAAGGGCATTTTTAATCCCCTAATTCATTTCTTCTTGAATTTCTTTCCTCTTTTCCACTCACCATACCACTCAAACATACCAAAACCAAGATTACAAACTTATGTCAAAGTTTATCAAAATACAACATAAGCTTTATATAATATCATCAAACTCATATGGCCTCCTTAGCCCAACATTATCTCCTTGCCCTTGTCCATAGTTGATCCAGTCCCTATTTGATGCATATTTTAACATAGGAAGGGAGGAGATTTCATGGAAATCTGAGTAGCAATGAACTATAATTATCATGTAACTTAAGCAATGCATAACGTGATATGTCATAAAACTTCAAGACATCCTCAGTCACATAAAATCATTTTATGCATCATATAAAGAGACAAAACAATCACACTTCCACATTGACATATTTCTATGCATTTGGCCAAAGCACATCAAATGTCATAAAATCAACAATTGCCTTAAAATAAATTCCTCAATTCAAGCAATCAACATAAGCACATTACACAAGCAAGATAAACAATCAAATTACAACTCAGTGCTACCTTTGATGCTTCATACAATTTGGTCTCTTCAAGAGATGAAGGCTCCTTTTGATATTTCTCCACAATACCTGTCAATCCAAGCATAATTACATGCTATATTAACCATTGTTCAAACTTAAAACACTAATGCTATACTTAAATCCCCCCTTTTTTTTATTTTTAACAGAATTATTCCTCCTTTGATTTCAATAACCTTGTGGCTCATTCCCACACAATTTTTCATGTAAATTTCAAATATCCAATCAAATTTATAAAAATCAAACTCCTTCCCTTTCAAACTATCTTGGCTGAATAAGGGGGCATATATATCCTAAAATTTTATTTTTGATTCCAATAATTTTAAACACTTCCTTTTAGTGTTTCCCTACACAAAAACACATTTAAACCTATTGGAATAATCAAATCAAGGTAAAACAAACTCCTGCCCCAACATTTCTGCTTGGTCGAAATGAAGCGTAAGAAGAACTATGTTGGTTTTCTTCCAAAAATCAATCCAAATACCACTTAAACATGCTTATTCCACTTCATATTTAATGTTTCTATCCTTTCCTAAAGTCCAAGCATGCTGACTAAAATCACACAGCATTTCCCCTTGAATTTTTAATTCAAATTCATATCCAAAACAAGATTTAATCTTAACCATAGTAAAGCTTAGACATATCTTGGTGAATCCTTGACTAAAGCTTGATGATTTCTTGTCCAAATACACTTATCCAATTCTGGTTTCAGCCTAAGAAAATGTTTTGCTAGCACCTCCCCTTGTTTTACCAATTTTCTACCTCTTTTTGGATATTTTAAGGGGGTATTTATTAGACCAACAAATCTGCCCCCTTCCCCCTTGTTTGGATGTGTAAAATGCCACCTAAGAGGGGCACTTAGTTGCCATCAAGTGTTGAGGAAGCTCAGATCATGCCAAGTGTCCAATTACTAGAATATTCCAAGATATTTATGTAAAAATTGGATTAAATTCCAATTTAATGAAGGGTCCAGATCTTGCATGAAAGGCCCAATGTGGGGCCCACTTATGGTTTAGGATAGCCCAAAAGGATGGCCCAAAATCAAACCACAATTCTGAACCATTTTGAAACTTTATTAGTTACTATTTACTTGTAACATTCCATAATTTTTCTAGACCTCTAAAAATACATTTCTCTCCAGGAGAAATCCTCTTTTAGGATTTTTCTCCACCTCTAACTATTTATTTTAAATTTTCCCTAATTAGGCCTTTATCGGTAAAACTGCAGGAGAATAAATTTCCTAAAATTAATTCCTATGCTTTCAAGGCTTGAAATTAATTTTATAAATTCCCATAAATATTTAAATAATTAATCTATCTTTCTTCCAGAATTATTGAGGCCTTTAGCTATTTAAAATAATTATCTTTCTTTAATTTTCCTCTATTTTCTTGAAAAACCTTTGTGCTCGGAAAATTTCGTAATTATTCATTTTCACACTAATTTCACCTCTAGGAACTCCATTGAGGTTCCAAAATCTCTAATTCACCAAATTTTCAATTTTAGGGAATTTTCTAGATTTTTCTCAAATTTTCCTATTTTGCCCTTCTTGGACCGATAAATTTGAAAATGTCGATCTGGACCCTTTTTGGGTCTCACACTATATGTAGTTTTTTTGGCCAATCTTCTTTCCCTATTGGCCTTTAACCAAATATTTCATCTCTTCTATAAATGCTAAATTCAGCAGGATATGACATGGGAGCAATCTGTCCTCCTACAAGAATAATAAAAGTGTCACATCCAGCAAAATTTATTATTGATTGAAGGGATGAAAAATTTATTAAAGGCCAATAGGGAAAGAAGATTGGCTAAGAAATCTAAGCACAGTGTGAGACCTAAAAAGGGTCCAAATTGACATTTTCAAATTTATTGGTCCAGGAAGCGCAAAATGGAAAATTTTGAGGAAAATTCTTGAAAATTCCCTAAAAATAGAAAATTGGTGAATTAGAGGTTTTGGAACCTGAATGGATGACTTAGAGGAGAAATTAGTGTGAAAATGAATTATTACGGAATTTCCCGAACAAGGAGGTTTTTCAGGAAAACAGTGAAAAATTGAAGGAAAATAATTATTTTAAATAGCTAAAGGTCTCAATAATTCTAGAAAAATTATGGATCAATTAGCTAGAGGCCTTGGAAGTACAGAAAATCATTTTGGGTCTCACACTATGCCTAATTTCTTTGGCCAATCTTCTTTCCCTATTGGCCTTCAACCAAGTATTTCATCTCTTCTATAAATGCTAAATTCAGTGGGATATGACATGGGAGCAATCTATCCTCCTACAGGAATAGTAAGAGTGTCACATCCAGCAAACTTTATTATTGATAGAAGGGATGAAAAATTTTATTAAAGGCCAATAGGGAAAGAAGATTGGCTAAGAAATTTAAACACGTTGTGAGACCCAAAAAGGGTCTGAACTGACTTTTTCAAATTTATTGGTCTAGGAAGGGCAAAATAGAAAAATTTGAGAACAATTCTAGAAAATTCCCTAAAAATAGAAAATTGGTGAATTAGAGGTTTTGGAACCTGAATGGATGACTTAGAGGAGAAATTAGTGTGAAAATGAATTATTATGGAATTTCCCGAACAAGGAGGTTTTTCAGGAAAACAGTGAAAAATTGAAGGAAAATAATTATTTTAAATAGCTAAAGGCCTCAATAATTCTAGAAAAAATATGGATCAATTAGCTAGAGGCCTTGGAAGTATAGGAAATCATTTTTGGGAATTTATTTCCCACAGTTTTATCGATAGAGGCCTATTCAGAGAAAATTCAAAATAAATAATTAGAGGCGAAGAAGAATTCTAAAAATTTCCAAATCATATCCTTGTATTAAAAGGTGATTTTTTTATAGAGAGAAATGAATTTTTGGAGGCCTAGAAAAATTATAGAATGTTACTAGTGAATAGTAACTGATAAAGTTTTAAAATGGTTTGGGATTGTAATTTGGTTTATAGTTCATCCTAAAACATAAGTAGGCCCCACATTAGGCCTAAAGAAGGCCCAATTTCATGACTTTTCTCGACTCTTCAAATTAATTAAGGTAAAACCTATTTTTTGCATGATTATCTTAGAATATTCTAGGCTAAAGACACTTAGCATGATCTGAAGCTATTCTACACTTGATGGCAGCCAAGTGCCTCTCTTAGGTGGCACTTTGGTCGTCCAAATAGGGGGGGAGTGGCAAATTATTTTGCCTACAAATACTCCCTCAAAATACCCAAAAATGGTGGAAAATTGGAAAATCTGGGGAGGTTCTGTTCAATCATTTTTCTGAACTTGTAGGCCAAAATTCTTGAGTGATTTAGGGCAAGGAATTTGAAAGCTTTGATCAAGGATTCATCAAGGTATGTCTAAGCCTTGCTATGGTTAGATTTAAGCTTGTTTAGTTAGGTTTTTACATGGAAATCCAAGGGAAAATACTGCCATAATTCAGTATGAAAGCTTGGCCCTTAAGGAAGGATAGAAATATTATATATGATCTTATGTATTATTCAGCCATGACAGATTGGGAGGGCAGGGATTTGATTTTCATAAATTTGATTATATATTTAAATTCTACATGAAAAATTGTGTAGGAATGGATCAAGAGATTGGTCGCAATAAAGAGGGAATAATTTGGTCAAAAATCAAGGAAAAAGGGATGTTAATTGAGCCTAATATTAGATTATTGTGTTTATGCTTAAATGATTCGTAATTTGGAATGTAATTGTGCTTGGAATGATAGACACATTGCAAGAGATCAAAGAGGGACACCAATTCCCTAAAGAGGCCAAATTGAATTATCAACCAAAAGGGAGCATTGAACTCATAATTTGATTGCTTTCGTGCTTGTTTAAATGTGTATGTGTTATGTTAATTATGGTGCCATGATGTGATTGAGCAATATATGTGATGATGCATGAAAGTATATGTTAGATGTGCCTTGCCAATTTGAAAAACGGATGGCTTGATGGTTTGATGAATTGCTCTTTTTAATTGGCATGAAAGTATATGTTATATTTCTATGAAATCTCACTCTTTATGTCCAAAATTCACTATTTAGGGGTTGGTCCAAGCAACGATAAAGAGAAGGAGATCATTTTGGGAGACATTTGAATTATATATCTCTTTCAGCAATAGTTATGTATTATGTGAATTGTTATGAATTATGGTGAATATTTGTCTAAGTGGCTCCAAACTTTATGTATGTGAATATTGAGTAATATTCAAGCTTTAGTAATGTAATGACGAATGGCATGATGATTGGTAGTGAAAAGGAAAGGAAAAACCAAATGGTAATTTAAAGAGGATAAATGTTGACTTTTTAGGGGTCAAGTTTGACCAACGATATTTTGAGTAATCGGATGAGTTTAGACTAGAAAATTGGTATGCTTAAGGATTCCAAAATGGCCTAGAAGCAAAAATGGCCTCTATGACATTAAGTCACGACCTGGAGGTACCAAGTTGTGATGTGGACTGAAATTTTGAGATGTTTCAAATTTTTGGGCATTTTCTCATACTTAAGGCTCATATAATGATCATAAAGGGTTCCAACTACCGTATAATAGGGAAATAAAGGAGGTATGACAAAAAGTAGCTGAGGCAAGGCACACAGAGTAACCTTACTATAATGTCCTTCTTTTTATCCCCTCAGAGTATGCATTTGTAAGCATTATGGTTCAAGCATATCACTAAACAAGCCTGTGGATTGAAAATTTCAACATAACTATTTGAGTTACTATTCACTATTTAAATTTCAGATTATAGGTCCAACTTCAAAAAATCATAACTAATTCTATAAGAATTGTATTAAGGTGATCTAAAATTCTACTGAAAGATCTTTCAAATATCTATAGGAAAAAATATGAAACTAGACTTATCCTTGTCCAATTCGTGCAGTTTATTCATTAAACTTTACTGTTTATTTGGTAATTTCTAAAACTTCCAGATTCTGTGCCTCAATTTTGGAAATTCGTATCTCTTTGTGTACACATCCAGTTGAGGTGATCTGTCTCTCATTTTAAAGATTGGGATGTTTACTATAAGCTTACCAAATTTGGTGGCTTAATTCATTCATTTACTAGGTCAAACTGGAGCTCAAAACTAACTACTCTAGAACCTACATTTTTCTCTTTACCTTTCCTTGATTTAACGCTTTTTATTTCTTTGGCATGCATAACTTGGGTTTACTCTTTCCCATTCATTCTCATACATTTCTATTCATGCCATAGATATTATAATTAAATACATCACATTGTTGGCATCCATAAGCACAAATTACAAAATAGGGGAATTATACATTGAACATTAATTTCATTCATTAACATTAATAATACTCCACCTTCTTCTCCTTGTTTCCCATGCCATTATTGCTCAGCATTGATTGACCTAAATAGTTGGTTAGGGAGGGGTGAGATTCGGGACAATCTTAGTAGCAAACATTACCACATACACGTACAAGATGGATGCTAATGTATGATATGTAGTTTTTCTTAAACCTAGGTTAACTAGTGACATGCCATCATGCTTTATGCTTATGATCAAACCAAAATGTTGCCTTCCGAGTCATCAAGATTGTGATTGCACCAGATAATGTAGTATATGGCACAACCAATCATTCTTGTCGAGGAGCACTTTATTAGAAAAGCCTAGATTAAATTGGTTAGCAAAAGCATGATTATTTGGGTAAAGAAAATGGGGTTTAATTGTTCAAAAAGTGGTGTAGTAAATATAAATTACAAATAAGTAAATCTTTTTGGTATTTTAAATGAATGAAGATATGTTTTGGATTAAAGGGAAGTTATGATGGAATAGTCTCTTGATGATGAAAACTCAACTATCATTTCTCTTAAATTGATTAGGAGTTTTGGAAATCTCTAAGTCTAAAAGAAACCCCAAGTAATCACTTGGGTCCAATATTTAATTACTGAAAACTCACTTTAATCAAAGTCAATTGACACCTTTTAAAACATTGTTGAAACCACTTAGAGTGTAAATGAATGGATGATGCAAATTCCCTCAGATTGCCAGTCAACAATCACAGAATACCAAGTAAACAATTTAATTATCAGATATCACTAACAACCAATTGAACACAAGGATTCAAAACTGATATATTCATATAGATGATTCAACATTAAACAACATACAATCTAAATACATTGCAGTAGTCTAAACACAAGATTTACAATCATAAATTAAGTCTTACATAAGTGTAGAAATCCCTAACTCTAGAAATGTTCAACACAAATTTAAGCACACGTTTAGCCTAAGTAACTCCCTTATTAAGTCCTTGAGCTCAAGCTTCGTCTTTTATCACCAAGAGGCTAAAGATTTAGCCTCTTATATCTTCAAATTGGTCACAATCACTCCAGGTATGATTAGCCATAAGTGATGCTAAAAAAGGGTTGGAAAAATGGAGAAGAAGGGGTTGGAGTGATTTAATTAGTTCTGAATCACTAAAAATGGTAAAGAAATGAGTAAAAATGGAGGTTTGGGGTATGGGATCAATGGAAACTTCAGAGCATATGGTCGAGGCTCATCCCTTTGTAAATTTGCAGAATGGTGAGTCCCCCTTCGTGGTGGCTGCTCCCTTAAGTGTAGAGGTTAAAAAACCTATTCTAAGATGCACAGCTTCACTTAACACATTCAGGTCTCGAAATGAGGAATCTCATGCCGTGACTTGGGAAGTTTAGGTCGTGACCTCCTAAGGCCATGTCGCGGCCTGGGGACACAGAGGGCATTCAGTCTTGACCTAGCTCCAAAATGCGAAGTTCCACTTAAAAAGCATCCAGGTTGTGACTTTAGAAGCCTATGTCGCGACCTAGGGACACAGACTTGAGAAAACACTTGAGAAAACCATATAAAGATTAGGTTCTATAACTCTCCCACACTTAAACCTTTGTACTCCTGAAGAAAGACTTGAATCATTCCAAAGAAAGTACAGCTACAATCAAGGAAACCAATCAACATTATTTAGGAAAACAAAAATGATAATATGAATAATGCTAAGTAATTAGATACAAAGTGCAATTTGCTACACCTTACTATTAGAATAACTTATAGCTCAATTAGAACTATTTTGACCATATTGGATGGTCTTGAGCTCAAAAATCTCATTTAGGACATTGAGGATGCCACATTTCGGATTTTTACTGTTCACTTGGTAAAATCTAGTTTTTTGGTCTAACTTCGAAAAATCATAACTTAATCTAGAAAAATAAAAATAAAGTGGTTTAAAATTTTATGGAAAGCTCTTTGAAATCTATTTCAAGGAAAAATAATCTTATAAATGCCATATTTTTATGGAAGTCACCACTGTCATTTTGGTAAAAATCCTTTTTTCCAGATTTTGGACTTAACTTTGAAAAATTATTAAAAATCATACAGTTGTCCATTTTTAACGTGCTACCTATCAAATTGAAGCCCAAGGTGTGATATCTAAGCATGATAAATTTCATGGTTAAATTCATTCAGGAGCTTAATCAAAACATTGCTCCAAGTTGACGACTTCCTTAGGGTTACAGCACCAATCATGCATACTTATACATAACCAAAATAGAATTGTTTTGTCGTCGTTCACCACCACAATTACTCTTGAATTTGTAGCTTCCCTTCAAATGATTCAGGCCCTAAAATGTTGGATTGTTTTGGGAGGGTGAGGTTTCAATGAAATCCTAGTAGCAAGAATAATTAACCACAACATTAACATGCATCAATTATAAGCATTCTAACTTTTTGCTATTAATAGGGAACTACTTTACCTCATGCATGTAGCGCTCTAACAAGTAATAGCCAAGGCACTTAAAGTAAGGAGTATAGCTCCATAATCATCATCATCATCCAGCTCAACCACATAATAGCACATGAAATTGCATAGCAATCAATGCAACACTTAACATCAAAGTTAATTAGATCTTACTACCTTGATTCAAATGCTCTTTGATTCTTTGACCTTTTTTCTCTCCTCCACAATTAACAAACCCAAACATCACAAACCATGAAAGGGGCAGCAATATTACCAACCAAAATATATCAAAAATCAATGACAAAACTCAATTAAACCCTTGCCCTCTAAAGAAGCTTTAATTTTTGAGCTTTGTTTCTTTTTAAGCCCTAAAAATTATTTCTTGACACATTCTTACATGATTTTTTTATGTATAATCCAAATATTCACTTGGATTTAAGGAAAGAAAATTCCTTCTTCTAGTTTTAGCTTGTCGAACCAAAAGGGTTCATTATCCAAAAATTACAACTTTAATTAAAAGCTTCCAACACTCATTCTTTAGGTTTATCCTACACCATTTTTCATTTTAAACATAATGGAAGCATCAAAACATTGAAAAATGCATCCTAAGATCTAGATTTGAAAGTGGCTAAAAGGTCCCTCTGACAAACCCACCATGAAAAACTTCCAACAACATCTTAAACCACTTGAAAACATCATGATTTAAGGTATTCTAACAAGAATTGTCAACAAAACTTCCTCCCCTACTCAAACATCATTTTGGCCAGCACCCAAGAAGGAGGAAAACTAGGATTTTAAGCCATACAACCCAAGAGAATCAAGCAAGGAACAATGTAAAATCATCTACTAACCTTAACTCCAAGCTTACTTGATCCAAGTTGGTAGTTTTTCCCTTGAATCCTCTTCAAACCCTCTCTTTTTCTCTCTTTTCCCTCTTTGGCTGAACCATAATCTGAAAATGGAGAGGGGAAGAGCTCACTAAATGCTTAAAATATCTCATCTACCACATTTAATAAGAGTCCAAGTGTCAATTGCCTAAGCCTCCTTGAAACCTCTCTCTAAATTACTTAAATCCAATTGTAATTAATTACCGAAAGTCAAAATCCTCTCCATTTAAGGCTTGACACTTGGCAACTTTAATTACTATCCATTAAAGGTTTGAAAAATGGCAAATTGTAGGCCAAGTAAAGTACAAGACTCTAGTCTTCACTTTATTTTGGTGCAGTTTTATTCTGGGTTTTTTTTCTATAATTACAGTACTTTGGCCTATGTAATTATTTTCTGTTAGATTCATAATTTATTATCCTCATTTTTGTCTTCCTAAAATGCCCTCTTTATCCAAATCTCAAATTTCCATTAATCAAATAAAAAGAAAAACTATTTTCCTTCTTATTAGTGATTTTTTTCATTTCTTAAAGGAATTAGGAAAAATCTTAAATATTTGAGAGTCTCCTTTTAATTCCATAATCTCTTATAATTTCTTGCGACATCATACAAAATTTCTTGGAATTTTATTCTCCTTCCAAATATTTATTTGAAATTTTCCAAATAAAAGGCCTTAAATTAGCCTAAATCATCCTTAAATTCCTTTGTAAATGTTTCAAGGGTAATTTAGTCATGAAACCAATTATGTATCCTCATATAATTCTCAAGGAATATTATCCTTATTTTACCTTAGCATTCTGAGGCTTGGAAATATTTTTTTCATAATTTGTTTTGACCAAGTTTCCTTAATTAGTCAAATTTTCATAATTAACTTGGAAAATATAATAATTATTTTTCACCAAAATTCTTCTATTTCTCCTTATCATTTTTGGCTTTTAAATATTTAGGAATATCTTTATTCCTAATTACCATATTACTGGATGTGACATTTCTCCTCCTAAATAAATTTCGTTCTTGAAATTTAAAGCGTATCTTTATCGAAACATTCGGGATATTTCCCCTTCATTTCAATCTCTGTCTCCCATATGTCTTCCTTTAGTGAAAGACCCTATCAGACTATTTTGACCAGTAGAATCTGCTTGTTCCTTAGTTGTTTGACCTTTCGATCAATGATTCGCTCTGGTCCAACCTTGAAAGGCAAGTTGTCTCAGAGCATAATGTCATCAGAATTTATGACATGTGTCGGGTCTAGGCAATATTTCTTCTATTAGGAGACATGGAAGACATCATGAATTTCACTCAAATTTGGGAAAAGAGTCAACTTGTAAGCTACTGGTCCATCCTTGGACAAAATTTGAAATAGTCTTACGTACTTGAGACTCAATTTCTTAGTCTTTAGGGATTGACTGTCTCCCATCGTTGGTGACACTTTAAGGAGAATGTGATCACCAACTTCAACTCTAACGGTCTCCTTCTAGTATCTGCATAGCTCTTGTGTCTACTTTAAGCCGTTAGGACTTTTTGCTAAATGGCTTTAATCTGTTAGGAAGTCTGATCCACTAAATCAGGACCATAAATACTTCTTTTATTGAGCTCTATTCAACATAAGGGAGATCTGCATTTCCTCCTGTAAAACGCTTCATATGGCACTATTTGGATACTTGAATGGAAACTGTTGCTATAAGCGAATTTGGCTAATGGTAAGTATGTCGTAATTACCACCAAAATCAAGCACACAAGCATGTAGTACATCTTTTAACGCTTGAATTTTTCTTTCTGCCTGCCCATCTGTCTGTGGATGGTAGGTTGTACTAAATCTGAGGGTAATGTCTATTTCTTTCTGTAAGGACCTCCAAAACTTTAGAGTAAATCTTGGGTTTGGGTCCAAAACAATACTGCTCAGGACACTAAATAACTTAACAATTTTCTTAATTTTTTCTTCCATTTCTTTTGGACTTAGTGCATTCTTGCAAAAAATGGCTAATATTTCTAGCTTTTGCACTCTCTTACCTTACTTCCCAGAGGCTGCCTATCATCAGGCTACTCTTGTCTGAGCATGCTTAACTGAACAGTGTTGAGAGGAATCTAAGGCACTGATTCTGATAGGCTCAACCCTAGTACTTTGCTGTCTTAAGACTCTTCTTGTTCTATCTCTGGTCAAGTCTTTTAGCTTACATTCTTAACTCTAGCCTCATCTTAAGGATCTACCCATCATTACTCAGTTTGTCTCTGTATTACAAGGGTTCTTCCGGTATCTAGAGCTAGATTGAATGTCTCTTTTTTAGGTCTTATGTCTCTCATTCTTCTAACTCTAGCTTGTCTCTGTTAATTGGAAGGAAATTGAGCCCAGCCTAATCAATGATAAGGTTGTTTGGAAGGAAGTCATAGGTACTCTCTTAGTATTGGTTCACAACAGAAGGAGGTTTCCATATCTCCAACTTATCCCTTGTCCTTATCTTTCCAAAAAGGTACTATACTCTTACTCTTATAGCTCAACCACTTCCTTTAGGCTTGGTCTACCACAACCTTGGGAGCTATTGCGCTCTACCATAAGCCTCTTTAGGATCCACTATAACCCTGGAATACTATCATTAGTCTGAGCTATATTAAGATCTCTGGGAGATTTTAGACCATAGGACTAAGTAAAGTCACCTCCACTCATTTGGTCACCTGACTGATAATTCTCCAAAACTGTTCTAAGAACTAATATCATTCTTTTAGCCCTCATGTTAAGTCCCCAGGCTACCTTTATCTCTTTAGGTGCCTAAGCCAATCTACCTTAGGAGTTCTCTTACTCCTCTAGCTGCTCTTACTGTCTCTTACTATTTTAGAATGGTATAGAGAGGACTTATGCAACTTCTCTTTCTTCTACTTCACTTTTTAGTATGAGCGTACTCTAACATGCATAATGCCTAGCATTTCAATGCAAGGATTACAAGCTCTTACTGGTTGCTATTTATGTAGCGTGCCAAATAGACATCTAATCCCTACAAAGGGAGCCCCTCTTTCTATTTGCAGCTGATTCTGGGAGACATAGGAGAGGACTTATGAGGTTCTTCTTCTGTTTGCTTGCTCTAGTACTCTACTAAGCTTAGGTACACCTAAGCCTAGCTTCATTCTTGGCTAGTCATACTTCTATTGGGTAAATCAACTCCGCTTGCCTTGCCTCGGCTGCTTCCCTTTCATACTCTGATAGGGTATCTTGCTCCAACTTGAACAATGTTAATTCTAACTTAGAGGACTAATTCCCACTTTCTCTTGGAAGACTTCTAGCCAAGACCTTATCCCCTAACAAAGGGTGCCTCTCAACCTAACTCCAAGTGACTGAGTATCTCTTAACATCATCAGGAACATGTCAACCTCTTAAGCTAGTTCCCTGCACAGCTATCTGTCTCTTTCTCTTCTTGATCCTTAAGAAATTTCTCTAGGGCTCTCCATCTTGACTTCACTATCTCCAAGTTCCTATTTATCTACTCTAGGACTTGAGATAGCTACTCTATCATAGTGCCCAGCCCTAACAAGGCTATAAAAGTTTGTCCAGTTTAGGTGGCCAATATGTCACATCCAGTAATATGGCAATTAGGAATAAGAATATCCCTAAATATTTAAAGGCCAAAAATGACAAGGAGAAATAGAAGAATTTTGGTGGAAAATAATTATTATAATTTTCCAAGCCAATTATGAAAAGTTTGACTAATTAAGGAAAATTGGTCAAGAATAATTATGGAAAAATAATTTCAAGTCTCAGAAAATTAAGGAAAAATAAGGACAATGTTCCTTGAGAATTATATGGGATTATAAAATTGGTTTTATGACCAATTTGCCCTTAGAGAAATTACAAAGGAATTTAAGGGCAATTTAAGCTAGTTTAAGGTCTTTATTTGAAAAATTCCAAATAAATATTTTTAAGAAGAATAAGGTCCCAAGAAAATTCTTATGATATCCCAAGGAATTATAAGAGATTATGGAATTAAAATAAGACCCTCAAGTGTCCAAGATTTTTCTCCATTCCTCTAAAAAGTGGAAAAATCACTAAAGAGAAGGAAATTAGTTTTCCATTTTATTTAATTATTGGGAAATTAATTTTGAGACGAAGAGGGCAATTTGGGAAGATAAAAATGAGGAGAATAATTTATTGATCTGACAGAAAATAATTACAGAGGCCAGAGTACTGTAATTATAGAAAAGAAGTTAAACCCGGAGTAAAAGTGCACCGATAAAGCAAGAAGTAGAGTCTTGCACTTTGCTTGGCCCACAAGTTGCCACTTGTCAAGCCTTTAATGGATGGTAATTAAAGGTTTCCAAGTGTCAAGCTACCAATGGAGAGGATCTTGACTTTGGAATTTAATTACATTATGATTTAAGTTAATTAAGAGAGAGGATTAAGACTAATTAGGCTCTTGACACATGGCATATCATTAATGATGGTTGGTGGGATATTTTGTGAGCATTAATGAGCTTTTCCTCCCCCATAATCAGACCTCATTTCATGCTAAAGGGAAAAGAGGGAGAGCAAGAGTGATTTTGTGAAGATATCAAGCAAAAGCAAGCATATTTGACCTTCCAACTAAGATCCAAGCTTGGTAAGTTGTCTTAAGTTTGGAATTTAATTACATTTTGATTTAAGTTAATTAAGAGAGAGGATTAAGACTAATTAGGCTCTTGGCACATGGCATATCATTAATGATGGTTGGTGGGGTATTTTGTGAGCATTAATGAGCTTTTCCTCCCCCATAATCAGACCTTATTTCATGCTAAAGGGAAAAGAGGGAGAGTAAGAGTGATTTTGTGAAGAGATCAAGCAAAAGCAAGCATATTTGACCTTCCAACTAAGATCCAAGCTTGGTAAGTTGTCTTAAGATGTTGCTTGCTTTGTTTTATTGATTTGTATGGTTGGAAAAATCACTTCTTTTCCTTTCTTGTTGCTGGCCGATATGGGTATAGTGTAGGGAAGGAGGTTTTGTTGTTAAACATAGTTAGAACACAAAATCAACTAAGACCAAAACTAAACCCTAGGATGTGTTTTTCAAAGTTTTGAGGCTTCCATTGTGTTCAAAATGAAAAATGGTGTAGGGTAAACCTAAAGAACAAGTGTTGGAAGCCATAGAATTAAAGTTGCAATTTTTGGGTTTTGAACCCTAATGGTTCGGCCAAGTTGAAACTGAAGGAAGGAAATTTATTTTTTAAATCCAAGTAGATATTTGGAATCTACATGAAAAATCATGTAGGGTTGAGTCAAGAAGGAATTTTTAGGGTTTATGGAAACCAACTCTAAAAATTCAAGAACAAAGATGGAAGCTTTAAGGGGTTTAGGAGTTGCTTGAGTTATGTTATTGATTTTACGAGGAATGGTTAATGATTCTTGCTGCCATTTTTGTGGATTGCCATGTTAGGGTTTGGCACTTGTGGAAGCAAGAAGGAACAACAAGAAAAACAAAAAATATTGGATCAAGGTAGTGGGATCTAATTAGCCATTAATGTTAACTTTGCATTGTTATTTATGGCATGTATGCTTGCTACTATATGGTTGAACTATGATATTGTGATATGGTTGCTCCTTGCATTTGTTGCCATGGCCTTGCATGTTGAGGTTTCCTATTTATAAAAAGATTAGTTCTCCTATGATAGCTAATGTTGAAATGCTTTATAATGATTCATGTTAATGTTTTGGTTGATTGATCTTGCTACTAGGATTTCTTAAAATCTCATCCCCCAAATATAATCTAACATTTTAGGGTCTGAAACTCCTATGAGCAAGCTGCAGATTGGAGACTAAAGTATGGTGTCTTGCCATAAAATTCGTGGACCTTTTTTGGTTATGTATATATTAAGCTAACAGTGCTGTAAGCACACCGACACTACCATGTTCACGTGACTTTTTGACTATGCTCCCAAACGCTTTTAATCACAAATTTTGGCATGATTATAGATAATGTCCTGAGATTCAATTTGATAGCTAATACGTTAAAAATGGCCAAGTATACGAATTTTAATGACTTTTCAAAGTTAAAGGTCAGAATCTGGGAAAAAGGGTTTTTGGCAAATGGACAGTGTTGCATTTCATAAAAACCTGATGCTTTTTCATAAGGAATTGGATCATGAAATTATTTTTCCTCTAAAGAGGATTTAAATATATTTAAATAGAATTTTGAACCACCCCGTTTGGATTTTTTTGGAATAAGTTATGAATTTTTGAAGTTGAGCCAAGAAAATTAGATTTTTACCCGATGAACAGTAAAAACCCGAAATTTAGCATTTTTAAGTTGAAAATTGAGCCCAAGACCATCCAATGTGGTCTAAAGTGGTTTTAAATGAAACCTAAGTGGATATAATAGTAAGGTGTGACACACTACACCTTCTTAGGGGTATATAGACTCGATCCCTAATTATCTTGTTCAACTCCTTGTCAATACTCTTCCTCTTGAGGGAGAACTGATAGCTCTAAATAGCGACAACTGTTAGATATGATGATTAGTTTTGATGATGTCAAATAACAGAGCAAAAAGTTTACATAAATTGTTTATCTCATATTTTGACTAACTACTATACTTAATATCTTGTGTAGTTTCCTCAAGAAAAGAAAGGAGTTGTTATGTTGAACTTTGAGTTATGGAGATATGATCAAGAGGAAGAAGAAGAAGAGAGATTGAGAAAAGAAGAACATGTAAGATCAAATAGAGACATCAAGATTCAAATTCATAGATTTGATATTAGAGGTTACTATGGTTAATTAAAAGTTTGAATGGATTAATTAGAAGCTAAAATGCACAAATGGGAAGTTATACCATCATATATTGAGTCACCCTTTATATAAACATTGAAAATAAGATTTAGAGATGATTTTCATGGGCATTGATCGATCAACAACTCAATCAGACATTTATCGATCAATTTATCAAGAAACATACACTCTATTATGCTATGTTCTTCATTTAGTTCTGATATAGGTTCGATATTTCTCTAATATCTCTTAAATCACAAATCTGTTTGAGGTAGAACTTGATTCATACTAAACTAGACTCAGAACACAGTTCATGGACACCAAAATCAACTTCAAATATTTTCATATGAGAGAGGTATGTTGTTTAAAACATTACGGTAAGGATTTATTCTGACCTTCAGTCACTATGATGAAAATAGCTTTGCAAATACAATGAATTTTGGGGTAGTTCTTGTTGCATTAGAAAGTACACTTAAAGAGCTTTCTAGGGACAGGTCATTTGCAAAATTTGGGGTTGAATTGGAAGATTCATGATCACTCAAAGTTGACCTTTGTTTTGCTTGAATAAGAATTCGAATTTATTGAGGCAAAGATCAGAAGTTCTACATAGATTGATTAAGCTCTTGAACAACATGCTACCCAAACATGTTATTGAGTAGAAGCACTAGAAGAAATGAGAAAATGAAAGGTCATTATCAGATATTACTCGAGCCTGATCAAGTAACTACATACTCGATCACTTTATCCAGTTATTGGTACTATCCCTTCAATTCTTCTCTTTTATCTTCATATGCATTATTAAGGTTTTATCAATAACCTGTTGGATAAATGGTTTTTGGAAAACGTTATGGAAAAATGGTTTTCAGATAACGTTATGGATAAATGGTTTTTAGATAACATTATGGATAAATGTATTTATCGATCACTTGATTGATAAACAAATTGTAAGTTTCTCTTAATAACTATTAAGCTTTTATCTGATCATCTCTTGGATCATTGACTGCATATTCTGAAGTTATATACTATTAAGTTTTGTTGATCACGTGATAGATAATTTACTCTACTCAATAACTTGCTAGATTGATTGATCAACTGATCAATCATTGGTATAATTGCTTAACATAAGATGTTGCAAGAAATAATCAATCACTTACTAGATTGATTGATCTTGATTTTGGAATTTAATTACATTATGATTTAAGTTAATTAAGAGGGAAAATTCAAGAAAGAGTAGGCACTTAACACTTGGCATCTCATTAATGTGGGTAGATGAGATATTTTGGGAGCATTAAGTGAGGTCTTCCTCCTTCATTTTCAGATCTATATTTCGTCCAAGGAGAGATCAAGAGAAAAAGGAGTGAGCTTGAAGTGGAAACAAGAAGAAAGCAACCATCTTGGATCAAGTAAGCTTGGAGTTAAGGTTGGTAGTTGATTCTATGTTGTTCCTTGCTTGATTCTCTTGTTTTTTATGGTTGAAAATTCTGGTTCTTTCCCTTTTATTGTGCTGGACAAAATAAATATAAAGAAGGGAGGGAAGTTTTGTTGTTCAAACTTGCTAGAACACCTCAAAGCATAATAGATCCTAGTGGTTACAAGAGGTTATAGGTTGATTTTGATACTATTCAGCATAGATTTGGTTCTTGAAACTATTTTTCCTTTAAAGAGAAATTAAGGAGCTTTCAGTGAGACTTGTAACCACTCAGTTTTGATTTTTGTAGAATTAATTATGAATTTTCAAAGTTGAGCAAAAATTCTGGAATTTCTGCATGAACAGTACCCGCGATGTAAAATTTTCAGATTTGATCTTCTTGAATCTAAGGCCATCTAAAGTGGTCCTTATTGACAAGAAATGGATCTTAAGGATGGGAAATGATGAGATTTATGTTAGAAAAGCTAGAAAGAAAACCCTAAAACCAAGAGAGAGGGTTGAGGTTCAAGAGAGGTAATCTTGAACATTATGTAATCTAGTGGTCCTAATAGATTGTATGATTAATGTGACTATGTTTTGGACCTTGGAACATCCAAGAGGATGTTTGGTGATGTTGACCAAATGCCCACATGGTTGGAAAGTTAAGGGAGTCAAAGGAAAAGTAAGAGGAAAGCTTGAGGTGCAAGGTAGTAAACTTACCTATTATCATTGCTTGATGTTGTATGCTTGTGTGTTGCTGTACATGATGTTTGAATATTGTTGTGACATGTATTGGCTGCTGTAAATGCTATTTATGATTAGTAGATTATGTCTCCATGGCTATGCATCAAGAAGGTAGCATTAAGCATGCTAATATGTCACTAATTAACAAGAGAACAAGCAAGTTGCATGTAGTGCATTAGCATCCATCTAGCATGATTAATATGGTATTGTTTGCTACTGAGATTCCCCTGAATCTCACCCCTCCCTAACCAACCATTTAGGTCAATCATCAATGGGCAATAATGGCATGAGAAGCAAGGAGAAGAAAGTGGAGAATTGTTCATGTTAATGAATGATATTATTATTCAATGTGTAATTCTCCTATTATGTAATTTATGTTGTGGATGCCAATGATGCCATGTATTTAATTATAATGCTTATGGCATGTATAGAAATGTATGAGCATGAAAGGGAAAGAGTAAGCCCATGTTATGTATGCCAAAGAAATAAAAAGAATTAAAGTAAAGAGATGTTAAGGGATAAAACATAGGTCCTGGAGCAGTGAGTTTGTAGCTCCAATTTGACCTATCAAATGAATGAGTTAAGTCACAAGATTTGGTAGACTCATAGTACACATCCCAAGCTTTAAAATGAGAGGTAGATCACCTCAATTGGACATGTATATGAGGAGATATGAATTTCCAAAAGTTGAGGCATAGAATCTAGAAGTTTCAGATTTTACGAAATGAACAGTAATATTTATTGATTAAACTGTATGAATTGGGCAAGGACAAGTCCAATTAGATATTTTTCCCTTAAAGAGCATCAAAATAGCTTTCTGTAGAATTTTAGAACATCTCAATACAATTTTTATGGAATTAGTTATGAATTTTTGAAGTTGGACCTGTAATCTGAAAATTAAACAGTAAATAGTAACCCGAGTAATTATGTTAAAATTTTAAATCCACGGGTTTGTGTCATGATCTGCTTGAACCATAATGCTTACGAATGCGTGCTCTAAGGGGTTAAAGGTAGGATGTTCCATGGGTAGATGAGATATTTTGGGAGCATTAAGTGAGGTCTTCCTCCCCCATTTTCAGATCTATATTTTGTCTAAGGAGAGATCAAGAGAGAAGGAGTAAGCTTAAAGAGGAAACAAGAAGAAAGCAACCATCTTAGATCAAGTAAGCTTGGAATTAAGGTTGGGAGTTGATTCTATATTGTTCCTTGCTTGATTCTCTTGGTTTTGATGGTTGAAAATTCTGGTTCTTTCCCTTTTATTGTGCTGGATGAAATAAATATAAAGAAGGGAGGGAAGTTTTGTTGTTCAAACTTGCTAGAACACCTCAAAGCATGATAGATCCTAGTGGTTACAAGAGGTTATAGGTTGATTTTGAAGTGTTTTCTTTATTATGATGCATGAGAACCATTTTAGCCAAAGCAAGATCTGGACCCTAGAATGTGTTTTTCAAAGTTTTGAGGCTTCCTTTATGTTCAAAATGAAAAATAGTGTAGGATAAAACTAAAGAACAAGTGTTGGAAGCCATAGAATCAAAGTTGTAATTTTTGGAAAGTGAATCATAGTGGTTCGCCCAAGCTAAAACTGAAAGAAGGAATTTTCTTTTGTTAAATCCAAGGAGATATTTAGAATCTACATGAAAAATCATGTAGGAATATGTTAAGAGGGAATTTTTAGGGTTTATGGAAACCAACTCTAAAAATTCAAGAACAAAGATGGAAGCTTTAAAGGGTTTAAGAATTACTTGAATTATGTTATTGATTTTTATGAGGAATGGTTGATGATTCTTGCTGCCCTTTTTGTGGATTGCCATGTTAGGGTTTGACATTTGTGGAAGCAAGAAAGAAGAACAAGAAAATCAAAGAGCATTGGTTAAGGTAGTAAGATTTAATTAACCTTAATGTTGAGTGTTGCATTGATTGCATATTTCAGGTGCTATTATGTGGTTGAACTAAATAATAATGATGATGATGATGATTGTGTAGCTATACTCCTTGCTTTATGTGCCTTGGCTATTGCATGTTAGAGTGCTACATGTCTGAGGTAAAGTAGTTCCCTATTAATAGCAAAAGGTTGGAATGCTTGTCATTGATGCATGTTAATGTTTTGGTTGATTGATTTTGCTACTAGGATTTCATTGAAATCTCATCCCCCATATGTAACCTAATATTTTAGGGACTGAATCATCAAAAGGGAGGCTGCAAATCCAAGGATTAATATGGTGATGATCCATGAGGAAACATTTGTATTTGGTTGTGTAGAAATATCAATGCTTGGTGCTATAATCCCTAAGCAGGATGTTAGTTTAGAGCCACGTTTTATTAAGTTACCAAACGAACTTCTACATAAAATTTAGTATGCTTAAAGTTGACATCATGAGCTTCAAATTTATAGGATTTTTACTGATTTTTCAAAATTAAGATTCAGAATCTGGAAAAAGGATTTTTGCCAAATAGACAGAGGTGAATTTCACAAAAACTTGACACTTTTTCAAATGGAATTAGTTCATAAGATTATTTTTCCTTGAAATAGCATTCAAAGAGATTTTTATAAAATTTTGAACCACTCCATTTTGATTTTTCTAGATTAAGTTATGAATTTTTGAAGTTGGACTAGAAAACTGGATTTTTACCCGATAAACAGTAAAAATTTGAAAATCAGCGTTTTTCATGGATTTTTGAGCCAAAGACCATCCAATGTGGTCTAAAATGGTTTTAATTAAATCCTAAGCGGATCTGATAGTAAGGTGTGACATGAACGATGCTCGAAAGGAAAACAACTAATGTTGAGGGAATTTGCCATGGTGAAACTAGAGGTTAGCCGTGGCAAAAGTATCTCGAGAGCAAACATAAACAAGCTAGGCATCTTCGTTGTGGCAAAGGATAAAGTTCACCATGGCGAAAGTAGCCAAAAACACCAAAATTAAGCAGAAAAACACAACAAAAAAGGAACAAAGGCACACAAACAAAGGGGACAGCTGGATTCTTCAGAAACTTTCAAGTGCACAATATAAGATCAAAAGGTGCCCAATAAGCTCAAGATATGGTAGCATAAGACACAAATTAGAGTAGCAAACTTTCTCCATCAATTAAAATCAGATAATGTATCAATTTACAGCACTATAAAGTTAAGCACATAAGGAGAAAGAGCAGAGATCAGAATCAAAAACGAAATCTTATTGAATAGAAAACCTACAAGCTACACTAAGACTAAACTACTGAAGGGGTTTCTCCCCCACACTCATTCAGCGTACCAATGCACAAAATGTACCACGAGCAATAATAGGGCAAAAGTAAGTAAATGAGTGAAGGAAAGAAACAACCTGGGAGTTAAGGAGGCTTGTGATTCTCATGGTAAAGCTTCAATAGATGACCATTTACTTTTAGTCTAGCTCCAATCTCCTCATGCAAAAGCTCAACCATGCCCAAGTTGTGTACCCTTGTGATATGTAAGGCCTGTCCCGTCGGGTTGAATTTTCCTTACTTGAAAGTGAACCAGGCCTTATACAACAGTACTCGGTCGCCTTCTTTGAAGTGCTTCTGTAGGATTCCCTGGTCATGCACGAACTTTGTTTTCTTCTTGTAGAGTCTGGAGTTTCATAAACTTCTAGTCTAAGCTCCTCCAACTCTTGTAGTTGTAACTTCCTCTCCATTCTAGAAGACTCTATATTCATGTTGCATTGCTTGACTGCCTAATACGCCTCGTGTTCCAAGTCTACTGGTAGATGGTAAGCTTTCCCAAAAACCAAACGGTAAGGGGACATGCCAAGGGGTGACTTGTGCACAGTCCGGTAAGCCCACAGTGCTTCTTCCAAACATAAACTCCAGTCTTTCTTGGGAGGCTTCACTATCTTTTCCAGTATATGCTTTACCTCTCTATTTGAAATTTCAGCTTGACCATTGGTTTGGGGGTGATAGGCAGTGGAGACTTTGTGAGTAACACCAAATTTTGCAAATAGATTATCAACAATCCTATTACAAAAATGTGCACCCCTGTCACTCACTACAGCCTTAAGGATCCCATACCTACAAAAAATATTTGATTTAAGAAATTTTGAAATAGCTTGGGCATCATCTTTTCTAGAAGGTATCGCTTCTATCTACTTAGACACATAATCTACAGCTAACAAAATATATACAAAACCAAAGGATGAAGGAAAGGGTCCTATGAAATCAATACCCCAAACATCAGAGATTTCACAAAACAATAAAGGTTGTTCAGGCATCTCATGCCTTTTTCCTAACCCTTCAAAATGTTGACATTTGTCACAGGACTATTGTAACATCCCAAATTTTGGCTCATAGATACAAGTAATAGCACAAGAAAAAGATGATTGCTAAGTCCAATGCAACGAAAGTCTTAGAGATCCCTCAGAAGGAAAAAGAGATTTTCCAAGGACAAATGTGTAAAATAATAGTGTTCAGGGGCTAAAGAATGACCAACTGGAAACAACTAAGGGCCAGAGGTTATGCCAGAAACTTGCAAGAATTGGTTCTGAAGGTTAGGCCTAAGGAGGGACCAAATTGCACAGAAAAGATTCCTAGGCCAAGAAGGGACCTAATGGTAAATAATAAAAGTTCTGGTCAGTCAATGCTCAGAGTTAGCAAAAAGGGCCCAAATGACTTAGAAAAATTCCAGAAAAATGGGAATAGTATCCCAGAGCCGATATAAGGCTAGAAATAACGAAAATGCCTAGAAGTCATTCTAGGGTTTTGGAAAATTTAAGATAGTAGCTTAAATTGAATTATTTAAGCTATGAGACAGCTTCATATAACCAGGAAAAATTGGAGAACAGTAGTTGAGGAATTTACAAAGATTGTAAAATTAATTCCGTCCCCAGAAACTGACAAGGTTAGCTTTAATTAAATTTAAAGCTTATTTGTACCCTATCCAGGGAAAGTCAAAATAGCTATCTACAGTTTGACTTTTGACCCAAAAAAATTAGAGGAATTTCCCGTGATGAAAGGAAAAAAATGAAACCCAGAGACAGATCAACGGAGTTACGAGCCGATAAAAAGAATTCAGAGAAGGTAACCCTGATTAAGTATTATTTAATAATATTTCTAGGATATTCCTTTCTCTATAAGTATACCATGAGAAGATTAAGTTAAGAGTCAATAAAAAGTACATTGGCAATGCTCAGAAACCCAGAAGGGAGCTGGACTGACAATGTCGGGTCCCTCAAAGGTCAAAATGGGAAATTTATGAAAAATTCTCAAAAATTCCCTAAAAATAGAAAAAGAGTAAATTAGGGGTTTTTGAGTCATATATGATGTTTTGGGTGTGAAAATAGCCCAAAATAAATTATTGCGACATTTCCTAAAAATAGTAATTTTTGAAGAAAATAGTGAAAATTGACGAAATATAATTATTTTAATTATATAAGGGCCTCAATGATTCAAGGAAAAATATGGGTAAGTTCCTTAGGAATATATGTGAATTTCTAAAATTGTTTCCAAGCATTAGAAATGAAGGAAATAATTTATGGGGAATTTACTTCTGAAATTCTATTGGTAAAAGCCCGATTTCGGAGAAAAATGTGAAATAAATAGTTAGAGGTTATGAAAAATCCCCAAAATTTCCATATCATACTTTAATATTAAATGTGGATTCTCCATGAAAAGAAATGAATTTTTAGAGGCCCCGAGCTATTTTTCCTAATAAGGACCTAAAAGGAGAAAATCGGATAAAGGATTACGGTTGGGATTGAACTAGATTAATCCCATTGCTTCCAAACCAGATTTGGGACACTTGGTTAGCCCAAAGAATCAGAGGATTTCATGCTGCCTAAGCCCATTCACATGGTCAAGTTGGTTTGGATAAGGTTTAATGATGACTTTGCAAAATATCTCAAGTAAGCTTGTGAAATAAGCTTGCATATGTGGCTGATTGTTTCCCTTCCACTTGGTCCAAAATTTTGAAGATATTTTGGGCAGGAAAATGTTGATTAATAGGAGAGACAGAAGTTAGCACCACATGTGGCAAATTTCTTGTAGAAGAAACAAAGATCAATGGCTAGGATTAAATCGGAACCGACGGCCAGGATTCGTTCTAGCTTTCTATAAATACCCCTCCCCACCCCTCTATTTCGTCCAAGCACCTTGAACCTATAAGGAAGCTCTTGGAAAATGGTTTCTAGAGAGAGAAAGAAGAGGGAGAAAGAAAGGCCAAGTGATCCTAAGCCAGATCAAACTCTAAAACAAGGTATGTGTGCTGTTTTTGATGTAGTTTCTACCTCCCTTGTTATTTTTGAGCTGGTGGTTGGTTTGATTGGATTTTTGATGATTGAAATCCTACGGGGAGGTGCTGCATGAAATTTATTGGAATAGGAGAAGATGATATGGATGTTTAAAAGCATGTTTAAAGGCTTGGAAACAACAAGAATCAAGTGGTTCTGTGTTGATTTTGCAAGAAATCCAACTTTCCCTTAGTTTGTGATTCTGTTCGGCCTTGACTATTCTAAATGGTTAGGATTAGATTTTGATTGTTTTGAGCTTGGAAATGGATTCTACATACAAAATTATGTGAGGATAGTATGTGGAAATAATTTTAGGAAGGTTGGAATTGAAACTCAAAAGTTAGAGTTCAATTTTGTTCAAGAAAGAATCAAGTAGAGATAAGTTGATAACTTGATTCTAATAATCATTTTGCATCATGTATTGATGTGTTTAGGACCTTGGAACATCCAAGAGGATGTTTAATGGTGTTGATTGAAAATCCATAAGGTTGGAAAGACAAGGGAATCAAAGGAAAAGCAAGAGGAAAGCTATGTTACAAGGTAGTAAACTTACCTATATTGTGTGCTTGATATGTATGCTTGCATGATGTGGCTGTGTTGCCATGATGTGACTAATCTATGATATGATGTTTGCAAAGTTATGTTTGTAGGTTTATGTTATGTTTTGCCTTGGCAATATGTTATGAAAGCATGAAATGCTTTAGCTTACTTTCCATGGCATTGATGTGTTAATGTTATAACATGTCATGCATGTGCATTATGTCTTGCATGCTTATGGGTAGTGTTTGCTACTGAGATTTCCCCGAATCTCACCTCTCCCTAACTAACCATTTAGGTCAATCAATGGTGGGCAATAATGGGATGAGAGGCAAGGAGAAGAAAGTAGAGAATTATTGATTTTAATGAATGATGTTATTATTCAATGTGTAATTCTCCTATTATGTAATTTATGTTATGAATGCCAATATTGCCATGTATTTAATTACAATGTTTATGGGATGAATAGAAATGTATTAGAATGATTAGGAAAGTGTAAATCCAATTTATGTATGCCAAAGAAATGGAAAGAATTAAAGTAAAAAGAGATTAAGGGATAAAACGCAGGTTCTGGAGCAGTGAGTTTATAGCTCCAGTTTGACCTACCAAATGAATGATTTAAGCCACAAATTTTGGTAGATTCATAGTATACATCCCAAGCTTTAAAATGAGAGGTAGATCACCTCAATCGGATGTGTACACAAGGAGATATGATTTTTATGGAATTAGTTATGATTTTTCAAAATTGGACCTCAAATCTGAATTTAAACAGTGAACAATAACTCGAGTAATTATGTTAAAATTTTAAATCCACGGGCTTGTGTCATGACCTGCTTGAACCATAACGCTTACTAATGCGCACTCTGAGGGTTTAAAGGTAGGATGTTTCAACTGTCAAAATATAAAAGAGTCTTTAAAAAGGGTTGGCCAATAAAATCCAGAATCTAAGATTTTCCCAAATGTTCTCCTTGTACTAAAATGACCCCCACAAACCATGGAATGGCAAATTGAAATGATGGGCTTGAAATCTTCACTCGGCATGTACTTCCTAATAACTTGATCACAACACATTCTCCACAGATGAGGTGCATCCTATATGTAGTGTTCGGACTCACTTCAAAGCTTCTGTGCCTGAAATCTAGACATAAAAGGAGGGGTGAGTCTGGTCATGAGATAATTGACTGCTCTTTAACAACCATAGCACATAAAGCGGAATCAGGGAAAGAATTACAAGTGAGTTCAAAAGAGTCTACTCCCCTTGTGTCCTCTGGTAGCTACTTAGATGATCGGCTACTTGATTTACTACCTCGACTCGATCTTTTATCTCAATGTCAAACTCTTACAGTAGCAAAGCCCATATTATCAATCTTGGCCTGGATTGTGGCTTTTTAAGTAGATAGCAGACAATCGTATGATCTGTAAACACAACCACTCGAGAATTGATTAGATATTGCCTAAACTTATCTAAGGAAAAAACAATAGCAAACATCTCCTTCTTAGTGGTGGTATAGTTAACTTAAGCTGGGTCAAGTGTTTTTGAAGCATAAGCTATTACTCTGGATTGCTTCTCTTCCTTTTGACCAAGCATGGAACCTACTGCAAAATTAGAAGCATCATATGATAGTTCAAACTATAAATCCCAGTTAGGTGCAATAAGAATGGGAGGTGAAACAAGTATAGTGATTGAGCTCAAGTTATTATTATCTTTTCATTACATTATCCATGATTTTGTGGTATTTTCTGGCCCTTTTTAATGATAATTGTGCTTAATTTAGATTTAGAGTCCTTACTTTAAGTTAGTGTCTTTTTGAGGATAAAATTGTCATAATTGGTTATTAATTGTATTCAATTGATTTCTAGGACAATTGATAGTTCAATTTGTTGCTTTTTATTGTAGGACACTAGAGATTGGGGCCAGAATTGAAGAACTCAAGGCACAGGAAGCAAGAGAGGAGCCTCTGCCTCAGTTCCCCGCGGCACACTTCTGCTTTCGCCATGGGGAACATCATCCGTCAAGAAGGAAAGCTCTCAGCCATGGTTCACCGCGACGAACCTATCTGACCTACCCACCTCCAGGAACCGACCCATACACGTAATTTTCGGGTTAGAAACCCTATTTTGGGTATGGGTGAAGTCAGACATAAGGGGAGAGCCACCACTTACGTTTTCTATCATCATCTCTTCTCATCTTTCCCACAGAACCCTAATCCTCCATCTCCATCTCCTTCACCTTCCATCTTCCTGCACTTCTTCTTCATCCACTTTCATTTCCTTCATCTCCTGACTGTTATGGTTGAAGATTTACCTCTGGTTGGAGCTGATTCCAAGGCTATGATGAGCTAAGCTTTTCCAACTCTTGAAGATGGTGGAGTAGCATGAGTTTCCAAGCTTCAAAGGGGAGTTTTAGTTTTAATCTTTAGTTTCTAGCTATGTGTTTATAATTTCCTAGGTATAGGAGTTGTAAAGTCTTAGTTAGACACTTTGATTAATTCTGTAATCAGTGGTTAATGATTAACATTTGTAATTTGGATTGATTGATGTTGAATTTGTGCTTAAATATATGTAGTTGCATATATGCTTATTGTAACTCTCATGATTCTCTCCTATCTTGCATGGTTATGTTTCGGTACTGAGTTGATTGTGTGTTACATTGAGCCAATTGCATGATCATTCCAAATTTACACATTAGGGAAGCTAAACAAAGTTTTCATTAATGAGTTCATTAATGAAAGCTTTGGACTCATTGAGTTAATGAGGTTCTTATTAAGAAAACCTAATGGATTTGTGAAACTCCCAATATTTAAGTGAACTATGATTGCCATCAAAACCATTTTCAAGAGATTTCCTATCAATCATTTCCATTACATCATTATTATCTTAAAACACTAAAAACATAGTATCTTAGGTTTGTTTTCATTGCATTCAGTTTAGGCACCATTCATTTAAATGTTAAAAACCCAAAAACCCCTTTTTCATCACATTGCATGGCATTTAGTCTAACTTAGGTAATTAATTAAGGCTCCCAAGCGTGAAACGACCCGAGTTTGCACTACACTGCATAGCTTGGATTTATTTTTGATTGAGAACCCCAAAGCGAACGATAAAAAAGGCTCTTATCTAGTAGCGCTGTTGCCGGGGAGCCAAGAAATTGGTTCTCTAGGTTAGCTTGTGCTAATTGGTTGTCAATTGAAGTTTTGATCTTTTTGGGTTGCATCTTAGGTAGTTTAGTTGCATATTTGTTCATAGTATAGGTTTTCATCTTGCATAGCATCAAAATTTTTGGAAATACAAACAAATATACTGATTTTCTTGATTTTCAGCATCTCTCACGTTGCATCAGTGGAGTCTAGTATCTGATAAGCATTCTGTGACACTTCGCCGCGGCCAACCTGCTCCTTCGCCGCGGCCAACTATCTAAAAAACCGAAGGATTCCTCTCGGGATACCATCACCGCGGCACACCTTTGCTTTCGCTGTGGCCAACTCCCTCCAATCAGATATCTGGTCGCCTCTGTCAACCTTCGCCGCAGCCAACCTCTGCTTTTGTCGCGACAAACTCTTCAGGAAAATTTTGAAACTTACACTTTTTGCTTCTTTTCTGTGCATACATACTCATACTCACCCATACACTTGCATACTTACCCATGCACTTACATTCATTACATTGCATGCTTTTAGTTGACTTTGTGTGCTGCAAGTCAATTTTGTTTGCTCTTTCTCTTGTGACTTTTATCTTGTATGCCACGGAAAACAAAACTTGTGCCCTATAACCCTGAGATTGAGAGAAGACTCAGAGAGATAGAAAGAGAGAAAAGAATTGAGGGGACAAGTGAGTTGGTGATTGAGCAAGAGAATATTTCTGTGGAATTTAGCTTATCTAGTAGTGAGAGTGAGCCTACTGACCAAGAAATAATGGCTGAATTACCACAAAACCAACCTCATCTTAACTTGAATGCTAATTAAGTGAGGAATGTTGGTAATGGTGAACAAGAGAGAGTAGGAGAAAATAATGGACACCTTAAGAGAAGAACAATTAGGGAAGCCACAACTTCTGATGTAAATTTTGATCCTTTTACTGCGGCTTGTCAAAATTTTGAAGTTAACTTTGAGATTAAGGGTTTATTGATTAACTCTCTTCCCAAATTTCATGGCTTGACAGGAGAAGATCCATACCTCCATCTGCAATCTCTTTCCATGATTTGTCAGAGTATGAAGCCTGTGGGAGCATCATTGGACCAAGTGCTATGGAAGGTTTTTCATCTATCCTTAGAAGGAAAAGCTAGGGAATGGTACATAAGCCTCCCAAGACATGTAGCTGATGCATACCACAATTAGGGGAACTTAAGGAAGGCATTTCTGGAGAAATACTTTTCGGCTTCTCGTACTTCATCAATGAGGAAGGAGATTTATTCTGCCAAGCAAGACTACGATGAATCTCTTTATGATTACTAGAATAGATTCCAGGACTTACTTTCAAGATGCCCACATCATCAAATTCCGGATGAACAACTGGTGCAGTACTTCTATGATGGGTTGAAGAACCAAGAGAAGGGTATATTGGATGCTGCATCGGGAGGATCTTTGATAGACTCCACTGCTGAGGAGGCTTGGGATTTGATAAAGAAGATGGCCCTGAATCATCAACAACATGGTGTGAGAGATACTAGAGGAGTGCATGAGATGGGAGCTGCATCGGTGCACAGTAGGAGAATGGACGCTTTGGAATCAAAAGTAGATTCTTTGGGAAGCAAAGTGACATCTCAATTGTCTTTGATCACTACTGAATTGAAGAATACGAGTGTGCATTGCCCATCCGCTCCTATGGACATTACAGCGCCTAGTTGTGAAACATGTGGATCAGTCATGCATATTTCTAGCGTTTATCTAGACCGCTATGAGGAAGCGTCTGCAGTCTTCCAAGGCCGTCCAAATCAAAAGTGGGACCCCTACTCCAACACTTACAATGAGGGATGGAAAGCAAACCCTCGATTGGGCTAGAGGAATGATGATAGTAGACCTCCAAACAGATTTCAGAAGAGTGGAGGAGCTGGTCCATCTTCAAACCAGTTCCAAAACCAATATCAAGCCCTAACTGTCCCACCTAAGGATGAAACAAATCAACTCCTACAAAATATGATGGCCTTAATGAAGGAAGAAAAGGCTGCTAACGCTACTTAGTTTAACTCCTTAGCTTTACTAATTCAACAAGACTCATCCAAGAATGATGCTAGATTTAGTGCTTTGGAAAAGAGGATGGAGCAATGGGAGACTAAATCTGAGAACATCAACTCCTATGTAACTCAGTTGTCCAACAACATGAGTGAGCAATGTAACATCCTAAGTTTGATCGGGTTTTAATGGCCTCTTTTGGGTTGATTTTGAGGATAGATTAGTGATTTAATCTTGATCTTGGTGTTTGGGTTGGATTTGAGGTTGGTTGGAGGCATAGGTGAACGTACCCCTCTCAGGGTATGTTCGCCGCGGTGAAGTTTACTTCGCCGCGGCACACCAGGAGTTTCAAAGGGGGGGTGTCTTCTCGGGAAGGTTTGGCCACGGTGAAGTCTAGGGGACGCCGCGGCGAAGTTGCTCAGGTGAGCGAGGCTTCCCTTTCAGGAAGGTTTCGCCACGGCGAATGTTTTCTGGGCGAGCGAGAGTTTCCTCTCGGGAAGCTTTCGCCGCGGCGAAAATTGGGGTTCGCCACGGCGAAGTAAGGTTTTCAGGTGACTAATTCCTCTCAGGATTAGTTCGCCACGGCGAAGATGGAGTTCGCCGCGGCGAAAGGTCGCGAATCTATATATTCACGAGAGCAGTCAGCGTGCGGTTGATGGCCAATGGAGCAATCCTTGATTGTAAAAGGAGGTTGGTGACAATCCCGGTAGGTGCCTTACGTGCTGAAATGTCAAGTGGTCCGGTTTTGTTGTCAACTGCTCAAGTAGAGAAGGCGGTGAGGAAAGGGTGCCAGGCCTTCATTGTCTTCTTTTCAATTAGTGAGGATGAGGCAGGAGGAATTGAACAGATAGCTGTGGTGAGGGACTACCCCAAAGTGTTTTCGGACGAGGTTGCAGGACTACCTCCAGAGCGAGAAGTGGAGTTCTCCATAGAGTTGATTCCGGGAACCACCCCAATCTCCAAGGCTCCCTATAGAATGTCTCCTTCAGAATTGGTCGAGTTGAAAAAGCAACTAGAAGAATTGCTAGAAAAGGGACTTATCCGACCAAGTATGTCACTGTGGGGATCTCCGGTTTTGTTTGTGAGAAAGAAGATGGTAGCTTGAGGTTGTGTATCGACTACCGACAACTAAACAAGGTCACAATCAAGAACAAGTACCCGTTGCCTAGAATTGATGACCTATTGGACCAATTAGTCGGAGCATCGGTTTTCTCTAAGATTGATCTGAGATCAGGATACCATCAGTTGAGGGTACGAGCAGAGGACATTTCAAAAACGGCCTTTCGAACTCGTTATGGACATTATGAGTTTTTGGTGATGCCTTTTGGACTGACAAATGCTCCAGCTGTCTTTATGGACTACATGAATCGGATCTTTCGACCTTATTTGGACAGATTTGTAGTAGTGTTCATCGATGACATCCTGATTTATTCTAGAAGTGAGGAAGAACATCGGGAGCATCTTCACATCGCACTACGGATATTGAGGGATCACCAGTTGTATGCTAAGCTGTCAAAGTGCGAGTTTTGGTTAAAAGAAGTGAAGTTCTTGGGTCATGTGGTGTCAGCTTAGGGAGTAGCAGTGGATCCTAACAAGGTGGACGCAGTACTTAAGTGGGAAGTCCCTAGATCGGTAACTGAGGTACGGAGTTTTGTGGGATTAGCTGGATACTATCGGAGGTTCATCCAAGGCTTTTCTCAGATTGCAATGTCGTTGACTAAGTTAACCAAGAAGGATCAACCGTTTGTTTGGACGGAGAAATGTGAATCAGCGTTCCAAGAGCTGAAGACCAAGTTGACTACAGCTCCAGTGCTTACTCTTCCAATGCCCGGAGTACCTTATGTACTTACACCGATGCGTCACTAAAGGGTTTGGGTTGTGTGCTAATGCAGAACAATAAGGTGGTGGCATATGCTTCCAGGCAGCTGAGGCCACATGAGGAAAACTACCCAACCCATGACTTGGAGTTAGCGGCAGTAGTTTTTGCACTAAAGATCTGGAGGCATTATCTGTATGGCTCCCAGTTCGAAGTCTTCAGTGACCATAAAAGTTTGAAATATTTGGTGGATCAGAAAGAGTTGAACAACCGACAGTGTCGTTGGATGGAGTTCCTGAAGGACTATGACTTCGAGATTAAGTATCATCCTGGAAAAGCAAATGTGGTAGCGGATGCGCTGAGTAGAAAAGCAGTGCATGTGTTCTGTATAAGCTTAAAGGAACAATTCTTGCTCGAGGAGTTGTTAGAGATCCCAATTGTACTGTCGAAGTAGGCTACCTTATGTGCAGTGCTTGGAGATTATGAATTCTATCAGGACTTACGAGCGGCTCAATGGGAAGATGATCAGTTGGCAAAAATTCGAGTAGAATTGGAGGATGGCCCAGTACAGGACTATGAACTTGGAGATATGGGCATCCTGAAGTATAAGAACCGGATTTGTGTTCCCCAGGATGAGGAGATTAAAAGAACTATCCTAGAGAAGGCTCATCGAAGCCGTTACGCCATCCACCCCGGAGCAACCAAGATGTACCATGACCTAAAGCAACAGTATTGGTGGCCCAACATGAAGAAGGAGGTGACTGACTTCATACTTCGGTGTTTAACCTGCCAGAAGGTCAAGATAGAGCATCAACGACCTGGAGGTTTATTACAAGGGCTAGAAATTCCTCAGTGGAAGTGGGACAGCATCTCCATGGACTTCATTGTAGGTTTGCCGAGGACACCCGAAGGGTATGATGCTATTTGGGTGGTGGTGGACAGATTGACAAAATCTGCTCACTTTCTACCCTACAAAGTCAATTATACCTTGGAGAGAATGGCCAAGTTGTATATGGATGAAATCGTTAGGCTTCATGGTGTTCCGTCGAGTATAGTCTCGGACCGAGACCCGCGCTTTACTTCTAACTTCTGGAAGGCGGTGAATGCGGCTTTGGGTACTAAGTTGAAGTTTAGTACGGCATATCACCCACAGACCGAGCGGACAATTCAGACGCTAGAGGATATGCTGAGGGCTTGTGCCATTGAATTCAAGGGGAGTTGGATTGATCACCTACCCTTAGCTGAGTTTGCCTACAACAACAGCTACCATGCCAGCATCCAGATGGCCCCTTATGAAGCACTCTACGGTCGGAAGTGTAGATCGCCTCTTTGTTGGACGGAACTAAGTGAAAGAACGGTTTTAGGACCAGATTTGGTAGATGCTACTACAGAGAAGATTGAGATCATCAAGCAGAAGTTGTTGACAGCTCAGAGCCGGCAAAAGAGTTATGCTGATAGGAGGAGGAAACCATTGGAATTTTGTGAGGGTGACCATGTGTTTTTGAGGGTCACGCCTACTACTAGTATTGGGAGGTCCATTAAAGCGAGGAAGTTATCTCCTAGATTTCTTGGACCCTTTGAAATTCTGGAGAGAATTGGAGAAGTAGCCTATCGAGTTGCTTTGCCGCCGCACTTGTCCAATGTACATGATGTGTTTCATGTGTCCCAACTCAAGAAGTACCACCCTGATCCATCTCACATCTTAGAGCCTGAGGAGGTGGAGCTGGATGATAATCTAACTTACCAGGCTGAACCGGAAAGGATCCTTGATGTGAAGGACAAGCAATTGAGGAATAAGACCATTCGATTGGTGAAAGTCTTCTAGAAGGGCATGAGTCCTGGTGATGCCACCTGGGAGACAGAGGAAAGGATGCGACGTGATTACCCTCGTTTGTTTTCTTAGTAAGTGTTTTGTGTTTGTTTGTGTGGTGTTTGTGTGATTGCTTAAATTTTGGGGACAAAATTCCTTAGTTGGGGAGAATTGTAACATCCTAAGTTTGATCGGGTTTTAATGGCCTCTTTTGGGTTGATTTTGAGGATAGATTAGTGATTTAATCTTGATCTTGGTGTTTGGGTTGGATTTGAGGTTGGTTGGAGGCATAGGTGAACGTACCCCTCTCAGGGTATGTTCGCTGCGGCGAAGTTTACTTCGCCGCGGCGCACCGGGAGTTTCAGAGGGGGGTGTCTTCTCGGGAAGGTTTGGCCGCGGTGAAGTCTAGGGGACGCCGCGGTGAAGTTGTTCAGGTGAGCGAGGCTTCCCTTTCGGGAAGGTTTCGCCGCGGCGAAAGGTCGCGAATCTATATATTCACGAGAGCAGTCAGCGTGCGAAAAATAAGAAAATCTGAGGAGGAGAAAGGAGCTCTGCTAGGGTTTCGTTGTTGAGGCTTGGGAAAGGCATTTCTAAGGATCCATTACCTCAAGTAAGTGATTTTAACCTCTAATCTTCTTCCTTTCTTGGGATTTCTTGGAATCTATAAGGAATTATGGTGAAACCCTAGGATTTTCTAGGTTGTGTTGGAACTGAGGTTTTTGACCGATTGTTTTGAGTTTAGTTGATTGCATTGGGTTAGTTTAAGTATTTAATCGGTGTAGTTTCCTTGGATTTAAAGAATCTTGAATTTTTGGAGCTAGGGTTTATGGAATTGGATGATTTGGGATTGAGGATGATAATGTAGAGATTGATTTTGAGTTTTGTGAATTGGGTTATGTTAAGGAGGGTTAAATTGGATGTTTAATCGGTTTAGATTTGTTGTTGGAACCTTAATTGCTCAAATGAGATGTTGGAAGTTGAATTCCTATAGTGGGTCCTTGAGGTTTGAACTCTAATTGATGCTTGGAAGGAGACTTGATGTTTTAATAGACTTTGAGGACTTTGGAGTGTTGTTTTGATAGTTATACCCTTTGAGTTGGGTAGAGTTTTGATGGAAGATAGGAAATTTGTGTCCCCAAGTGTTGTTTTGGCCACATTATTAGTTTGAAAGCTAATATATGTTGGTTGTATGTTTGTGTGCTTGTGTAGACCGGTTGTGAGTCTTGGTGGTGCATGGGGCCACATTGTTGATTGTTATTCCTTGCTCAGGCGAGAGGTAACCACTTTCTAATCCTTAGTACTTGCTTCTGTGGTATTGTGAGTAGATTTGTGTTTTGTGCTCCAAATAGTAATTGTGTTCAAACTATATGTTGTATATAAAAAGGGAAAACCGTCTTGTGGGGTTTTGATTTATGATGAATGCATTTTTGGAATTGTGAAAGATATGCCACTGAATGAGGTTAATTGTGAAATGATTATTACTCTTTGATCATGATTTGAGCATGATGCATGATTTGGGATTTGGTGAGAGTTTGATAGTTACTACCACGTGGTAAGGCCTCCATTAATGCATGATGGTTGGCTTAGTACGTCCCCCATAGTGAGGGATAGGCCTTTTGGCTCCCTATGTCCCCCAGAGTTAGGGATAGGCCTTTTATGGCTCCTTACGTCCCCCATAGTGAGGGATAGGCCGGGTTCGGCTCCTGAAAATCCCCCAAAGTGAGGGATTTGATTGATGGGATTGCATCATTGCACTTGCATGAATTGTTATGGCTATCAATATATATATATGATTTGTGAACTGCCCCACTTGACACCTCACGAGCACCTATTTAGTAGTACCTAGTATTGGAAAGGTTGGTTACTGGGACTTTGTCTCACCCCATGGTTTACAATATTTTCAGGTGAAGGTTCTAGGCGTGCGCCTTCGGGAAGAGACGCAGAGGCTTGAGCTTGGTTAGCTTTAGGCCTCTAGCCTTTGTTTATGTATGGCTAGTTGTATATTGCCACGTTTAGGGTCCTTTTAAACTATTTTGATTGCTCGGTTTATTTGTAAACTGGAGGAAGTGTATCTTCTTCTTATTTTAATTGGGCCGGAGGCCCCTTTTTACTGATTATGGAACTTGGATTTACATGGTTGGAAACCATTTGGATGGGCTAATTTTGTTGTCTTTTGTTACCCGAGCCGGAGGCTCGGAGGCCCAGTGATTGTGATTGAATGATGATAGTTGCATGCAACTGCATTTGAGATGGAACCAAGTTTTAAATGTTAATTTTTCTAAAATTGCGCAATTTCTTTCTACTATGGTAGTTGTTGTAACATCTTTCTTTTTCTACCATAGTAGTGGTCTTATGACGAGTTATAATGTTTTAAGGTTAAGGCTTTTACATGCAACAAGCAAGGAGCAGTGGCGCAATCCCTCCAACACTGTTATCAATCCTAAGGGCTTGAATGCTATTACCCTTAGGAGTGGGAAGCAAGTGAATTTTAGAGAAGAGGAGGATGAAGTTATAGATGAGGAAATCTTGTGTGATGAGCTGCCACAAGCACCTACAAAAGTGAAGCATTCTGAAAGCTCCAAGGAGAAGAGGCTAAAGCTGAAAGAAGCCTCAAAAGAACATGATGGCAAGGGTAAAGCTGTGGAATCTGAGCCAAGCAATCATGGAGCCTCAAGCAAGGAAGGTAAGGAGGTAAAAATCAATGAACTACCTTTCCCTAATGCTTATTTGAAAAATGTGAAAATGGGTAAGGAGAGGCAAGATCATGAGTTGCTTGAGACATTTCAGAAAGTAGAAGTGAATATACCCTTGCTTGACCTGATTAAAAAGATTCCTAAGTATGCTAAGGTCTTAAAAGAATTATGCACTCAAAAGAGGAGATTTAAACCTAATGAAAGAGTCCAATTACCCTCTAATGTGTCTGCATTGTTTAAACCCCAAATTCCTGTTAAGTGTCAAGACCCTGGATCTTTCACTATCCCTTGTACCATAGGAAAGGTTACTATAGGGGGAGCCTTGTTAGATCTAAGTGCAGCCATTAATGTCATGCCTAAGTCTGTATACACCTCTCTAGGAGTCAAGACTCTTAAGTCTACTACTGTTGTGCTCCAATTAGCTGATAGGACTATTAGGTATCCTGAGGGCATTATTAAAGACATTTTAGTCCAAGTTAAGGGATTGGTGTTTCTTGCTGATTTTTATGTGCTTGACATGTCTTCTGAACTTGTAAATGACACTACACTCATCCTTGGTTGACCTTTCTTAAGGACTGTTAACACCATGATTAGTATGAAAGAGGACACCATAACTATAGAGGTGGGTGATAATAAAGTTTCTTTTAACATGTATGAAGCAATGAAACATCCTTATGAGGACTATTCACTTTTGGGGGTTAACATGATAGACATTGCTGTTGAGGATGCTTGTTCTGAAGTTGAATTGCAAAATGACTCTTTGTATTCTGATATTTACACTGATGAATCTATTAATGAGAATGAATCCATTTCTTCCTTTTCATCTCTTTACTCTACACTTTCTACTTGCTCATATGGTGGTGATGTTACATGTCTTGATTGTACTGTGGTTAATTGCATGCTTTCTATCCCACACACATTTTCTGTTTCCTCCCTTGACTCCAAAGTAGACTTTGATTCCTCTATTATCAGTGATGATTCCCTTGGGGAAAAGTTTCCTGTTGTTGTTTCAGATATGGAGGAAGAAGTCATGGAGAAGAATCCCTCTAAGGCAGTTGCTGTAGATCAACTAGAAGTTGGTTCAATACTTGGAGAGGAAGTTAACTACAAGGTTGAGGAATTATCACTGGTTGAAGGAAAAGAGAGTAATCTGTTCTCTCTTGAAATTCATAAATTGATTCCTTCTATTGTGCAACCACATACACTTGATTTGAAACCCTTACCTCCTACTTTGAAATATGCTTTCCTTGAGTCTAATGAATAACTACCTGTTATAATTGCTAACTCACTATCTGAGAGTGAGGAAGAGAGACTCTTATCTGTTTTGAGGGAGCATAGAAGGGCAATAGGCTGGACACTAGCAGATATACCTGGAATTAGTCCTGCTATGTGCACACATAGAATTTTACTGAATGAGGAATCCAAACTAGTGAGACAACCCCAAAGAAGATTGAATCCTCTCATATTAGATGTAGTTAAGAAAGAAATTACTAAATTGTTGAGTGCTGGGATAATATATCCAATTTCTGATAGTGAGTGGGTCAGTCCGGTGCATGTTGTGCCAAAGAAGAGTGGGGTAATAGTAGTAAGGAATGAAAGGGATGAGTTAATTCCTATAAGGGTTCAAAACTCATGACGTGTGTGCATAGACTATAGGAGACTTAATGATGCAACATGTAAGGATCACTTTCCTATACCCTTCATTGACCAAATGTTAGAGATACTAGCTGGTAAATCACATTACTGCTTTTTAGATGGCTTTTCTGGCTATTTTCAGGTACCTATAGCCCCCGAGGATCAAGATAACACCACTTTCACATGCCCCTCTGGTACCTTTGCTTATCGAAGGATGCCATTTGGGTTATGCAACGCTCCAGGCACTTTTCAAAGGTGCATGATGGCGATTTTTAGTGACCTTTTAGAACACAATATGGAGGTCTTCATGGATGATTTTACGGTTTATGGGAAGAGCTTTGATCAGTGCCTAAATAGCCTAAGGCAAGCTTTAGAGAGATACATAGCCAAAAATCTTGTTTTGAACTTTGAGAAATGTTATTTCATGGTGGGCAATGGCATAGTGTTAGGTCACCTCATCTCTAGTAAGGGGATTGAGGTTGATAAGGCTAAAATTGAAGTTATATCATCTTTGCCTTACCCTACTTGTCTGAAAGACTTGAGATCTTTTCTTGGGCATGCAGGGTTTTATAGGCGCTTTATTAAAGATTTTAGTAAAGTTGCCTTGCCCCTTTCTACTCTTCTTAAAAAGGATGTTGAATTTAATTTTGATGAAAAATGTAGACATGCCTTTGATACTCTCAAGTCTATGCTTGTTTCACCTCCTATTTTGACTGCACCCAACTGGAATTTACATTTTGAACTCTCATGTGATGCTTCTAATTGTGCAGTGGGTGTTATGCTTGGCCAGAAGGAGGAGAAGCAATCTAGAGTTATAGCCTATGCCTCTAAAACACTTGATCCAGCTCAAGTCAACTATACCACCACTGAGAAAGAAATGTTTTCCATTGTATTTGCTTTAGACAAGTTTAGACAATATCTAATCAATTCTCGAGTGGTTGTGTATACAGATCATGCAGCTGTCCGCTATTTGCTCAAAAAGCCACAATCTAAACCAAGATTTATTAGATGGGCTTTATTGCTTTTGGAGTTTGACATTGAGATTAAGGATAGACCCGGGGCAGTGAATCAAGTAGCCGATCACCTGAGTAGGCTACCAGAAGACACAAGGGGAGTAGACTCTTCTGACTTGACTTGTGATTCTTTTACCGATTCAGCTTTATGCTCTATAGTTTCTATAGAGCCTTGGTATGCTAATATTGTCAATTATCTCATGTCTGGACTCACTCCTCCCTTTATGTCTAGATTTCAGGCACAAAAGCTTCGTAGCGAATTTGGGATGTTCCTCATCTGTGTAGGATGTGCAGTGACCAAGTAATACGTAAGTATGTGCCGGAGGAGGATTTTGAACCTATTATTTCAACTTGCCATTCCATGGTTTGTGGTGGTCACTTTAGTGTAAGGAGGACATCTAGAAAGGTCTTAGATTCTGGATTTTATTGGCCCACCCTCTTTAAAGACTCTTTTACATTTTGTAGATCTTGTGACAAGTGTCAGCGATTTGGGGGGTTGGGAAAAAGACATGAGATGCCTCAACAGCCCCTCCTATTTTGTGAGATTTTTGAGGTTTGGGGAATTGACTTTATGGGACCCTTTCCTTCTTCCCTTGGTTTTTTATATATTTTATTAGCCGTAGATTATGTATCCAAGTGGATTGAAGCTATACCTTACAGAAAAGATGATGCCCCAACTGTACACAGATTTCTAAAATCACACATTTTCTGTAGGTATGGGATCCCTAGGGCTATATTGAGTGACCAGGGAACACATTTTTGTAATAGGATAGTCAACAGCCTATTGTCCAAATTTGGTGTCACTCATAAAATCTCTACTGCCTATCACCCCCAAACCAATGGCCAAGTTGAAATATCTAAAAGGGAAGTGAAGCATATTTTGGAGAAAATGGTCAAACCATCCAAGAAGGACTGGAGATCACGCTTAGAAGAAGCATTGTGGGCTTACCGGACTGCATACAAATCACCCATTGGCATGTCTCCCTACCGCTTAATTTATGGAAAGCCATGTCACTTGCCAGTGGAGTTGGAACATAAAGCATATTGGGCGGTCAAGCAGTGCAACATGAATATAGAGTCCTCTGGCATGGAAAGGAAGCTGCAATTGCAAGAGCTGGAGGAGATTAGACTTGAAACTTATGAGAACTCCAGACTCTACAAGGAGAAGACCAAATTTGTGCATGATCGGGGTATCTTGAGAAAGGAATTCAAGGAAGGCGATAGAGTGCTGTTGTACAAGGCTCGATGATTGAGCTCAAGATATTATTATTTTTCATTACATTATCCATGATTTTGTGGTATTTTCTGGTTCTTTTTAATGATAATTGTGCTTAATTTAGATTAAGAGTCCTTACTTTAAGTTAGTGTCTTTTTAAGGATAAAATTGTCATAATTGGTTATTAATTGTATTCAATTGATTTCTAGGACAATTGATGCTTCAATTTGTTGCTTTCTATTGTAGGACACTAGAGATTGGGGCCAGAATTGAAGACTCAAAGCACAAAGAGTGAATAGGAGCCTCTGCCATAGTTCGCCGCGGCGAACATAGTCGTCAAAGAAGCTTAGCTCTCTGCCATGGTTCGCCGCGACGAACCTATTTTTCGCTGCGGCGAATGCCTCGTATTAGCAAATTTCAGACCCGACCATTTCGGGAAAATCTGACCTACCCACCTCCAGGAACTGACCCATACACATCATTTTCGAGTTAGAAACCCTATTTTGGGTATGGTGAGGTCAGACTCTCATTATTCAACCACCACCTACGTTTCTATCATCATCTTCTCTCATCTCTCCCACAGAAACCCTAATCTTCCATTTTCCATCTTCTTCACCTTCCATTTTCCTGCACCTCTTCTCCATCCATTTTCATTTCTTTCATCTGCTATTGTTATGGCTGAAGAACTATCTCTGGCTGGAGCTGATTCCAAGGCTATGATGAGCTAAGCTTCTCAACTCTTGAAGATGGTGGAGTAGCATGAGTTCCAAAGTTTCAAAGGGGAGTTTTAGTTTTAATCTTTAGTTTTTAGCTAGGCATTTATGATTTCCTAGGTTTGGGAGTTGTAAAGTCTTAGTTAGATGCTTTGATTAATTCTGTAATCAGTGGTTACTGATTAGCATTTGTATTTTGGATTGATTTATGTTGAACTATGAGCTTAAATATATGTAGTTGCATATATGCTTATTGTAACTCTCATTATTCTCTCCTATCTTGCATGGTTGTGTTTGGGTACTGAGTTTATTGTGTGTTACATTAAGCCAATTGCATGATCATTCAAAATTTACACATTAGGGAAGCTAAACAAAGTTTTCATTAATGAGTTCATTAATGAAAGCTTTGGACTCATTGAGTTAATGAGGTTCTGATTAAGAAAACCTAATGATTTGTGAAACTCCCATATTTAAGTGAACTATGATTGCATCAAAACCATTTTCAAGAGATTTCCTATCATTCATTTCCATTACATCACTATTATCTTAAAAACTCCAAAAACATAGTATCTTAGATTTGTTTTCATTGCATTTAACTTTGGCACATTTCATTACTTGTTAAAAACCCCAAAAACCCCTTTTCATTACTCTGCATAGCATTTAGTCTAACTTAGATAATTAATTAAGGCTCCCAAAAGAGAAACGACCCGAGTTGCATTATACTGCATTAGCTTGGATTAATTTTTGAGTGAGAACCCCAAAGCGAACGATAAGAAAAGGCTCTCTTTCAAGTGGCGCCATTGCCGAGGAGCCAAGAAATTGGTTCTCTAGGTTAGCTTGTGCTATTTGATTGTCAATTGAAGTTTTGATCTTTTTGGGTAGCATCTTAGGTAGTTAAGTTGCATATTTGTTCATAGTATAGGTTTTTATCTTGCATAGCATCAAAATTTTTTGAAATACAAACAAATATACTGATTTTCTTGATTTTCAGCATATCTTACGTTGCATCAGTGGAGTCCAGTATCTGATAAGCATTCTGTCAACTTTCGCCACGGCCAACATTCTCCTTCGCCGCGGCTAACTATCTGAATTACCAAGGGAATCCTCTCGAGATACTTTCGCCGCGGCCAACTTGTTATTTCGCCGCTGCCAACTCTTTGAAAAACTGAAGGATTTCTCTCGGGATACTTTCGCCGCGGCCAAACTCTGTTTTTGCCGCAGCCAACTCCCTGCAATCAGATATCTGGTCGCCTCTGTCAACTTTCGCCGCGGCCAACATCTTCTTTCGCCGCGGCAAACCCTTCTGGAAAATTTTGAAACTTACACTTTTTGCTTCTTTTTCTGTGCATGCATACTCATACTCACCCATACACTCTCATACCCACCCATACACTTGCATACCTAACCATACAATTGCATTCATCACATTGCATGCTTTTAGTTGACATTGTGTGTTGGTCAATTTTGTTTGCTCTTTCTCTTGTGACTTTTATCTTACATGCCACGAAAACAAAACTTGTGCCCTATAACCCTGAGATTGACAGAAGACTCAGAGAGATAAGAAGAGAGAAAAGAATTGAGGGGACAAGTGAGTTGGTGATTGAGCAAGAGAATATTTCTGTGGAATCTAGCCTATCTAATAGTGAGAGTGAGCCTACTGACCAAGAGATAATGGCTGAATTACCACAAAACCAACCTCATCCTAACCCCAATGCCAACCAAGTAAGGAATGGAGGCAATGGAGGGAATGGAGAACAAGAGAGAGTAGGAGAAAATAATGGAAATCCTAGGAGAAGAACAATTAGAGAAGCCACAACTTCTTATGTAAATTTTGATCCTTTTACTGCGGCTTGTCCAAATTTTGAAGTTAACTTTGAGATTAAAGGTTTATTGATTAACTCTCTTCCTAAATTTCATGGCTTGACAGGAGAAGACCCATACCTCTATCTGCAATCTCTTTCCATGATTTGTCAGAGTATGAAGCCTGTGGGAGCATCATTGGACCAAGTGCTATGGAAGGTTTTTCATCTATCCTTGGAAGGAAAAGCTAGGGAATGGTACATGAGCCTCCCAAGACATGTAGCTGATGCATACCACAGTTAAGGGAACTTAAGGAAGGCGTTTTTGGAAAAATACTTTCTGGCTTCTCATACTTCATCAATGAGGAAGGAGATTTATTCTGCCAAGTAAGACTACGATGAATCACTTTATGATTACTAGAATAGATTCCAGGACTTACTTTCAAGATGCCCACATCATTAAATTCCGGATGAACAACTGGTGCAGTACTTCTATGATGGGTTGAAGAACCAAGAGAAGGGTATGTTAGATGCTACATCGGGAGGATCTTTGATAGACTCCACTGCTAAGGAGGCTTGGGATTTGATAAAGAAAATGGCCCTGAATCATCAACAACATGGTGTGACAGATACTAGAGGAGTGCATGAGGTGGGAGCTGCTTCGGTGCACAGTAGGAGAATGGACGCTTTGGAATCAAAAGTAGATTCTTTGGGAAGCCAAGTGACATCTCAATTGTCTTTGATCACTGCTGAATTAAAGAATATGAGTGTGCATCGCCCATCCACTCCTATGGACATTACAGCGCCTAGTTGTGAAAAATGTGGATCAGTCATGCATATTTCTAGCGTTTGTCCAGGCCGCTATGAGGAAGTGTCTGCAGTCTTCCAAGGCCGCCCAAATCAAAAGTGGGACCCCTACTCCAACACTTACAATGAGGGATGGAAATCAAACCCTCGATTGGGTTGGAGGAATGATGATAGTAGACCTCCAAACAGATTTCAGAAGAGTGGAGGAGCTGGCCTATCTTCAAACCAGTTCCAAAACCAATCTCAAGCCCTGGCGGTCCCACCTAAGGATGAAACAAATCAATTCCTACAAAATATGATGGCTTTAATGAAGGAAGAAAGGGCTGCCAACGCTACTCAGTTCAACTCCTTAACTTCACTAATTCAACAAGATTCATCCAAGAATGATGCTAGATTTAGTGCTTTGGAAAAGAGAATGGAGCAATGGGAGACTAAATCTGAGAACATTAACTCCTATGTAACTCAGTTATCCAACAACATGAGTGAGCAACAAGCTAGAAGCGGTGGCACCATTCCTTCGAATACTGTCATAAACCCCAAGGGTTTGAATGCAATCACACTGTGAAGTAGGAGGTGTAATGCCTCATGTTTAAATCAATTAACTATCCTTGCGAAAGCATTTGGAATCACTTTTGAAGGCTACAATTGATGAAAAATCAAGTTTGAAAATTTTCATTTACAGGTTACTATTCATTGTCACCTTAAAATGTGACAAACTTCAAAAATTCATAACTAATTGTAGAAAAATTGAAATTGAGTGATTCCAAGTTCTACAGAAAGCTCTTTGGATAAAATTTTGAGGAATAATAGTTTCTGAGCTGATTGTCTTGAAATTCGAGCTCAATTTCCTTTGAAAACGTTACTGTTTATTTGGTCATTTTCGGAATTTTACTGTATTTTTGCCTAACTTTGGAAAGGCATAACTTTCTGCTCGGTTATCAGAATCGGGCAAACTATCCCTCATTTTAAAGAGAAACATCAGATCTCTTTTCTTGCCAAATCTTATGGCCTAACTCACTTGTTTGATAGGTCAAACTAGAGCTACAAATTCACTGCTCCAGGACTTACGTTTTATCCCTTAACATCTCTTTAATTCTTTTTATTTCTTTGGCATACATAACATGGCCTTACTCTTTCCCATTCATGCTCATACACTTTCATTCATGCCATAAATATTATAATTAAATACATGGTATCATTGGCATCCATAACATAGTTCACAAAATAGTAGAATTATACATTTATCAAAAGTCTCATCCATTAACAAGAATAATTCTCCGCTTACTTCTCCTTGCTTCTCATGCCATTATTGCCCATCATTGATTGACCTAAATGGTTGGTTAGGGAGGGGTGAGATTTAGGGGAATCTCAGTAGCAAACACTACCCATAAGCATGCAAGACATAATGCACATGCATGACATGTTATAACATTAACACATGAATGCCATGGAAAGTAAGCTAAAGCATTTCATGCTTCCATAACATATTGCCAAGGCAAAACATAACATAAACTTACAAACATAACTTTGCAAACATTTCATCATAGCTTAGTCACATCATGGCAACACAATCACATCATGCAAGCATACATATCAAGCACACAGTATAGGTAAGTTCACTACCTTGTAACATGGCTTTCCCCTTGCTTTTCCTTTGGTTCCCTTGTCTTTCCAACCATGTGGACATTCGGTCAACATCACCAAACATCCTCTTGGATGTTCCAAAGGTCCTAAACATAGTCACATTGATCATACAATCCATTAGGACCACTAGATTACATAAAGTTCAAGACTAGCTTTCTTGAACCTCAACCCTTTCTCTTAGTCTTAGGGTTTTCTTTCTAACTTTTCTACCATAAATCTCATCATTTCCCATCCTTAAGATCCATTTCTTGTCAATTAGGACCACTTTAGATGGCCTTAGATTCAAGAATACCAAATCTGGAAATTTTGCTTCGCGGGTACTGTTCACGCAGAATTTCCAGAATTTTTGCTCAACTTTGAAAATTCATAATTAATTCTAGAAAAATCCAAATTGAGTGCTTCTAAGTCTCACTGAAATCTCCTTAAGTAAATTTAAGGGAAAAATAGTTTCAGGAACCAATTCTATGCCAAACAGTACCGGAACTGTACGGAACACAAAACTCTTCCAAAAGTTCAATACTGTTTCCAGATTTCAAACCCTAACTTTGAAAAATCACCATAAATTGTACACATATCCAAATGAAGTGTTCTACCCATGGATTTAAATCTCACAGAGTGTACTTTAAGCATGCAAAATTTCAGAATCAGATACATACAGTAACTAATCTGAAATAGGTATGAAATCAGGTGCTATAACCATCACATACCTTGTTTTAGAGTTTGATCTGGCTTGGAACCACTTGGCCTTTCTTTCTCCCTCTTCTTTCTCTCTTTAAAAACCATTTTGCAAGAGCTTCCCTATGGATTCCTTATGCTTGGACAAAATGGTAGGGAGGGGAGGGGGTATTTATAGAAAAGCAGACTGAATCTGGACCGTTGATCTTAAAAATACGTGGCTCGATCTGGACCGTCCATTTTCTCTTTTGATCTTACGGTGACAAGTGTCCTATGACATCATGCTTACCTCATCATGATGACATCATGCTTACATCGTCAAGCCACATGTCTTTAATCCGACCGCACATGTGTCTTACATCCGACCGTACATGTGTCTTCCATCTAGCCGTACACGTAATATTTTCTTTTTCTCATCTAACCGTACACTTGTCACTTTCATGTCCTTTCATCATTTATGGCATTAAAATAGAGAGAAAATAAATGAAAATTCGTGCAAAAATATTTTCTTAATTATTTCTCCACCTATCAAGCCAATCTTGCACCATATCAGATACTTTTCGAGTCTTGACTTACCCTGTACCACCAGGACATGTTCTGACACTATTTTCTCATCTTAACAAGTAGATATATGGTGCCACCTTAGAGGAGCAGAAGGAAAAATAATTAGCTCTATTGACAGGCTACTTAACCTTACTGAGTCATATAGTAAAGATTTCACTATAACGGGTAGACAAAAGACTGTCTAAAATATTCCCATATTGCGTTCTGATTTTTATGCTGTCCATAAATATCTTCTGGTGACTCAGCATGATGACTCATAGGTGTCATGATTACGCTTGATGACTCAGCACGCTGACTCGTCGGTGTCATGATTACGCTTGATGACTCAGCACGCTGACTCAGCATCGTCATGATAGCTCTTAGATATTTTCTTTGGTTTTGTCTCCTATTTAGGGGACAAAATTATTTAATATTTGACTGGAGCATTTTATTCAATCCAGAGCTCCAAAAATTCATCCAAAAATATCATAAAATTCCTCATATTCTAGAGAAAATTTGTGAATTTTCTCAGGTCATAACTCAACCTATTGCCCTACTTAAAAATCATTCTTTAAAATGCCCTTTTTTGGCACAACTGGCTTTTAAGTATTCTTAAAGCCATTTTGCTGGTCTTCTGGGGATAAGACTAATTTTATAATTTTCTATAGTCTCTTAGATCATACATCCCTATTTTACCATAATTTTCTGAGGTTTCCTTATGACTCAAACAATTAAATCTACCTCTACATCTCAAATTGAGCCATAAACTTATAAATTCCTTTTAAGTTACCTCAGGGGTATTTTCGTCATCTCTCTTCACAAAAGAGCCTTGGAATATTATTTCCCATTTTCAGGGATTTTCTCAGAATTTTCTAAGTACTTTCCATTTTTATCCCTGATGGCTGTAACTTTCTGAATTTACGGTTTTACCCCTGCTTAGGCTCAACCTCATAAAACAATCTCTTTGAGGCTTCTAACTTAACCTTTGGTCTGTATCTAGCCTCTTGTCTCTTTCTGGGCCTTTGAGACTTTACTAGAGCCTCTAACTTTGATTATACTTGAGCCCCTGAAATCTTTCACTTTGCAGTTTAGTCCCTAAAACTGCTTTAATTTCCTTTCTCATCTTTAAGACCTCTACTAAAACGGGGTCTGGTAGCCTATCTCATTCAGGCTCTTTCTGATACTTCTAGGCTCAAAAATCGGGATGTTACAGGAGGCAAGTAAGTTTCAGTGAAGAGGATGAGGAATTATTGATAAGGAGATTGAGTGTGATAAGCCTCTTCTTAAACCTTCAAAGGTTAAGAATTCTGAGAGTGCAAAAGAGAGAGAACTGCTAGATGAAAAGAAGTCAACCCTTCTAAGTAGCAAAGAAGCAAGATCTGAAAAAAATTATGAGCAAGTAACATCAAAGGAGCATGTTGGGTCATCTAAGCATGGAGCCGATAAGCTGAATGATAAAGAGGTAAATCTCAAAAACCTTTCTTTTCCTAATTCATACTTGATAAGCAAAAGAAAGACTGAAACTAAGTATGAAAAAGATATTATTGATTTGTTTAGTAGAGTGGAAGTTAATATTCCTTTGCTTGATCTTGTTAAGAGAGTTCCTGCTTATGCTAAATACCTTAAAGACCTGTGTACCCATAAGAGAAAGTTTAGACCAAATGAAAGATTCCAAGTGAGCTCAAATGTGTCTGCCCTGTTTAAACCGCAAATCCCTGTGAAATGCCAAGACCCTGGATCCTTTACTATCCCTTGCACTATAGGAAAAGTTTCTATAGGGGGAGCCTTGTTACATCTAGGGGCAGCTATTAATGTCATGCCTAAGTCTGTCTACACTTCACTAGGAGCCAAGACTCTTAAGTCAACCACTGTAGTACTCCAGTTAGCTGATAGGACTACTAGGTATCCGGAAGGCATCATAGAGGATATTTTGGTCCAGGTTAAGGATTTGGTTTTTCCTGCTGATTTTTATGTACTTGACATGTCTTCAGAGCTTGTTCATGACACCACACTAATTCTTGGTAGACCTTTCTTGAGGACTGCTAACACTATGATTAGCATGAAAGAAGGTACCATCACTATAGAAGTAGGAGATTATAAGGTTTGTTTTAACATGTATGAAGCAATGAAGCATCCTTATGAAGACTATTCTCTTTTGGGTGTTAATATGATTGATGTTGCTGTTGATGATGCTTGTTCTGAGTTTGAATTGCAAGATGATTCCTCTAGTTCTAAATTTTATTCATTTGACTTTGCTGATGAGGATGACACTATTTCTTCTTTTTCATCTCTTTACTCTACACCTTCTTCTTGCTCATGTGGTGGTGAAGTTAAATGCCTTGATTGCACTGTGTTTAATTGTATGCTTTCCCTCCCACATGCATTTTCTGTTTCCTCCCTTGACTCCAAATTAGACTTTGATCCCTCTATTGTTAGTGATAATTCCCTTGGGGAAAGGTTTTCTGTTGCTATTTCAGACATGGAGGAAGAAGTCATGGAGGAGATTCCCTCTAAGGCGGTTGCTGTAGATCAACTAGAAGTTGGTTCAATGCTTGGAGAGGAAGCTATCTGCAAGGTTGAGGAACTCTCACTGGTTGAAGGAAAGGGGAGTAATCTTTTCTCTCTTGAACTTCATAATTTGATTCCCTCTATTGTGCAACCTCCTGTGCTTGATTTGAAACCCCTACCCCCCACTGTGAAGTATGCCTTTCTAGAGTCTGATGAGCGATTACCTGTCATTATAGCTAATTCCCTGTCTAAGGTTGAGGAAGAAAGACTCCTTACTGTATTGAGAGAGCATAAGAGGGCTATTGGGTGGACTTTAGCAGACATTCCTGGAATTAGTCCAGCCATTTGCACACATAGAATCTTGCTTAGTGAAGGTTCCAAACTAGTGAGACAACCCCAGAGAAGACTAAACCCCTTGATTCTTGATGTGGTTAAGAAGGAAATAACCAAACTTCTAAGTGCTGGGATCATCTATCCCATATTTGATAGTGAGTGGGTTAGTCCAATACATGTAGTGCCTAAAAAGAGTGGGGTTACTGTGGTTAGAAATGATAGGGATGAGCTTATTCCTACAAGAGTTCAGAATTCCTAGCGTGTGTGCATAGATTATAGAAAACTCAATGATGCCACACGAAAAGATCATTTTCTCTTCCTTTCATAGACCAATGCTTGAGAGACTTGCAGGCAAATCTCATTACTGTTTTCTAGATGGTTTCCCTGGGTACTTTCAAGTACCTATTGCACCAGAAGACCAAGATAAAACTACCTTTACATGTCCTTTTGGTACCTTTGCCTATCGTAGGATGCCTTTTGGGTTATGTAATGCTCCAGGGACTTTCCAACGTTGTATAATGGCTATATTCTATGATTTCTTAGAGGAATGTATGGAAGTCTTTATGGATGATTTTACTGTTTATGGTGGTTCTTTTGATAATTGTCTTGCTAGTCTTGAAAAAGTTTTAAAAAGATGCATTGAAAAGAATTTGATTTTAAATTTCGAAAAGTGTCATTTTATGGTCAATGAAGGGATAGTGCTAGGGCATTTGATTTCTAGAAAGGGAATTGAAGTTGATAAAGCTAAGATTGAGGTTATATCTTCTTTGCCTTATCCTGTTTGTGTTAAAGATATTAGATCATTTTTGGGTCATGCGGGGTTTATAGGCGGTTTATAAAAGATTTTAGCAAGATTGCTTTACCTCTCTCAAAGCTTTTACAAAAAGATGTGAAATTTGATTTTGATGATTCTTGTAGAGTTGCTTTTGATGATTTGAAGTCTAAACTCATTTCTCCTCCTATTCTTGTTGCACCCAACTGGACTATGCCCTTTGAAATTTCATGTGACGCTTCTAATTTTGCTGTAGGAGCTATGTTAGGCCAAAGGGAGGAGAAGCTCTCAAGAGTCATTGCCTATGCTTCGAAAACACTGGATGCGGCTCAAGTTAACTATACAACAACAGAAAAAGAGCTATTTGCAGTTATTTTCGCTTTAGAAAAGTTTAGGCCTTACTTGTTAAACTCTCATGTGACTGTTTTCACTGATCATGCAGTTGTTCGCTATCTTCTCAAGAAACCACAATCTAAGCCAAGATTGATTAGGTGGGCCTTGCTTCTCTAGGAATTTGACATTGAAATCAAGGATCGAGCAGGGGCAGAGAACCATGTAGCCGATCACTTAAGTAGGCTACCAGATGATACACGGGGAGTAGACTCTCTTCTGTGACTCCTTTCCTGATTCAGTATTATGTGCCTTAACTGTTAAAGAGCCTTGGTATGCATATATTGTTAACTATCTTATAACTGGACTCACCCCTCCTTTTATGTCTAAATTTCAGGCACAAAAACTTCAAAGCGAATCGAGACACTACATTTGGGATGCCCCTCACCTATGGCGGATATGTAGTGACCAAGTTATAAGAAAGTGTGTGCCTAGTGAAGAGTTTAGTTTATCATTGCAGCTTGCCATTCAATGGTTTGTGGTGGTCATTTCAGTGCAAGGAGAACATCTAGGAAGATTCTAGATTCTGGTTTTTATTGGCCAACTCTTTTCAAAGATTCTTATGACTTTTGTCGATCCTGTGACAAATGTCAATGTTTTGGAGGGTTAGGTAAAAGACACGAAATGCCCCAACAACCTTTACTTTTTTGTGAAATTTTTGATGTTTGGGGAATTGATTTCATGTGTCCCTTTCCTCTGTCATTTGGTTTTATATACATTCTTCTAGCTGTTGATTACGTCTCCAAATGGATAGAGGCTGTACCTACTAGAAAAGATGATGCCCAGGCGGTTTCTAAGTTTCTTAAGTCCAACATTTTCTGTAGGTTTGGAATTCCAAGGGCTGTGGTGAGTGATAGAGGTACTCATTTTTGTAATAAGGTGGTAGATAACTTGTTTTCTAAATTTGGTGTCACCCACAAAGTCTCCACTGCATATCACCCCCAAACCAATGGCCAAGCTAAAGTGTCTAATCGAGAGGTGAAACAGATACTGGAGAAGATAGTCAAACCGTCCAAGAAAGATTGGGGCCTAAGATTAGAGGAAGCACTGTGGTCCTATAGAACTGCTTATAAGTCACTAATTGGAATGTCTCCATATCGCTTAGTTTTTGGCAAAGCATGCCACCTCCCAGTAGAATTGGAGCATAAAGCGTATTGGGCAGTCAAACAATGTAACATGGACTTGGAATCTTCTGGGATGGAGAGGAAGTTGTAGCTGCAAGAATTAGAAGAGTTGAGATTGGAGGCTTATGAGAGCTCTCGACTTTATAAGGAGAAGACAAAATTTGTACATGATAAGGGTCTCCTAGAGAAGAATTTCAAGGAGGGAGACAAGGTACTGATGTTTAAGGCCAGATTCACATTTAAGCAAGGAAAGTTCAATACCTGTTGGGATGGGCCTTACACAGTCACAAAGGTGCATAATTTTGGAATGGTGGAGCTTCTTAATAAGGAAACTGGAGCAAAGCTTAAAGTTAATGGCCATCAACTGAAGCTCTAACATGAGAACCAAAAGCCTCCTTAGCTCCCTGGTCGTTTCTTTCCTTCACTCATTTACATGCTTTTGCTTAATTATTAATCTTGCTATGTTTTGTGCATTGTATGTTGAATGAGTGTGGGGGAGAAACCCTTTTCAGTAGGAAAGTAGTGTAGTTATTGTTTGATTTCAATAAGACCCCCTGGAAGTTTTGATCTCTATCTTATCTTGTTTTGTGCTTGATGATTTAGTGCTTGGAATGAATTATATGATTCAGATTGATTGAGAAAGTTTGTATGTGGTATACTGCTTAATCATGGATTTATTGAGCACCTTCTGATCTCTTCTGTTGCACTTTGAAGTTTTTGAAGTATCCAGCTTCATCTGTTGTTTGGTGTTGTGTCTCTCTGTTGTTTAAGTGTTTTCTGTACTGTTCTGTGCCCTCTGTGACACTTCGCCACGGCAAACCCTAGCATTCGCCGCGGCGAAGTGTCCGTTTTCTCTGGTGTAGCTCTCGGTGATGTTTTGCCGTGGCTAACTTCTTCTTTCGCTGCGGCGAAGGTCGCTGGTTTCTGTGTGTTGCTCTCGGGAAGGTTTAGCCACGGCGAACGTACATCTTCACCGCGGCGAAATCCTCCTCTTCCCCCTTTGTTTTTCGTCTCGGCATGGTTCACCGCGGCGAACCTGCCGTTTCTACGCTGGGCGGTTTCATTTTTCCCTGATTTTTGCGTGATTTTACCGTTTTGCCCCCGGTTCTGAGTCACCCACCCTTCTCTCCTGAGCCCTCTTCGGTCTTTTCCCCTACCCACCCTTTTAAGTCTTCCATTTAGAAACCGCTTGACTTCGGCCTTTCTCCTCCCAGCAGCAACCCCCTCTTCCCCTATTCGAACCGGTCAGCCTCTCCCTTCCATCTTCCTTCTTAAACCGTCGCCCCCCCTCTATTCTCTCCTCCCTTTTCTATTCAGTTTTCTCTCTCCCTTTCTCTGCTTTGCCGTGCGTCTCTCTCCCTCCCCTCTTGGTAAGCTTTCTCTTTTCCTTTGTTCTTTCCTTTAGTTTAATTCTGTTTAGTTGTTAGTTAGCTTGTTTGTTCTGGTATTGTGTTGTTTGGGGTGGGTTATTTTGTTGTTAGTTTGTAGTTACGTAGCCTGTAGGTTATCTAATGATTCATAGTACATTGTGTTTTTCTTTAATCTCTTTACTTAATTATGAAAACTTTTGATCCTCTGAAAATCTATGAATCATTATCTAACCATTTGCTACTGTTTAGGTTGTAATTTTGGTTTTTTCTGGGTTGTTTAGGTTGTGGTTGTTTGCTCTGTGTTTAGTGTTTTTATTGTTTATTGCTACAGGAAATGCCTCGCACTAAAAATCCTGAACCCTTAGCTGTGTCTGACTCTGACTCTGAGGAAGCCTTATCTTATGATGACCTCTATAAGATAGTAGACAAATGCCCCCTCCTTAAGGAGAGACCCTTTCCCATTGACCCATCAGACCACCCCTTTGTCCAAGACTCTGGGAATCCCAATTGACTGAATTGGTTCGCCCATGAGAAATGGGCAATGATGCCTTTGTCCGCCACTTTTACACCTACGCCCGCCTTCATGGCATGTTATCCATCCTCTTCTGTGACCACCGTGTTAATTATTCCTTCACTACATATAACATAGCCAACCACTACCGGCTTCCTGAGGTTCGTCATTCCCATTATTCACATTATAGAGATAATTATCCTTATGATGAAATTGTCCAGACCCTATGCCGGGATGGTGCCACTTGGCATCGTCCCCGTACTATTGAGCTCTACTTAAAACGATCCAATTTCTGGCTTGAGGCGAGGCCGTGGCTGTACCTGGTCTGCAACAACATCTTGCCCACTTCCCATCTCCAAAACCTTCCTAAACACCAAGCCCTTATTGTTTTTCTCCTCATGACCGGAAAAACTTTCGATGTAGCTCAAACTATCCAATCAGCCCTCCACGATTCCGTCAACACCAAAAAACTCACCAATAGCATCATTTTTCCCCACCTTATTTCTGACATTTTCCGCAAGTGCGGGGTCCCTTCATTTGATAATGACAGCTATTTCGAACCTGCACCTCTCTTCCGGTTTGAGCGTCTCAAACAGCCCACTCTTGGACCCCACCCTCCTATCCACCCTGTTTATGATGTTAATGCAGGCCAGGCAGCTACTGAGCCAGTCGAGGAAGGCCAAGATGCTCCTAAGCCTTCCCAGCCAGTCACCTTAGACACACTTGCAGATGACATTGACGAGCTGTCTGAGGAAGTTCACCAGTTACACGTTACACTCCTCCGGGAGATTAAGCGGCAAAAGGGCCGTGATGTACTGTATGAGCGAGAACGTCGCTACTGCTGCCGTTTTGATGCCTTGATCGCGGACCGGTTGAACTTTGCTTTACCAGCTGAGGAGGAGGAGCCGTAGAGCCATATGGGTATGGACGGAGCAGGCATATCGGGTGCAGGACCATCAGGGTCCGGGACAGATGATCCTGGGCAGCAGCTTTAGTTTTTAGTCTCTGTGTTTCTATTATTTTCTTTTGTTTCATTTGTTCTTGTTCTGTTGTTCTGAGGCTGGATATTTCTGAACCTTTATTTTGCTCAGTTAGTTTTGAACTTGTTTAGATGGATGCTTCTTTCATTGGTTTGTTATGATCTTTGCTTCATTTTCACCCCTGCACTTCAATTCTGCTATTTGCTGTCATTGATTCACATTGTTCACACATTGAGGGCAATGTTGTGTTTAAGTGTGGGGGAGGGACTTATTGTTGATTCTAGCAAATAATTCTCATGCATCCATGCATCTACTTGATTTTGAGATGTTTTTGAACTTATAAAGTTGTTGAATTGTGAATATTTTGAGTTTAGTTGCTGAAGAGTTGAAAATTGCTCAGGATTTTTCGTTTCTGCCACCCTTTGTCGCGGCAAGTATTTTCCTTCGCCGCAGCGAAGCCCCCTTTCTTTCACATTAATTAGCTCTCGGGATACTTTCGCCGCGGCGAAGGCCAGCCCTTTCTCCAGATTTCGTCTCTGCCTCAGTTCGCCGCGGCGATCACCCTTCTTTAAAACCAAAAAAAAATTTATTTAAATAATTAATTCTTTGCAATTTCAACTGGTCTTCAGAAATTTTTCCTGGCTTAGATTCTTTATGCTCCTGCGCTCTTTTTAAATTGATAGAAAGTTCAAAGTCTACTTGTACTTATAGAAAACTTCCCATGCTTTTAAATGAGGGTTGAACTTAGGCTAGTTATTCTCATGTTTTTGACAGATAGTAAATGATATGCTTTGAAACTATAACTGTGTGGTTGTTAACCCTTGAGATTGATTAAATGAGATTTAAGCCTTGTTGGAAGGATTTTTGGGCCTAAAGTTATTAAATTGAGTAAATCTGCTTATTTCATATTTCTCTAGAACTTGTTTTAATTCTTAATCAAAGCTTAATGAATCAATTTTTGTAAAAATGATAGAGGCATTCGATTTTAAATCCTCGTTTCCCAAACATAAACCCAATCATTCTACCGTTGTAAAACCCTTTGGACCTTCATCTTGAGTACATGCATGCAACTATTTGTAGTTTAAAAAGAAGAAGAAGAAGAAAAAGAAGAAGTTGCTTAAATCGAAGAAAAAGGAAAAAAAAGAAAGAGAAAGAGAAAAAGCAAAGAAAAGAAAGGATAAAGATATAAAAATTATAGAATAAAAACTAAGTAGCTTCTTCCCTTGCTTTTATTTAGATTAATTCTGTCTTAATAATTTGTACGCTTGTACTCATTTCCATTTTCATTCTCATCCCATTCATTTCACTTGGCCTTCATTCACGTTCTAAACCTTAAAAGTCCTCTTGATTTACAAAGTTTGCTTCCTGTGGTGGAGAGGTAGAATTATTACAAGCCTATGGTAGAAATTGGATTGAGTAGACTTGGAGTGAAATAACCCTAAAACAAGTGAGTTAAGAGTGAAACACTTATCCGTGAGATAGATCTTTCGTGATCAATCTTTTGAGTTAATTATCCATTGTGCTCATTTTCTTAGCATATCCTTGTTTACTGATGTCAACCCTGTGAGAGTTTCTTACTAATCTTCTACTTTCATCTTTAAGCATGGTAGTGTTTCTCTTTGTGCTAGTATCTCTTTGAACTATTCTTGAGCTTTGTCCAGGAGTACAAAGGTCTAAGTGTGGGGGAATTTGATTGAGCTCAAGATATTATTATCTTTTCATTACATTATCCATGATTTTGTGGTATTTTCTGGTCCTTTTTAATGATAATTGTGCTTAATTTAGATTAAGAGTCCTTACTTTAAGTTAGTGTCTTTTTGAGGATAAAGTTGTCATAATTGGTTATTAATTGTATTCAATTGATTTTTAGGACAATTGATGCTTCAATTTATTGCTTTTTATTGTAGGACACTAGAGATTGGGGCCAAAATTGAAGACTCAAAGCACAAAGAGCGAAAAGGAGCCTCTGCCATAGTTCGCCGCGGCACACGTCTGCTTTTGTCGCGACGAACATAGTCATCAAAGAAGCATAGCTCTCTGCCATGGCTCGCCGCGGCGAACGCCTCGTATCAGCAAATTTCAAACCCAACCATTTCGGGAAAATCTGACCTACCCACCTCCAGGAACCGACCCATACACGTCATTTTCGGGTTAGAAACCCTATTTTGGGTATGGTGAGGTCAGACTCTCATTATTCAGCCACCACCTACATTTCTATCGTCATCTTCTCTTATCTCTCCCACAGAAACCCTAATCTTCCATTTTCCATCTTCTTCACCTTCCATTTTCCTGCACCTTTTCTCCATCCATTTTCATTTCTTTCATTTGCTACTGTTATGGCTGAAGAACTATCTCTGACTGGAGCTGATTCCAAGGCTATGATGAGCTAAGCTTCTCAACTCTTGAAGATGGTGGAGTAGCATGAGTTCCAAAGCTTCAAAGGGGAGTTTTAGTTTTAATCTTTAGTTTTTAGCTAGGCATTTATGATTTCCTAGGTTTAGGAGTTGTAAAGTCTTAGTTAGATGCTTTGATTAATTCTGTAATCAGTGGTTACTGATTAGCATTTGTATTTTGGATTGATTTATGTTGAACTATGAGCTTAAATATATGTAGTTGCATATATGCTTATTGTAACTCTCATTATTCTCTCTTATATTGCATGGTTGTGTTTGGGTGCTGAGTTTATTGTGTGTTACATTAAGCCAATTGCATGATCATTCAAAATTTACACATTAGGGAAGCTGAACAAAGTTTTCATTAATGAGTTCATTAATGAAAGCTTTGGACTCATTGAGTTAATGAGGTTCTGATTAAGAAAACCTAATGATTTGTGAAACTCCTATATTTAAGTGAACTATGATTGCATCAAAACCATTTTCAAGAGATTTCCTATCATTCATTTCCATTACATCACTATTATCTTAAAAACTCCAAAAACATAGTATCTTAGATTTGTTTTCATTGCATTTAACTTTGGCACATTTCATTACTTGTTAAAAACCCCAAAAACCCCTTTTCATTACTCTGCATAGCATTTAGTCTAACTTAGATAATTAATTAAGGCTCCCAAAAGAGAAACGACCCGAGTTGCATTATACTGCATTAGCTTGGATTAATTTTTGAGTGAGAACCCCAAAGCGAATGATAAGAAAAGGCTCTCTTTCACTCGATTTACCTTCAAGCAAGGAAAATTCAACACCAGATGGGATGGGCCATAGACAGTCACTAAAGCGCACAATTTCGGTATGGTGGAGCTACTACACGAGGAGACCGGGGCCAGATTCAAAGTTAATGGCCATCTACTGAAGCTCTACCATGAGAACCAAAAGCCTCCTTAACTCCCTGGTCGTTTCTTTCCTTCACTCATTTACATGCTTTTGCTTAATTATTGATCTTGCTATATTTTGTACATTGTATGTTGAATGAGTGTGGGGGAGAAACCCTTTTCAGTAGGATAGTAGTGTAGTTGTTGTTTGAATTCAATAAGACCCCCTGGAAGTTTTGATCTCTATCCTATCTTATTTTATGCTTGATGATTTGGTGCTTGCAATGAATTATAAGATTCAAATAGATTGGGAAAGTTTGTCTGTGGTATACTGCTTAATCATGGACTTATTGAGCACCTTCTTTTCTCTTTTAATGCACTTTAAAGTTTTTAAAGTATCCAGCTTCATCTGTTGTTTGGTGTTTTGTGTCTCTAATGTTTGAGTGTTTTATGTATTATTCTGTGCTCTTTGTGACACTTCGCCGCGGCAAACCCTAGCCTTCGCCGCGGCGAAGTGGTTCTATTTCTCTTGTGTTGCTCTCGGTGATATTTCATCGCGGTGAACTACAGCCTTCACCGCGGCGAAGGTCGCTAGCCTCTGTGTGTTGCTCTCGGGAAGGTTTGGCCATAGTGAACGTACACCTTCGCCGTAGCGAAACCCTTCTTTTCTCCCTTTGTTTTCGCCTCGAGCATGGTTCGCCACAGCGAACCTGCCGTTTTTGCACTGGATGGTTTCATTTTTTCCCTGTTTTTCGGTGTAATTTTCCCTTTTTGCCCCCCATTCTGACTCACCCACTCTTTTCTCTTGAACCCATTTCAGTCTTTTCCCCTACCCATTCCATTAAACCCACCATTAACCTATTTCATTCTACCCAAAATTGTCGGTCCTCCATATTTCGCACGTCCCTGCTCTCATTCTCAACCCCCTCTTCGACTTCTCCCTTTCCTCACCCGTTCGAACCGATTCCTCTCCCTTCCATCTTAACCTGTCGGCCCCTCCCTCTCCTTATTCTTCTTCTGCGCCCTTCTATCTCTTCTCTCTGGTCTCATTCTCCCCTTTCCTTTCTCTATTTCTTTCTCTTCCTCCAGCGTGAGCGCTAGCTCTTCCCTCATTGTGGTATGTTTTCTCTCTTCCTTTGTTCTTTCCTTTAGTTTAATTTTGTTTAGTGGTTAATTTGCTTGTTTGTTCTGGTTTTGTGTTGTTGGGTTGGGTTATTTTGTTGTTAGATTGTAGTTACGTAGCCTTCAGGTTATCTAATGATTCATAGTACATTGTGTTTTTCTTTAATCTCTTTGCTTAATTCTAAAAGTTTTTGATAAACTGAAAACCTATGAATCATTATGTAGCCATTTGCTATTGTCTAGGTTGTAATTTTGGTTTTTTCTGGGTTATTTAGGTTGAGGTTGTTTGTTCTGTGTTTAGTGTTTCTGTTGTTTGTTGCTGCAGGATAATGCCTCGCACCAAATGCCCTGAACCCTTGCCCACGTCTGACTCTGACTCAGGGGAAGACTTGTCTTATGACAACTTCTATAAGTTAGTAGACCAACGCCCCCTCCTTAAGGAGAGACCCTTTCCTCTTGACCCACCAAACAACCCCTTTGTCCAAAAACTCCGGGAATCCCAATTGACCGAATTGGTTCGCCCACGAGAAATGGGCAATGATGCCTTCGTCCGCCACTTTTACACCTACGCCCGCCTTAATGCCATGTTATCCATCGTGTTCCCTGACCAGCGTGTGAATTACTCCTTCACCATAGATAACATATCCCGCCACTACTGCCTTCTTGAGGTTCGTTATTCCCACTATTTGCATTACAGAGATAATTACCCTTTTGATGAAATTGTCCAAACCCTGTGCCGGGATGGTGCCACTTGGCATCGTCCCCGCAATGCTGAGCTTTACTTGAAACGCTCCGATTTCTGGCCTGAGGCAAGGCCGTGGCTGCACCTGGTTTGCAACAACATCTTGCCCACTTCCCATCTCCAGAACCTTCTTAAACACCAAGCCCTTTACGTTTATCTCCTCATGATCGAAAAAACTTTCGATGTAGCTAAAACTATCCAATTAGCCCTCTACGATTCCGTCAACACCCCCAAACTCACCAATAGCATCATTTTTCCCCACCTTATCACTGACATTTTTTGTGCGTACGGGGTACCTGAATTTGATAATGACAGCTATTTCGAACCTGCACCCCTCTTCCGGTATGAGCACCTCAAACAGCCTACTATTGGACCCCACCCTCCTATCCATCTTGTTTATGATGTTGGTGCAGGCCAGGCAGTTGCTGAGCCAGCCGAGGAAGGCTAAGATGCTCCTGAGCCTTCCCAACCAGTCACCTTAGACGCACTTGCGGATGATATTGACGAGCTGTCCGAGGATGTTCACCAGTTACGCATTACACTACTCCAGGAGATTAAGCGGCAAAAGGACCATGATGCATTGTATGAGCGAGATCGTCGCTACAGCCGCCGTATTGATGCCTTGATCGGGGACCGATTGAACTTTGCATTACCAGCTGAGGAGGAGGAGCCACAGAGCAGTATAGGTATGGACGAAGCAGGCACATCGGGTGCAGGACCGTCAGGGTCTGGGGCAGATGATCCTGGGCAGCAGCTTTAGTTTTTAGTCTCTGTGTTTCTGTTGTTTTCTCTTGTTTCGTTTGTTCTGTTGTTCTGTTGTTCTGAGGCTAGATATTTCTTAACCTTTATTGTGCTCCGTTAGTTTTGAAATTGTTTATATGGATGCTTTCTCATTGGTTTGTTATGATCTTTGCTTTATTTTCACCCTTGCACTTCTTTTCTGGTATTTACTGTCATTGATTCACATTGTTCACACATTGAGGACAATGTTGTGTTTAAGTGTGGGGGAGGGACCTATTGTGGATTTTAGCAAATAATTCTCATGCATCCATGCATCTATGTGATTTTGAGGTGTTTTTGAACTAATAAATTGGTTGAATTGTGAATTTTTTGAACTTGATTTGCTGAAGAGTTGAAAATTGCACAGGATTTCGCTTTCTACCACCCTTCGCCGGGCAAACATTTTCCTTTGCCGCGGCGAAGCGCCTTTTATCACGTTAATGTAGCTCTCAGCCACACTTCGCCGCGGCCAACTTATGTTTTCACCGCGGTGAAGCAGGGCCCTTCTCTAGACTTGGCTCTCTGTGAGCCTTCGCCGCGGCGACCCCCTAAAAAAAAATTTTATTTAAATAATAAATTCTTTGCAATTTCAACTGGTCTTCAGAAATTTTTCCTGGCTTAGATTCTTTATGCTCCTGCATCCCTTTTAAAATTGATAGAAAGTTCAAAGTCTACTTGTGCTTTTAGAAAACTTCCCATGCTTTTAAATGAGGGTTGAACTTGGGCTAGTTATTATCATGTTTTTGACAGATAGTAAATGATGATATGCTTTGAAATTATGACTATGTGGCTGTTAACCCTTGAGATTGATTAATTGAGATTTTAGCCTTGTTGGAAGGATTTTTGGGCCTAAAGTTATTAAATTGAGTGAATCTGCTTATTTCATATTTCTCTAGAATTGTTTTAATTCTTAATCGAAGCTTAGTGAATCAATTTTTGTAAATATGATAGAGGCATTCGATTTCAAATCCTCGTTTCCCAAACACAAACCCAATCACTTTACCATTGTAAACCCCTTTGGACCTTCATCTTGAGTACACGCATGCAATTATTTTGTTAAAAAAAAAAGTAGAAGAAGAAAAGAGATACTTATAAAAAAACAAAAAAAAAAGAAAGAAAGAAAAGAAAGAAAGAAAAAGAGAAAAAGCAAAGAAAAGAAAGGATAAAGATATAAAAATTATAAAATAAAAACTAAGTAGCTTCTTCCCTTGCTTTTATTTAGATTAATTCTGTCTTAATAATTTGTATGCTTGTACTCATTTCCATTTTCATTCTCATTCCATTCATTTCAATTGGCCTTCATTCCCAATTCTAACCCCTAAAAGTCCTCTTGATTTGCAAAGTTATTTCCCGTAGTAGAGAGGTAGAATTATTACAAGCCTATGGTAGAAATTTGATTGAGTAGATTTAGCGTGAAATAATCCCAAAACAAGTGAGTTTAGAGCGAAACACTTATCTGTGAGATAGATCTCTTTTGATCAATCTTTTGAGTTAATTGTCCATTGCGTTCCTTTTCCTAGCATATCCTTGTTTTACTAATGTCAAACCCTGTGAGAGTTTCTAACTAATCTTCTGCTTTCATCTTTAAGCATGGTAGTGTTTCTCTTTGTGCTAGTATCTCTTTGAATTATTCTTGAGCTTTGTCCAGGAGTACAGAGGTCTAAGTGTGGGGGAATTTGATTGAGCTCAAGTTATTATTATCTTTTCATTACATTATCCATGATTTTGTGGTATTTTCTGGTCCTTTTTAATGATAATTGTGCTTAATTTAGATTTAGAGTCCTTACTTTAAGTTAGTGTCTTTTTTAGGATAAAATTGTCATAATTGGTTATTAATTGTATTCAATTGATTTCTAGGACAATTGATACTTCAATTTGTTGCTTTTTATTATAGGACACTAGAGATTGGGGCCAGAATTGAAGAACTCAAGGCACAAGAAGCAAGAGAGGAGCCTCTGCCTCAGTTCGCCGCGGCACACTTCTGCTTTCGCCGTGGCGAACATCGTCTGTCAAGAAGGAAAGCTCTCGACCATGGTTCACCGCGGCGAAACCATACCCCTCGTATCAGCAAATTTCATACCCGACCATTTCGGGAAAATCTGACCTACCTACCTCCAGGAACCGACCCATACACGTAATTTTCGGGTTAGAAACCCTATTTTGGGTATGGGTAAGGTCAGACATAAGGGGAGAGCCACCACTTACGTTTTCTATCATCATCTCTTCTCATCTTTCCCACAGAACCCTAATCTCCATCTCCATCTCCATCTCCATCTCCATCTCCTTTACCTTCCATCTTCCTGCACTTCTTCTTTATCCACTTTCATTTCCTTCATCTCCTGACTGTTATGGCTGAAGATTTACCTCTGGTTGGAGCTGATTCTAAGGCTATGATGAGCTAAGCTTTTCCAACTCTTGAAGATGGTGGAATAGCATGAGTTTCCAAGCTTCAAAGGGGAGTTTTAGTTTTAATCTTTAGTTTCTAGCTATGTGTTTATAATTTCCTAGGTATAGGAGTTGTAAAGTCTTAGTTAGACACTTTAATTAATTCTGTAATCAGTGGTTAATGATTAACATTTGTAATTTGGATTGATTGATGTTGAATTTGTGCTTAAATATATGTAGTTGCATATATGCTTATTGTAACTTCATGCCAAGCCATGGAATTTTGGAAGTGAGTTAATCAATAAACCTTTAATTTCAAAGTTAACTTCAAAATTTGGACATGCAAGGTAGTAAAAGGGTCAAAATTGACATCAGATGTTGTGGCTTCCCTAATTGTTCTTCTTCTAGGGTGCCTATTATTTTCTCCCACTCTCTCTTGTTCTCTATTCCCTCCATTGCCACCATCCCTCAATTAGTTAGAATTAGGGTTAGGATTAGGTGGGTTAGGTAGTAAATCAGCCATGATCTCTTCTTTAATAGGTTAACTCTTGCTAATAGATAGGCTAGATTCCATAGAGATGTTTTCTTGCTCAACCACTAATTCACTTGTCCTCTCAACTCTCTTTTCTCTTCTTATCTCTATAAGTCTTCTTTCAATCTCAAGGTTAAAGGGTATAAGCTTGGTTTTTCATGGCATGTAAGAACAAGATCACAGAGAAAGAGCAAACAAAATTGACTTGCAGCACACAAAGTTAGATAAAAGTGTGAATTGTTATGGATGCAAGTGTATGTATGAGTATGGGTGTGTATGCAAAGAAAGAAAGGCAAAAGTTCAAGTTTCAAAATTGTCCAGAAGAGTTCACCGCGGTGAAAGTAGAAGTATGCCGTGACAAAACTGTCCTGATCTGAGAGCTAAATGTAGTAGGTTTGCCGCGGCGAAAGCAGGACTTAGCCATGGCGAAGGTGTCCCAAGAGGGATCCTCGTGAACTTTTGCTTGTTGGCCGCAGCAAAAGCAGAAGTTTGTCGCGATGAAATGTCACAGAGAGCAAGGCAAAGTTCTGGATGATATAGATGCAGAGTGAAAATGCAAAAGATGTAGAAAATCAGTATATTTGTTTGTATTTCCAAAAATTTTGATGCTATTACAAAATGAAAACCTCTACTGTGAACAAGTATGCACTATGCTATCTAAAATACGATCTAAGAAGGCTCAAAACCTTAATTGATAGAGAAATGACACAAGGTAACCTAGAGAACCAATTTCTTGGCTCCTCGGCTATGACACCATTTGATTTCGCAACCTTTTCTTGACCTTGGAAGTTAAATCAAAATTTTTATCCAAGGATTGCACTATAGGGTGCAACCTTGGGTCATTTCACTTAAACAGAGCCTTAATGAAATGGAGCTAAGCTAACTTAAATGTCATGCAATGCAAACTAAACATAAAAAGGGGTTTTGGTTTTTGAAAACATTAAGTGAATTGAACTAATGATAAACAAAATATTTTTGGATTTTAGGAAAGTGGCAAATGAATAATGATAAACAAATAACCAATCAATGATAAAGATCCTCTTGAAAGTGTGCTCACGCTATCATAGCTCAAAATTAATTGATATAAGAGTAGCACTAAGTTTCAAAATGATAAATCTTAAACTACACTTTAAGTCCAAGATCTTAATCAATGGAACTCTATTTCTCAAGATCCTGTGAAGTGCTCTTAGTATATGTAGAAAGATTGATTAATGCAATAGGTCAAATGCAATCAAAATCAACTCAATATCAAGACACAACCGTGTAAGAGTAGAGAGAATCTAAAGATCATAACTGACATACATGATACTTCATATATTTAAGCTCAAAAGTTCTACAATAACCAATCCACTACACAAATGAATATCCAAAACTAATTACAACTATAATCAAGTAGTTCAACTACAAATTACAAATCCTGAACCTAGAAATTCATAAATTCATAGCTGAACTAGGATTAAACTACTCCCCGTCTTAGCTCATTGAACTCCAACTATTGCTACACCTTCAAGAGGAACAAAAACACCTAGCTATACATACAAATCTGAAGCATCTCAACTAGGAATGAATCTGAGCTTCCCATGGTGGAGGTTTGATAGTGGAAAATGGAAGAAATTAGGGTTAGATTAGAGAAGGATGTGAGAGAATAGATATAGAGGCTGTGGTAGGAGTGAATGATGTTACTTACACGAAAATAAGGTTTCTAAACCAGTAGTAAGGTGTACTAGGTCGGTTTGTATAAGTGGGTAGGTAAAATTTCTGAAAATGGTTCGGGTCTAGGTTGCTAATTCGAGGAGTTCATAGTGGCAAACCATGGCCAAGAAGTCTTCTGGTTGAGTTATGGGTTTCGTTGCGACAAAGGCATAAGTTGGCTGAGGCGAAACCTAGCAGAGACGTTTATGTTGCCTCCTGTGTGTTGTGCTTCCTTAGTCTTCACTCTTAGCTCTACTTCTTGAGTGCCCTGAAATAAAAAGCAATGGTTTAAGGTATCAATTGTCCCAAAAATCAATTGAATGCAATTAATGAATAAATATGGCAATTTTACCCTCAAACAATACTAACTCAGAACAAAGACTCTCAATCTCAATTAAACACAAATATCATTAAAATGAGCAAAAAAGTATAACAAAAACCTAGAAAATACCATAAAATTATATAAACAATTTGAGCTCAATCAAAAAGTCTCATAGAAGAGGATTGGTTGTTGTGGCATCTCATTTCTTCTACTCACCCCCCAAATCTTTGGCATTAATCACATGCCTTACAATATGTAAAAGTATCTCTAAATAGGGTAGGCCAGTAAAAACCTGCATCTAACACTTTCCTAGCCATTTTCCTAGCACTAAAGTGTCCCCCACACAAGGTGTCATGGCAAGCTTCCAAAATGGCATGAGCCTCTACTTGACCGTCTGATTACTTGGTTAGAACATAATCTCCATAAATGCGGTGAATCCCAAATAAGAGGCTTCACTCCTAAGCTTCTAAATCTGAAAAGTAATCAAGTGAGAAGGGATTAGACCAGTAGCAAGATAGGTCACTAAATAAGCAAACCATGGTTGAGAAATAGATAATACACATAGAGATTGGTCAGGGAATAAGTCATAAATAACATCAGAATCTAATACTCCCCTCATCTCTAATGGCAGCCTACTCAAGTGATCTGCTACATAGTTTATGTTGCCACCTCTGTCTTTCACTTCCATATCAACCTCTTGGAGTAATAGCATCTACCTCAAGAGTCTCGGCTTCAATTGAGGTTTGTGGAAGAGATACTTTATTGTTACGTGATCTGTAAACACAACTACTTTGGAATTTATGAGATAGGGTCTAAACCTATCAAGCACAAAGACAATTACAAATAATTTCTTCTTAGTAGTGGTGTAGTTTCTCTGAGCTACATCTAGAGTTTTAGAAGCATAAGCAATTACTTTAGAAACAGAATTTTCCCTTTGACCCAACATTGCCCCCACACTTAGATTCAAAGCATCACATGAAATCTTAAAAGGTAATTCCCAGTTGGGGGAGATCAAAATAAGAGGAGTAACCAGCCTATTCTTTAACTCGTCAAAAGTTAGCTTACATTCATGATCAAATTGAAAATCAACATCTTCTTGCAGCAGTTTGGAAAGAGGTAGAGCAATTTCATTGAAATCCTTATGATTGAACCCAATTGTTCTATGTTATTTCATATCATTTTAAGGGTTTTTATCACAGATTTTGGCTCCTTTTGATGATAATTGTGCTTAATTTAGATTAAGAGTCCTTGCTTTAAGTTAGTGTCTTTTTTAGGGTAAAATTGTCATAATTGGTTATTAATTATATTCAATTGATTTTTAGGACAATTGATACTTCAAATTATTGCTTTTCATTGTAGGACACTAGAGAATTAGAGCCAAGACTGAAAACCAAAGCATTACACAACATGAGAAGTCAAAATATTGAATCTGGAATAGTTTGTTGCGGCTAAGAAAATGCTGTGCTGTGGCAAAAAGTCTAAAAATGTGCATCAGTGACTATTTTGGAATAGTTTGCCAAGGCAAACTTTTGAGTTCGCCATGGCAAACTCTCAAAATCTCACTAAAATTCCTTTCTAGAATAGTTCACCATGGCCCACTTTTAAGTTCATTGTGGCAAACACTCTCGTATCAGTAACGTCAGATGTAGATCCATAATGCAAAAATAGACCCTTTACTCATATAATCCGACCCAGATTGACTCCTAAAACCCTTAGAAACCCTATTTTGGGCCAATAACTCCATTCTATCATCTCCAACACCTCTATTCTCTTATCTTCTGGCCTTTCCACCTCCATCTTCTTCCCCATCCATTTCCTTTACCTTTCCTTCACTCCATCTCATTTCCTTCCACTCCCAGCTGCCGTGGTTGACAGATGCACTCTAGTTAGAGCTTTTCTTGAAGCTATGGAGGGCTAGGGTTTATCAACTCTTAAAGAATGGTAAAGTAGCGTGAGTTTCCAGACTTCAAAGGGGAGTTTAGTTTTAGTTTGCAATTTTTAACTATGATTTATGGCTTTCTAGGTCTAGGAGTTGTAAATTATTAGTTAAGAACTTGGAATTGTTACTGTAATCATTGGTTAATGATTTACATTTATAGTTTGGATTGGTTAATGTTGAATTCTGTTTCCTTGTAACTCTCTTAATTCTCTCTTATCTTGTATGGTCATGTTTTGATATTGAGTTGATTTTGGGTTGCAATGAACCAATTGCATGATCATTCTCAAATTGCACATTAGGAGAGCTTAACAATGTTTTCATTAATAAAGTTCATTGATTTAAACATTGAACTTAATGAGTTATTGAGGTTGTTATTAAGAAAACCTAATGGATTTGTGAAACTCCCAATATCTTAAGTGAACTATAATTGCCTATTAAAACCATTCTCAAGAGATTTCCTATCATTCATTTCCATTCCATCATCATTATCCAAAAATACCAAAAATATAGTAGTTTAGGTTTGTTTTTATTACATTTCGTTTAGTCACCATTCATTTAAATCTTAAAAACTAAACCCCCTTTCATTACATTGCATGGTATTTAGTCTAGCTTAGGTAACTAATAAAGGCTCCCAAAAGTGAAAGGACTCGAGTTTGTACTATACTGCATAACTTGGATTTATTTTTAATTGAGAACCCCAAGGCGAACGACAAAGGTCCTCATCAAATGGCACCGTTGCCGGGGAGCCATTAAGTGGTTCCCTAGGCTAGTTAATTGTCAACTTTGGTTGATTGGGGTTTTGTGAGCCTCTTAGGTTACATTTTCACATTGTACATAATAGGTTTTGCATTGCATAAAAATTTTGAGGTATACAAACAAAGATCTTGATTTTGATTTTGATTTTGATTTTTCCATATAGTTTCATACATTTCATAGCATTCTTTGTATTTTTGAGTTTCTACTGCTTTGTGTTTTTGCTGTATTGTTCTGGTTTTCTAACTGTTTGTGACACTTCACTGCGGCCAACTCCTTGTTTTGCCAGGCAAACCCTTCCTTTCGCCGCGACAAAGGGTCCCCTATTTAAAAAACAATTTAGCTTCTTACCTCATTTCTTTTACTTTTTATGTTAGGTTTTAGAACTCCTTGGGGATTGATTATTTTGCTTTCTTATGGCTTGGTTTAATAATAATTTATACCATCTTATCACCCTTCCTCTTTTGTAGACAACAACTCTAAATGGGTGATGATTTCTCTCTATAATTTAATACCATACAACAAGAATTAGATCTTCTTCAGGCACACGTGGATCGTACAGAACATTGTGGGACCTATCAAGGATATGATACCTCCAACCCTAACCATAACCATAGCTATGATTGGATGAATGACCCTCCACATTCCCTTTACCATACCTCTTCATTCCATTCACACCCAGATCAATATCCACCACTAGAACCACATTATGACTTATCACGTCTACCATACAATCCACACTTTGAACACTTTCCATCACATCATCAATATTATGAGCCAAACATTACATCACATGAACCCTACCACCAATACACTTCCTCATCTCACCAACCATTTCATGAACCATTACCATCATTCCATCCATGTTCCACTTCATACCTTGAACCATTCTCACTACATAACCTCCTCTATGAAATGAATGCTACCACCAAACCTCGTCCTAATCCATGTACCAACCTCTTCCCCAATCTCATGAACATCAATTCAATAAACCTAACCCATTTCTTACTATTCCTAAGAATGACTAGATGCGATTTTTAAAGGAAGCATAAGGTTGCTTGAATTCATACTACCACATATTACTTGAAGAGGTAGAGATATCTGGGAGTTCTAAGGAATTAGAGGAAGAGTTACGAGAATGTAAGTGTCACATCCAGTAATATGGCATTTAGGAATAGGAATATTCCTAAATAATTAAGGGTAAAAAATGACAAGGAGAAATAGAAGAATTTTGGTGGAAAATAATTATCATAGTTTTCCAAGTCGATTATGAAAAGTTTAACTAATTAAGAAAAATTGGTCAAGAATAATTATGGAAAAATATTTTCAAGCCTCAGAAAATTAAGGAAAAATAAGGACAATGTTCCTTGAGAATTATATGGGATTATAAAATTAGTTTTATTACCAAATTGCCCTTAGAGAATTACAAAGGAATTTAAGGGCGATTTAAGCTAGTTTAAGGTCCTTTATTTGGAAAATTCCAAATAAAGATTTTTAAGGAGGATAAAATCCCAAGAAAATTCCTATGATATCCCAAGGAATTATAAGAGATTATGGAATTAAAAGAAGACCCTCAAGTATCCAAGATTTTTCCTAGTTCCTATGAAAAATGGAAAAATCACTAAAGAGAAAGAAATTAGTTTTCCTTTTTATTTAATTATTGGGAAATTAAATTTGAGGCAAAGAGAGCAGTTTGGAAAGATAAAAATGAGGAGAATAATTTATGGATCTGATAAAAAATAATTACAGTGGCCAGAGCACTGTAATTATAGAAAAGAAGTTAAACCCAGAGTAAAAGTGCATCGATAAAGTGAAGACTAGAGTCTTGCACTTTACTTGGCCCACAAATTGCCACTTGTAAAGCCTCTAATGGATGGTAATTAAAGCTTTCCAAGTGTTAAGTATTAAGTGAAGAGGATTTTGACTTTGGAATTTAATTACATTATGATTTACTTAATTAAGAGAGAAATTTCAAGATTAAGTAGGAAGGTGACACTTGGCAACTCATTTATGATGGTGGTTGGGATATTTTGGTGCATTAATTGAGCTCTTCCTCCCCCTAAAATCTGATTAGTGTTTCGGCCAAGGCAAGAAGAGAGGGAAAAAGAGAGAGCTTGATGGAGAAATCAAGAGAAAGGGAGCAACTTTGATCATCCAACTAAGATCCAAGGTTAATTTTTAGTTCTAAGTTGCTCCTTGCCTTGTTTGCTTGAGTTGTATGGTTAGAATTTCTGGTTCTCCTCTTTTTCTTGAGCTAGCCAAAATGTTTATTGAGTGGGGAAGGAAGTTTGGTTGTCAAATCTTGCCAGAACACTTCAAAGCATGATAGATCCTAGTGGTTACAAGTGGTTGTAGGTTGATTTTGGTGTGTTTTCTTTGTTATGTTGCATGAGGACCATTTGGGCCAAAGTAAGAACTAGACCCTAGGATGTTTTTCAAAGTTTTGAGGCTTCCATTGTGTTCAAAATGGAAAATGGTGTAGGATAAACCTAAAAAACAAGTATTGGAAGCCATAAAATCAAAGTTGTAATTTTTGGAAAATGAACCATAGTGGTTTAGCCAAGCTGAAACTAGAAAAGAAAGTTTTATTTTCTTAAATCTAAGTAGATATTTAGAATCTAAATGAATAATCATGTAGGAATGAGTCCAGAGGGAATTTTTAGGGTTAAGAAAATAAACTCTAAAATTTAAAGAACAAAAGTGGAAGCTTTAAGGGAAAAAGGCTGTCCTTAAGTTATGTTGTTGATTTTTATATGGAATGGTTGTTGATTCTTGCTGCCCTTTTATAGATTTCCATGTTAGGGTTTGGTATTTGTGGAAGTAAGAAAGAAGAATAAGAAAATCAAAGAGCATTGGATCAAGGTAGTAAGATTTAATTAACCTTAATATTGAGTGTTGCATTGATTACTATGCAATTTCGTGTGCTATTATGTGGTTGAGCTAGATGATGATGATGATGATGATGATTGTGTAGCTATAGTCTTTGCTTTATGTGCCTTGGCTATTGCATGTTAGAGTGCTACATGTATGAGGTAAAATAGTTCCCTATTAATAGCAAAAGGTTGGAATGCTTGTAATTGATGCATGTTGATGTTTTGGTTAATTGATCTTGCTATTGGGATTTCATTGAAATCTCATCCCACATATGTAACCTAATATTTTAGGGACTAAATCATCAAAAGAAAGGCTGCAAATCCAAGGATAAATATGGTGAGGAACCATGAGGAAACATTTATAATTGGTTATGCATAAGCATGTATGGTTAGAGCTGTAATTCCTAAGCAGGACGCCAATTAGAGCTATGTTTTATTAAGTTACCGAACAAACTTCTGTATGAAATTTGATATGCTTAAATTTGACGTCATGAGCTTCAAATTGATAGGCATCATGTTAAAAATAGCCAACTACAAGATTTTTGATGATTTTTCAAAATTAAGGTTCAGAGTCTGGAAAAGGATTTTTACCGAATGGACAGGGATGACTTTCACAAAAACCTGACACTTTTTCAAATAGAATTGGTTCATAAGATTATTTTTCTTTGAAAGAGCATTCAAATATCTTTTTATAGAATTTTGAAGCATTCCATTTTGATTTTTCCAGATTAAGTTATGAATTTTTGAAGTTGAGCCAGAAAACTGGATTTTTACCCCATGAATAGTTAAAATCCGAAAATCAGCATTTTTTATGAATTTTTGAGCCCAAAACCATCCAAGGTGGTCTAAAATGGTTTTAATTAAACCCTAAGTGGATCCGATAGTAAGGTGTGACAGTAAGAGTGCATTGGAGAAGCTCTTGAGTGATATAGTGCAAATTGAATCTGGGATAGGGAAGGATGAATCAAAGTGTCTAGATTCACACATGCAAGAGGCCGAGATGATGCAAGAGCATCTATAAACTCACAAGGACTTGTGCCCTACATCAGGTAATATTGTTCCTCTTTTTGAGGAGATTGACCTTTGTGCTATAACTACTATTCCTGTTGAAGTTATTACCAATGTGAGCAATGATGAGGTGGATGAGGGAATCATAGTTGAATCCCCTTATATGTTTCAAAATGAAAATTCTCACTTGAACACTTCTAATAGTAGTTGTTTAGTTGATGATGTTGCTTGCACTGTCACTACTTCTTTGCATGAAGAACATGCTTCTCTTTCTAGTGCTAGATTGGATGGTGAAACTGACTCTGATTTGAATGAACCTTTATCTTGTTTTTGCAATGCTCACACTATATGCATGGATTGCATTGATAACAAAAATGATATCCTTGTTAAGTGGCAAAAGCAGAACTCTGGTAAATTATGTACATCATCTTCTAGTACTGAAAGTGCTGCAAATATAAAGCATGATATTGATGTGTATTGCTTAGATGATGATCTTGTAGAAAAATGTGAATTTAACCATAGCCTTGAAAATTATCTTTCTGAAAATCCTATTGAGTTTCATGCTTCTAATGAGTTAGTTTGGAAAGATTCAAAAATTTTAAAAGATAAAATTGTAAATAAAAATAAATCTTTTCATCTAATTCTTTTTAATGATTTGCCTCCTGATTTATCTTACTTTGTAAATAGTAGTTTGCACAAATCTTTTTGCTCTTTCTTTTCTCCCTCTTTAAACATTACCTCTTGTGAATGTGATAGTGATGTACTATACTCCAACAACTGTCAGTTGGATTCTTCAGCTTCCACTTCATATGAGCTTGAATGTTTCAAAAATTTAAATATAAGTTTGACTCCTTAGTTGTCACACTTTACTATTATATCCACTTAGGTTTCATTTAAAACCACTTTAGACCACATTGGATGGTCTTGGGCTCACTTTTTACCTTAAAAACGCTAAATTTCGGATTTTTACTGTTCATCAAGTAGAAATCCAGTTTTTCTGGCCCAAATTCAAAAATTCATAACTTATTCCACAAAACTCCAAATGGGGTGGTTCAAAATTCTATTTAAAGCTCTTTAAGTCCTATTTCAAGGAAAAATAATCTCATGTTCCAATTCCTTATGAAAAAGTGTCAGTTTTTGTGAAATGCAACACGTCCATTTGCCAAAACCTCTTTTTCCCAGATTCTGGCCTTTAACTTTGAAAAATCATTAAAAATCGTATACTTGGCCATTTTTAACGTATTAGCTATCAAATTGAAGCCCAGGACATTATCTATAATCATGTAAAAAGATTAAAAGCATCCAGGAGCATAATTAAAAAGTCACGTGAACATGGCAGTGTCAGTGTGCTTACAACACTATTAGCTTAATATATACATAACCAAAAAAGGTCCACGAATTTTATAGCAAGACACCATACTTTAGTCTCCAATCTGCAGCTTGCTCATAGGAGTTTCAGGCCCTAAAATGTTAGATTATATTTGGGGGATGAGATTTTAAGAAATCCCAGTAGCAAAATCAATCAACCAAACATTAACATGCATCATTATAAAGCATTTCAACATTAGCTATCATAGGAAAACTAATCTTTTATAAATAGGAAACCTCAACATGCAAGGCCATGGCAAGAAATGCAAGGAGCAACCATATCACAACATCATAGTTCAACCATATAATAGCAAGAATACATGCCATAAATAACAATGCAAAGTTAACATTAATGGCTAATTAGATCCCACTACCTTGATCCAATGCTTTTTGTTTTTCTTGTTGTTCCTTCTTGCTTCCACAAGTGCCAAACCCTAACATGGCAATCCACAAAAAGGGTAGCAAGAATCATCAACCATTCCTCATAAAATCAATAGCATAACTCAAGTAACTCCTAAGCCCCTTAAAGCTTCCATTCTTGTTCTTGAATTTTTAGAGTTAGTTTCCATAAACCCTAAAAATTCCCTTTTGACTCAACCCCACATGATTTTTCATGTAGATTCCAAATATCTACTGGATTTAACAAAATAAATTTTCCTCTTCCAGTTTCAGCTTGGCCGAACCCTTAGGGTTTAAAACTCCAAAATTGCAACTTTGCTTCTATGGCTTCCAACACTTGTTCTTTAGGTTTACCCTTCACTATTTTTCATTTTGAGCACAATGGAAGCCTCAAAACTTTGAAAAACATATCCTAGGGTTCAGATCTTGCTTTGGCCAAAAATAACACTCAAGGAAATAACCATGAAAAATGCTTCAAAACCAACTATAATCACTTGCAAACACTAGGATCTAACTTGTGTTGTTGTGTCTTAGCAAGTGTGATGAACAAAACTCCCTTTCCCTATTATTATTCAGTTCGGCCAACCATTAGAAAGAGAGGGGACAGATTTGTCAACCATAAAAGAGAAGGAAAACAAGGCAAGAACACATCTAGAACTAAGAACTCACCTTGAATCCTTGATTGAATGACCAAAGTTGATGCCTTTCTCTTGGTTTTCCTTTGAAGCTCTTCCTTTTTCCTCTCTAACTCTCCTTGGCCAAAATGTAGATCAGATTTAGGGAAGGAGAAGCTCATTCAATGCACACAAAATATCCCACCAACCATCATTAATGTTGTGCCAAGTGTCAAGAGCCTATTTAGTCTTATTCTTCTCTCTTAATTAACTTAAATCATAATGTAATTAAATTCCAAAGTCAAGATCCTCTCCATTGATAGCTTGATACTTGGAAAGCTTTAATTACCATCCATTAGAAGCTTGACACATGGCTAAGTGTGAACCATTTGAATTGCAAGACTCTAGTCTTGCTTTATCGGTGCACTTTTACTCCAGGTTTAATTTCTTTTCTATAATTATAGTACTCTGGCCCTTGTAATTATTTTTTTGTCAGATCTATAAATTATTCTCCTCATTTTTATCTTCCCAAATTACCCTCTTCGTCTCAAATTAAATTTTCTAATAATTAAATAAAATGAAAAACTAATTTCCTTTTCTTTAGTGATTTTTCCACTTTTCTGAGGAATTGGGAAAAATCTTGGATACTTGAGGGCCTTCTTTTAATTTTATAATCTCTTATAATTCCTTGGAATATCATAGGAATTTTCTTGGAATTTTATTCCCCTTAAATATATTTATTTGGAATTTTCCAAATAAAGACCTTAAATTGGCTTAAATTTCCCTTAAATTCCTTTGTAATCTCTCTAGGGGCAGTTTGGTCATAAAACTAATTTTATAATCCCATATAATTCTCAAGGAACCTTGTCCTTATTTTTTCTTAATTTTCTGAGGCTTGGAAATATTTTTCCATAATTATTCTTGACTAATTTTTCTTAATTAGTCAAACTTTTCATAATTGGCTTGGAAAACTATAATAATTATTTTCCACCAAAACTCTTCTATTTCTCCTCGTCATTTTTGGCCTTTAAATATTTAGGAATATTCTTATTCTTAATTGCCTGATTACTGGATGTGACATTTCTCCCCCTTTAAATAAATTTCATCCTCGAAATTTAAAGTGTATTTTATTAGAAAAGTTCAGGATACTTTTCCTCTATCTTAGTCTCTATCTCCCTCATAGCTTCTAGTGTAAGACCTTTCCAGACAACCTCGACTAATGGAAACTGCTTGTTTCTCAGCTGTTCAACTTTCTGATCAATGATTTGCTTTAGTCTAATCTTAAAGACGGGTTGTCTTGGAGCACAATGTCATCATAGTTTATGACATGTGTCGAGTCTAAATGGTACTTCTTTCATTGGGAGTTATAGAAGACATCATAAATTTGACTAACATTCGGGGGAATGGTCACTTATAACCTACTAGTCCGGTCTTAGATAAAATTTGAAACAGTCCATCGTAGTTTGAATTTAACTTCTTAAGCTTTAGGGATCGACTGACTTCCATTGTTGGTTACACTTTAATCACCAACCTCAATCTTTAACGGTCTTCTTTAATATCTGAGTAGCTCTTTTGTCTACTTTGAGCTGTTAGAAGTCTTTACTAAATAACTTTAGTCTACTGGGAAGTCTGATCCACTATATTAGGACTATACTTACTTCTTTCATTGAACTCTATCTAGCACAAGGGGGATCTATACTTCCTCCCATAGAGTGCTTCATATGGCGCCATTCAAATACTTGGATGGGAACGGTCATCTTAAGCGAATTCGACTAACGGTAAGTACATACCCTAGTTACTGCCGAAATCAAGTACATATGCGTGTAGCATATCTTCTAACATCCATATCATTCTCTGTGTCTGCCCATCCATCTCAGGATGGTAGGCTATACTGAAGTTGAGAGTAGTGTCCATTTCTTTCATAAGGACCTCCAAAACTTCAAGTAAATTTTAGGTCTTAGTCTGAAACCATACTGCTTAGGCTATTCGATAGCCTAACAGCTTCTTCAACTCTCATCTTCTATTATCTGCTAAACTTAGTGCATCCTTGCCAAAATGGCTAACATTTCTGGCTTTTGCACTTTCTCACATTTTTCCCAGGGTCACCCTTCCTTGGCCTACTCTTCCCTAAAATACTTAACTAAACAGTGCTGATGGAAAATTAAGGCACTGATTTTGATTTGCTTAACCCTGGTATTTTACTATCTTAAACCCCTTTTTCTGATCTATCTTTAGCCGGGTCTTTTCAACTTATATTCTTTTCTCTTGCCTCATATTAGGATTTGCCTGTCAATACCCAGTCTGTTTCTATGTCACATAGAGTTCTTCTTGTATCTAAAGCTAGCCTGAATGTCTCTTTTCCAAGTCTTATGGCTCTAACTCCTCTCACTTTGGCTTTCCTCTACTAGTCAGAAGGAAATTGAATCCAGCCTAATCAATGATAAGGTTATCTGGAAGGAGGTTATTGTTGGAAATTGTGCCCTAGGGGCCAATCATATTGCTATGAACATTGTTAATTTATGAAATTATTAATTACGTTATCATATTATTTGCATGTTTACTATGATGACTATCCTTGGATAACTCATAGTTTATCCTAAATGTCCCTGGTCAGTCATCTATGTGGGAGCAGAGATGAAATAAGACCAGTATGACTTTAAAGATATATAGAGATATAAATTAAAGTCATAGGCACATGTAAGAGTACAAAGTGTTGGACCGACCCGCTATGAGAGAGCTGCATGGGTTAAGTCATAAGCTTCTCTCATATATAAACCATGTCACTGTGCCCTTTGACCTGAGATCATCATGGATTCTTACATGAGAAACGCTTAGCTTTGACCTAGTCAAAAGTCACTTTTGACCGAGTGATCATAAAGACTGTGTTCAGGCTTAGTGGTTTTTCATGAGGAGGAATGTGAATGGTCAAGATGGAATTTGTCCCTCACATTCGTAGAAAGATATTACTAGGCCCCTCGATGAGTGAGTCTGAGAAATGTATGGCCATACTATAATGGAAAGGTAGTTCCGTTTCTATACTCAGACTACTCAGGAATCGAGAAAGTAACGGTCATGAATAGGAGGATGACGTTCTCCATGCCTCATCCATGACCAAAATGTCATGTGACAAAAGGGACGCGATATGGTTGTATGAAAGGTTACATCGTTCAATGATCCTCATATGATTGGGGTAGTCGTAATGTCTTGCTAGAGACCACTTACGACTTGTGAGTCATTATAGTTAATGGCCCACTGCCAACTTCATATGGGCCTACAGGGTCGCACACAAAATGGCCCAACACGAGTTATGATGTCCAGATTCATTGAATCTAAGATATGTCCATATTCAATGAATAATATAGGGTGGACGTGTATATATATATAAATTCGTATATATATTATATAAATATAAGAGATATTAATTGTTAGATTTAATTTATAAGGATAAATTAAATATATATAAATTAATTCCGTCATATCTTTATTTTGAATTAAATAAATAGGTGAATTAAATCTGTGAGACGGATTTAATATAAGCCATATTTATTTAATTGTTCTCTTATCTGATTAGGCAATATTTGATATTGTATTAATTTTGGAATTAATTTAGGATTAATTTCGAAATTAAATATCATTCATTAAACCTATAGCATCCTATATATTTGATATGAGGAGCTAGGGTTTTAAGCGTGAGAGTGAAAACACCAGCAGATAAGAGATGGCCTAAGAGAGATAAGAGTAGACGGATTCTCTGAAAACCCTAGACGGACAAAAGGGCGCTAGCACGCCGTTTGTGACTGGAGAGCTATTCGTGTGGATACCGGTAGAGGAAGCCGACTGGAGTTGTTGATTGCGAACGATAAAGGAGGCAAGCAGAGGCATCCTGAACGGCGGAATCACTAAGCCACCAGGAAATCGAACACCGAAGGTAATGCTTCTTACTACCTGACTTAAACACGATCGGTAGATCCGGGCAAGGGATTGAAAGTTTTAAAATTTTAAGTTGATTTTCGCTACGCGTCGTCTTTCAATCCCCTTCAGTTATGGGTACTCTCAGTACTGGTTTACAACCAAAGGAGGTTTCCACATCCTCAACTCATCCCTAGTCCTCATCTTCCAAAATAGGTACCAATCTCTGGGAGACTTAGACCATAGGACTAAGTGAAGTCATCTCCACTCAATTGATCACCATACCAATAATTCCCCAAAACTGTTCCATGAACCAATACCATTTTCTTAAGCCTCCTATCAATTCCCCAGGCCACCTATTCGTCTCTTATGTGCCTAAGACAATTTGTCTTAGGAGTTCTCTTACTCTTCCAGCTGCTCTCACCGTCTCTTACTACTTTAGAACGGTATAGAGAGAGGACTTATGCAACTTCTCTTTCCTCTACTTTGCTTTTCAATACGAGCATACTCTAATATGCATAATGTTTGGCGTTTTAATCCAAGGAGTGTAAGCTCTTACTGGTTGTTATGTCAGTAGCATGCCAACCGGACACCTTATCCCTACAAGAGGAAGCCTCTTTTTCTGTTCGTAGCTACCTCTGGAAGTCATAGGGAGAGGACTTTTGAGGTTCTTTTTCTTTCTGCTTACTCTAGTACTCTGCTAAGCTCAGGTACATCTAAGCCTAACTTCGTTCTTGGCTAGTCATACTCCCATTGGGTAAGGTCAACTCCACTTACCTTGCCTCAGCTGCTTCCCTTTCCTGTTCGGATAGGGCATTTTGCTCCATCTTGAGCAACATCAATTCTAACTCGGAGGACCAATTCCCATTTTCTCTAGGAAGATTCCTGACCAAGAACTTATCCCTTGAAAAGGGTGCCTCTCAACCTAAACTCCAAGCGACTAAGTATCTCTTAACATTAAGGGGAACATGCTAGCCTCTAAGCTAGTTCCCTGCATAGCCATTCGTCTCGTCCTCTTCTTTTTTATCCTTAAGATATTTTACTTGAGCTCTCCATCTTACCTCACTATCTCAAGGTTCCTATTCATCTCTTCCAGAACTTGAGATAGCTATTCTACCATGGGGCCTTAGCCCTAACGAGGCTGTAAGAGTTTGTCTAGCTTAAGTTGCCACTCACACCTTCTTAATGGTGTAAAGACTCAGCCCCTAACTGTCTCATTCAACTCCTCATCATTACTCTTCCTCTTGAGGGGGAATTTGATAATTCTAATAAGTGGCTACTTCTCTCTTTCTAACTTCTACTAATCTCACTCTTTGGACCTCTAAGAGTCATTGTGTCTCATTGAGATGTCACCTCAACATCTGAAAGTTATTATGTTCAACTGTCATGACTAGAACCCTTGTTTGCAGCGATAGAAGTTACCACCTTCTTTGATAATCCCTCTATATTCGTCAATCGCCACTAATTCCCTTGGTTTATCATGACAAAACATGCTTTTCTCTTAACCTCTGCTAGTCTTGGTTAGCTTCATTTATCATACCATTGCCTATATAAGCATCCGTTACGAAGTTTAACTTACTTCTGGATTTAACTCCATTTCTCTTGAAGGTAGGATCAGGGTTTTGTCCTTACTGTTATGGGATAACAACCAATTCAATCCCTTCACCACATCAGCTTCATAGAAGGCCTACATATCAAGTTTAAGGCAATATAACAGTGCTCATAACTAACTATACAGTTTAAGCACATATCCGATGTAATTGTCCTATTATGTGTTGGTATGGACATATATATATATCATACGGCAACATATTCATAACCAAGTCAGGTCCTTTAAAACAATCATATGAGAGAAGAAAATGATTAGCACCCTAATGTATCATTGCAATCACTGGGAAGTTCATAATAATGATCGCTCTTTGGATCATTTCCGGAGACTTCCGGGCTTCTTCCCCTATGATGGCAAATACTCGTCCTCGGGTACATGACCTTGTCTTCTCTATATTCTGTGGGCATTAGTGTCCAAGCTTACTATAATTGTAGTAGACATTCTGTTGGCCATACATGGTCTATCACTCTGACTTTTGCCGTAGGTTGGGCATTCTTTGCTATTTAGGGGCTTGCCTCCCTTCTTACTCTTTTGGTTGTCCCATGTCCTCTTCCTCTTCCTATTCGCATCAGAAGAGGTGCCACCCTGATCTCCCTTCTCTAACTTGGGAGTAGGCTCAACCATCAAATAATGGTTCAAGCTGTTCTCTATAATTCGACAAGCCTCAATTGCCATGTTGAAGTGCTTGAACTACCTGGGAGCAATTATCTCCCTTAAGGACTGCTTTAGTCCTCTGACCATCTTTTTGGTCATCCGCCTCTCACCATCTTGGTAACACAGATAACTAAAGTAGTGAGAAAGACGCCTAAACTTAGCTAAGTAATCATCAAATGACTCGTTATCTTTCTATTTCAGGGTTAGGAATTCTACTTCCTTTTCATCCCTGATTGACCGTAGAAGTTGTAACATCCTAAAATTTCTAACCTAGAAATAGGAAATATGTCATCCCCTGATATCTTTAGTATGATTAGTGAAAGATTTGGGGCTGACCAAGGCCAGGTGAGATAAAAGATAGATAAACAGCACAACAACTAGTGACCAGATAAAAGTGAGAACTGAAAAGGGACCAAATTGTCATTTTTAAAATGATTGGTCTACAAAGAGCATTATCATAATTAGTGTCCAGAAATCCTAAAAATTTCTAGTAAATCATGGAAAATAGAATTAATGTCATAGAACAGTATTTGAGGTCTAGAAAGTAAATATGAGTTGAAAATAATTTATGAAAAAATTTATTTTAATTATTAATATTCTGGCTAAATTAAGAAAAATTAGACAATATTAATTATTAAAAATATCTAGAGATCTTAGAAAATTATAAAAATTTAAAAGAAATTCATTTAGGAATTATGGAAATTTATAAAATTAATTCCAACCCTAAATGATGAGGAGGTTAGCTTTAATTGAATTTAGAGCTAAATTAATATCGGTAGATTGTCTGTTTTACAGAAATGGCAATTTAAGGAGTTATACAGGGAGAAAAATTATGAAATTAATCAAGAAAGTTTCCTTTACTGAGATATAATTAATGGTGAGCTGATATAAGAATTTTGAGATACTAGAATTTTTCGGCTATTAAAGAAAATAAACTAGTACTGTATTAAGACCCAGTGGACTGTCAGGACAACAGGGGTGATAAAATTTCCTACAGATTGCCAAGGACACATGTCACGTCCAAATTGGCCAATAAAGGGAAAAAGAAAATAATAAATAAAATTAGATTAAAATCTAATTAGGGATAAGTAAGATGATTAAGGTTTAAGCCATCTTCCATAAGATCTTGACACATGGCAAACATAGTTCATTGGATAGCTAGGACTTAACCATCTAACTTTGAAAAGTCAAAAGTTTCTAGAAGGGCAATTAGCTAAGTTAATGAAGGAATTAAGAGAGTTAACCTTGATTAAGGCCTAATTAATCTTAATGGATAAGAAGAGATGACATATGTTAGGATTATGGTTTTGATGATAACAAAGTAAGATAAAAGTGGTTCAGTGTGTTGATCGATCATCTGATCGATCAAGTGTTTATCGATAAGCTATCAGATAAATTGACTGTGTAAACAAGGAACATAACTGATATTTTGATTAATAAGCTGTTCGATAATCCATTGATCGATAAAATGATCGATCATTGTTAACGTAGAGGATATAGAAGTTTACTATGAATTATCGATCACTTGATCGATAATCAAACATGAAACAGATAAGACAACCAAATCTGAAGTGTATTTATCGATCACATGATCGATAAATCAGTTATCGATAAAGACTCCGATAAATGGTAATACACTTTACTCGTTCTGCACTTTGATTCTGTCATCATTTATCGATCACATTATCGATCAACCAGTTATCGATAATATGATCGAATATTGTTCGCTAACTCTCTGAATATAGGTACTTATCAAAGCTGTTGATCGATAACCTGATCGATTACCAAATTATCGATCACATGAACGATAATCAGTGTTTTATCTACTCTTACTTGATTTTTCTATAGTCAAATTATCGATAACATTATCGATAATTGAACCATTCTGTATAGTTCTTTTTCACATAACGTGATCGATAAAATGCTTCAGGATAAAGTCTCTATCTCACATTTTATCGATAACCTGATCGAACATTCACTGATCGATCACCTATTCGATCAATCCATTTATTCTTTGCTCTTGACTGAATATTTTTCACATGGTGTTTATCGATAACATTATCGATCATGAGTTTATCGATAATGTGTTCAATCAACATTGACTGAAGTTTCATTTTTGTAACATTTAGATTATCGATAATCTGATCGATCAATACGTATTCGATTAACTGATCGATCATGGAACTCCTTTGGTTCAATTTCAATTAGCTATGATGTTTCTCATATTCAATTATCTATGTTCTTTCAAACTGTTTTTAGTATGCACGATCATCTTGATTATTTTGCTAAGTGATTTGTGATCAAAAGTGACTCTGATCTTTCTCTGGTTTACATATCAGCATAAGTGTCTCTGCTGCATTTTATCTATCACTTGATCGATAAAGCGATATCCATCACTTGATCGATAATCCCCATTAACTGAGTCAAAAGCTTTCACTTTGATCATCGATAACCTGATCGATCAACCAATGATCGATCAGCACTTTGATCAAATATGTTCAGATTATTATTCTGCATATTCAACAAACATTTTATTCCACCTGAAAATAATGAATAATCATATTATCACCTATTCAGTTTTGCTTTAAGTTTTACACTGCAAAGATCAACTTATTGAGTAAAAGTTTTGTTGCAGATTATGAAGGAAAATCCCAACGGCTCTTCAACAGATGATTACGTAGCCTGTAACCTGTAACCTTCACCACTTACTAACCAGAACTAACCATGATAGAAAAGGATTAAAACTAGTGAACATACCCTATCATGGTTATTTAAGAGCAATCACATCATTAAGGGGCTAACCATGATAGAAAAACATTCGACCTTAATTATGACTATCATGGTTAGAAAAAGAATAACCTATATTTGTAATCATGGCAAACATAGTTATAAAACAATACGCCTTTGAATGATAAATTATAATAGCAGTTTAGACTTGACTATCTTAGTCAACACTAGCAACAACTAAACTTGCCAAATTTGCCATTGTCACATCGTGGATCCACAGTAATTCAATCACATGCAATCTAAGGGCCTCAGGCCCACTACCAGCACTCTAGTCCAATGTCCAGACAAAATAAACCAAAGATAGAAAGTATAATACGTCCACTAAGTCAAACGACATGAAAATATAAGGAGGTAAAATAAGTTCCAAATGAATGCAGTCCTGATGCGTGGCAATATACGAAAAGATTACATAAAATAAGGTCCAGAAGCTCTACACTGTCAGCTACAGTTATTGAGCCTCAGGAGTCTTCCCCGAAGGTCCCGCTAACGTATTGTTTCCTGAAAATGGTAAAGCAACAGGAGTGAGACAACGTCTCAGCAACTAAATCCCTACCTATCCCACACCCTAGCATGGGCTAGCGAGGTGTCAGGTGGGATACACAGAGTTAATAATAGTTGATAAACATTTATTTAACATTTAAACTCACAATAATCATACAAGACAAATATTTCCACCAATCTCATGCAATGGATACATTTCAAAAGAAATAACATACTTGTCATTTATTTAAAAGATATAAATATCAATGAATATCTCATGTCATATGCAATTCCTGAACCCAAATCCATCCTTATATCCTCCTTATTTCCGCCGACTGGACCCATGGGCTAAGTTCTTTCCATTTGACTGGCAACTCTGACAAGCTCACCACACGAATGATGTGGACCGGCCAAAGACCACAGAGCACTCGGTGGACCATGGGTTCCCCCCTCGAAGAACTAGTGGGGTGTCGCAATCCCTCGAAGAACTAGTGGGACAATAATAGCAGCCAACCATAGAGCTCCGTATGGAGGCTAATACCACGTGGCAAGTATATGAATCTCAATAACTCCAATTATCTCCTTTCCCTACCCAAAATAGATGCACAGGGTTCAAAATGACACATTTATATGCATAATCAACAGAATTTCATAATAGCACATCATAATCATGATCACCAATTTCTTGCAATACAAACTATGTCAATCCTTTTTAAAATAGCATCCCACAAGACAGTTCATATAAAACGTAATATACTTTTATAGAATTAGTTATAAAGCCGCTCACCAACTTCACACTAGAGCATGCAACAGATAGAAATTTAGTTACCTGGTCTCCTAGCTATCAGTCAACTACAACCAGAGTCCAACCTCGAAAATGCCACAATAGAGTTTATATCTACAAACAAAATTAAAATATTATCTCTATAGTATTAGAGTAGGCTACTCACAAAATTCTAGCCTCTAACTCCTTCTCTAAAAGCTTTAATTTTACTTAGAACTCTAGCCTAAAAGACATTTCTCTAAGGTTTGGAATGAGAACATATATATGTGATTTAGACGCGATTCCTAAATTTCCTTACTTAAATATCCTTTAATTATTAGATTATTTTATTAGAATCATCAAATTCATAATGGAAATAGACAAACTATAAATTTATAACTTATATTCCATCTTCGAAAGACTTAGACAAATAGACTTAGTACGAACCAAGTTATTCTCACTACAGAAGTTAAACCCATAATCTAACCATTGAATTTAATTTCCTATCCATCATGATACTATCCTCCAAATTATAGCTCAATCTAACGGTGAATAAACTTTAAAATGCTAATTTACTATTCAGGACTCTATCTGCTAAATCCAAAAGATATAAGTTAAAAACGTACCTAATAACTTGTAACTCGGAGATCAAAAGGGTGATCCAACCGTTGAAATTAATGATTTGGATGTCCCAAATGGACTGACCAAATTTCAGTCCGATCCAACGGTTAATAAAATCAAAACTAGTACTTTTCTGAGATTACCTCAGATATGTGCGAAAATTATTTACTTACTCCAAGCTCCACTCACTAGCTCCTATATATAGGCTCCTCAAACTCCTTCACTCTAAAAATTAGTCCATGTGAGACTTCTATACCATGGTTTAATTTTCTAGAATATCATCCACACATACACACAATCACATACAAAAACATTATTAAAATAATAATAATAATAATTTGCCTATATCTAACTTCTTTTTTTTTTAACTTAATACTAAAATATATTTATTTATAAATTTAATTAAATACTAGATAAAAATAAGGATGTTACATAACCTACTTTGTCAGAAGCTCAGAAGCATTAATGGCGGAACCATTACAACTGGGAAAACACACAAACGGAGTCACAATGGCTAGAAGCTCTTTCCGTCTAATGGCTACTTAACGACCTCAACTATAAAAGGCGCGAAGAAGCATTAATGAAGGGATTGAATACCCGAGCTACCATCTGTGATCATTTACTGTTGCATTCAATACTCTGTTCTTTCAATATGCTGAGCGTCAGTGTTTATTATTTATACACTCAGTAAGAGAGATTACTCACTCATCATTAATTACATTTGTGTGATACTCAAGAGTGTGGACTCTTGAGTGGGTTTGTAAGCTTACGGGAAGTAAGGGGGAGTGATTGAGTGACTCAATTACTGTACTGAGGCGCCAAGAGCCCGATCAATCTTGGAAGATAGTGAAATACTCAAAGGTGTTATGAGGACTGGACGTAGGTCAAGTGGTTAAGACCGAACCTGTCACACCTTACTATCGGATCCACTTAGGGTTTAATAAAAACCATTTTAGACCACATTGGATGGTCTTGGGTTTAAAAATTCATGAAAAACGCTGATTTTCGGATTTTTACTGTTCATCGGGTAAAAATCCAGTTTTCTGGCCCAACTTTAAAAAATTCATAACTTATTCCATAAAAATCGAAATGAGGTGGTTCAAAATTCTATTTAAAGCTCTTTAAGTCCTCTTTCAAGAAAAAATAATATCGTTATCCAATTCCTTATGAAAAAGTGTCAGGTTTTTGTGAAAGGTAACATTATCCATTTGCCAAGAACTCTTTTTCCAGATTCTGAACCTTAACTTTGAAAAATCATTAAAAATCGTATACTTGGCCATTTTTAACGTGCTGCCTATCAATCTGAAGTTCAGGACGTCAGCTATAAGAATACCAAATTTTGTGCTGAAATTCGTTCAGTAACTAAATAAACCGTGGCTCTAAACTAACGTCCTGCTTAAGGGTTACAGCACCAACCATTGATAATTATACATAACCAAATGTCCACGAAAATTTTATGGTATGACACCATAATTAGCCTCCATTCTGCAGCTTGTTCTTGAGAGTTACAGGCCCTAAAATGTTACATTATAATTGGGGGGATGAGATTTTTGAAAATCCCAGTAGCAAGATCAATCAACCAAAACATTAACATGCATCAATTACAAGCATTCCAACCTTTTGCTATTAATAGGGAACTACTTTACCTCATACATGTAGCACTCTAACATGCAATAGCCAAGGCATATAAAGCAAGGAGTATAGCTACACAAATCATCATCATCATCATCATTTAGTTCAACCCATAATAGCACATGAAATTGCATAGCAATCAATGCAACATTCAACATTAAGGCTAATTAAATCTTACTACCTTAATCCAATGCTCTTTGATTTTTCTTGTTCTTCTTTCTTGCTTCCACAAATGCCAAACCCTAACATGGCAATCCCCAAAAAGGGCAGCAAGTATTATTAAACATTCCACATAAAAATCAATCACATAACTCAAGAAGCTCCTAAACCCCTTAAAGCCTCTATCTTTGTTTCTTGAATTTTTAGAGTTGTTTTTCATAAACCCTAAAAATTCCCTCTTGACCCTTTCCTACATGGTTTTTCATGTAGATTCCAAATATCTACTTAGATTTAACAAAATAAATTTTCTTCTTCCAGTTTCAGCCTGACCGAACCCTTAGGGTTTAAAACTCAAAAATTGCAACTTTGCTTCTATGGCTTCCAACACTTGTTCTTTAGGTTTACCCTACACCATTTTTCATTTTGAACACAATGGAAGCCTCAAAACTTTGAAAAACACATCCTAGGGTTCAGATCTTGTCTTGTCTGAAAATGACACTCAAGGAAGTAACCATGAAAAATGCTTCAAAACCAACTATAATCACTTGCAAACACTAGGATCTAGCTTGTGTTGTAGTATTTTAACAAGTGTGATGAGCAAAACTCCCTTTCCCCCTAAACAAGCAGTTCGGCCAGCATCAAAAGAGGGAGAGAAGACATATTTTCAACCATAAAAGAGAAAGAAAACAAGGCAAGAACACATCTAGAGCCAAGAACTCACCTTGAACCTTGATTGTATGACCAAAGTTGATGCCTTTCTCTTGGTTTTCCCTCAAAACTCTCTCTTTTTCCCTCTCTTCATGCCTTGCACGAAATTCCCATCTGATTTAGGGGAGAGATGAGCTCATCAATGCTATCAAAATATCCCATCTACCACAATTAATGAAGAGCCAAGTGTCATAAGCCTACTTAGTCTTGCATTTTCTCTTTAATTAACTTAATTCACATTGTAATTAAATTCCAAAGTCAAGATCCTCTCCATTGGTAGCTTGACACTTGGAAAGCTCTAATTATCATCCATTAAAGGCTTGACAAGTGGTAGCTTGTGGGCCAAGTAAAGTGCAAGGCTTCGATCAACACTTTATCGGTGCACTTTTACTCCGGGTTTAACTTCTTTTCTATAATTACAGTGCTCTGGCCTCTGTAATTATTTTCTTTCAGATCCATAAATTATTCTCCTTATTTTTATCTTTCCAAATTGCCCTCTTTGTCTCAAATTTAATTTCCCAATAATTAAATAAAAAGGAAAACTATTTTCCTTCTCTTTAGTGATTTTTCCACTTTTCCAAAGAATTGGAAAAAATTCCTGGATACTTGAGGGTCTTCTTTTAATTTCATAATCTCTTATAATTCCTTAGGATTTCATAGGAATTTTCTTGGGATTTTATCCTTCTTAAATATATTTATTTGGAATTTTCCAAATAAGGACCTTAAATTAGCTTAAATTGCCCTTAAATTCCTTTGTAATTTCTCTAAGGGCAAATTGGTCATAAAACCAATTTTATAATTCCATATAATTCTCAAGGAACCTTGTCCTTATTTTTCTTAATTTTCTGAGACTTGGAATTATTTTTCCCCTATTTACTCTTGACCAATTTTCCTTAATTAGTCAAACTTTTCATAATTGGCTTGGAAAATTATAATAATTATTTTCCACCCAAAATTCTTCTATTACTCCTTGTCATTTTTTACCCTTAATTATTTATGAATATTCCTATTTCCCAAATACCATATTTCTGGATGTGACAGAACCAGTATAAATCCTGTGTCTTTCTCTCTACGGTGAAATCTTCCTAAACTTACACTCTCTGTTTTCGATAGTATTTATTTTTAATTTCGTAAATTTTTATAACTCACCCAATTCACCCCTCTCTTGGGTGAGACTACCATTAACATTTGGTATCAGAGCATGCCTCTTCAGTAAAGACTTAACAGTTCGAAGAGAGATCCCATGGCAGGATTCGGAAACAGTGTGCTACTAGAAGGGTGTTTAACGTCCAAACCACTAGGCTTTAATGGTGAAAACTATACATTCTGGAAAATGAGGATGAAAATCTTCATCAAAGCCACCAAATATGGATTATGGGACGTGATAGAGCACAACAACTATGTCCCTATGAAAACCATAGACGAAGAGCAAATACGCAAGAGTCCCAGAGAGTTCGATGAAGAAGACAAGAAGCTGGTGACTCTAGACGATAAAGCCATCAACATACTCACCTGTGCGCTGAGCCAAAGAGAATACTTCAGAGTTTCCAGCCTAGAGACTGTAAAGGAAATGTGGGAAGCCTTGGAGATAGCTCACGAAGGAACCACCAGTGTAAAACAGAGCAGAATCAACACTCTCACCACAGAATTTGAGCTATTCAGAATGAAGGATGGAGAGAGTGTCTGAGACATGGAGGTCAGATTCTCACATCTCATAAACCACCTCACGGCACTCGAAAAGAAATACAGTCAGGAAGATCAAGTGAGGAAAATATTTAGCGGTCTCACAAAAGAATGGGAACCGAAAGTGACAGTAATTGAAGAAACCAAAGGAGAATCAATTGGGTCTATTGCAGCGCTGTTCGGAAGTCTTGCTGAATATGAGAGTAAGCAAAGATACAAAAAAGAGATGAACAAGAAGAACCGCAAAAGCATCGCTTTTAAAACTCAAGAGAGTGAAGATGGCAATGAAGATGACCTAGAGGATGATGAAATGGGCCTTATAGCCAAAAGGTTCAAGAAATTCTACAAGAGCAGAACTGGAAAGAAGTTCCAGTCAAAACGCAAAGCCTCAACTTCTCAGAATGAATCAAAAGGACCAATCATCTGCTTCGAATGCAAGAAGCCAGGACATATCAAGGCAGAATGTCCCCAACTATCCAAGATGAAGGATAAAGAAAAGAAGAAAGAAAGATTTAGAAAGAAGAAAGCCTTCGTCACATCAATTTGGGGAGATAGCTCTTCGGAGGAAGAAGAAGAAAGTGATGATGAAGAAACTGCTAACATCTGTCCATGGGCCAGGAAAACGAAGAATCAAAGACAGATGAGGTAATCATTTTTGAACCCTCTTATGATGAATTACAGTTTGAATACAATGCATTACATTTAGAATTAGTAAGAATTGTAAAGGAGTTGGTAAGCTCCAAGAAAAGAATAAAGTTTCTAGAGGAACAACAGACGAAGCTTGAAGACAACGTAGACCTGCCTCCAGTATGCAAGGAATGCGAAAAGAATAAAAAGAAGGTTGAGGATCTCACAAGAACTTTAGAAAGATTCACTAAGGAAAGTGAAATGCTCAAAGTGATCCTAGGAGCTCAATGGTGTTCGATGGATAAAACCGGTATGGGATATGATCCTGCTCAGGATAAGTCGAAGGGAAAGAAGAAGAGTAGTGGTAGATCATATCTCACATACTTTAGAAATACTGTTCATTCTTCTAATCCTTTTGCACTATGTTCTTATTGCAACCGTAAAGTTCATTCAACCTCTTCTTATTATCACAAGAAGAAAGGAACTTACAGGACATTAAAATGGGTACCCAAAGGTACTTATGTGCCTAGGACAACTCATACTAACCAGAAAGGACCCAAGAAGATATGGGTACCTAAAACATGATTGTGTTTTTGCAGGTATGCCTCAAAGCATCCAAAATAAACAAATGGTACATCAATAGTGGATGCTCCAGACATATGATGGGTGATACTGAGAAGTTCACGACTCTCAAATTAAAAGACAGAGGCAAAGTAAGTTTCGGAGGCAATCAATCCGGAAGAATTGCTAGAATTGGAGAGGTAGGAAGTGACAAAGGAATAAAAGTTGAGGATGTATACTACGTGGAAGGTCCGTGTCACAATCTACTCAGCGTTAGTCAGAGTACGGATAAAAACAATTGGGTGATCTTTGATTCTAAAGAATGCATAGTAATAAGCAAAGACGACCTACCTTTGAAGAAAGAGGAGTTGAATATAAGGTTGAGAGCTCCAAGGGACGATAACTGTTATACACTTCAAATTGACTCTAAATCCTCTGAAAACTGTTTTATTAGTAAAAAGGAGGAAAATTGGATTTGGCATAAACGTCTTGCACATGTTAACATGAATCAGCTTTTAAAATTAACAAAAAGGGATTTAGTTGTCGGTTTGCCAAAAATTTAGTATGAACATGATATTATTTTTGATCCCTTTCAGAAAGGTAAACAAACAAAGTCTTCGTTTAAATCAAAGAAGACAGTCTCAACTGAAAGGCCACTCTAAATGCTTCATATGGATTTGGTTGGTCTATCGAGAGTGAAAAGTTTTGGTGGAAACCTGTACACTCTTGTGATAGTTGATGACTATTCAAGATTCACTTGGACTTTGTTTCTTTCCTCTAAAGATGAAACGTTTAGTGCATTCATTGTTTTTGCCAAAAAGGTCCAAAATGAGAAAGGTATTTCCATTGTGTCAATCAGGTCTGATCATGGAGGAGAATTTGAAAACAACAAATTTGCTGACTACTGTGACGAGTATAAAATTGACCACAATTTTTCAGCACCAAGAACTCCTCAACAAAACGGAGTAGTCAAACAGAAAAACAAAGTGCTCACAAAAATGGCAAGGGCAATGCTGAACGAGAAAGGAGTCTCACAAGTATTCTGGGCAAAGGCAATGAGCACGACTTGCTACATCTCCAATAAAGCCTACATCAGAACACTACTCGGGAAGACGCCATATGAGCTATACAAAGGAAGAAAGCTTAACTTGACTCATTTAAGGATCTTCAGGAGTAAGTGTTACATCCACAACAACAACAAAGAAAACTTGGGTAAATTCGATCCTAAAGCTGATGAAGGTCTATTTCTTGGTTACTCTAATCGTAGTAAAGCTTATAGGGTTTTCAACAACCATACTTTTACAATTGAGGAATCAATTCATGTTGTGTTTGCTGAAACCGAACCAATTTCAAAACCTCTAGATGGTGATGCTGAGATCGTTCAAAATTTTCAAAAATTGGATTTGAACAAGTCTTCAAACAAATTACCCTCAGAAACCCTTTCAAAAATAGGGATGATCTAAATGAACCCTCTTCACAAGAAAATTTAGAGTAGCTTAAGGCTTGGAGACATAACCAAGATCATCCACTAGAACAAGTCATTGGTAAAGTCAATGAAGGGGTCAAAACTCGGAGACAAGTGTTCAATGAAGTGCGTTTCTCTGCATTCATATCACACATTGAACCTACCAATGTTGACGAGGCACTATCAGACGAATTCTGGATAGTCACAATGCAGGAAGAGCTTAACCAATTTGAGAGAAATCAAGTTTGGGAATTGGTACCCAGACCTAATGATCATCCGGTCATAGGCACCAAATGGGTATTCAAAAATAAGCTCGATGAGTCTGCACAAATCGTCAGAAATAAAGCCAGATTGGTAGCTAAAGGTTATAATCAAGAAGAAGGTATTGATTATAAAGAAACATATGCTCTAGTAGCCAGACTGGAAGCCATACGAGTACTTTTAGCGTTTGCTTGCATTAAAGACTTTAAATTGTATCAAATGGATGTTAAAAGTGCATTTTTGAACGGTTATATTTTAGAAGAAGTCTTTATCTAACAACCTCCTAGTTTTAAAGATTCAAATTTTCCTAATCACATTTATAAATTGAAAAAGGCTTTATATGGTTTAAAGCAAGCTCCTAGAGCTTGGTATGAACGACTTAGCAATTTTCTGATAGAAAAAGGATTTGAACGAGGCAAAGTGGATGCCACACTTTTTATTAAAAGAAATAGGAAAGATCTTTTGATTGTTCAAATTTATGTGGACGATATTATTTTTGGTGCTACTAATGAGGATCTTTGCCAAGAATTTGCTAAGCTAATGCAGGGAGAGTTCGAAATGTCAATGATGGGAGAGCTAAATTTCTTTCTGGGATTACAAATCAAGCAGAAGAAAAAGGGCATATTTATATCCCAGACGAAATATTTGAAGGAGTTATTAAAGAAATATGGATTAGAGAATGCCAAAAGTGTAAAGACTCCTATGAGCTCGACCATCTCGCTTGATGCAGACGAAGACGGCAAGGACGTGGATCTTACTAGATACAGAGGAATGATCGGCTCATTACTATATCTCACTACTAGAAGACCAGATATTCAATTCAGTGTGGGAATGTGTGCAAGATATCAATCAGCTCCAAAAGAATCACATGAAGAAGCTGTCAAGAGAATTCTCAGATATCTTGTAGGAACTCAGAATTTAGGAATCTGGTTTCCAAAAAGGGGAGCAGAATATCTAATGGGATACTCAGATGCAGATCATGGAGGATATAAGATGGACAGAAAAAGCACCAGTGGACAATGTCAATTTTTCGGAGGGTGTCTTGTCTCCTGGTCAAGCAAAAAGCAGAATACTGTGGCAATCTCCTCAACTGAATCAGAATATGTAGCCACTGCCTACTGTTGTGCTCAGATCTTATGGTTAAAGCAACAACTACAAGATTTAAGAATCAACTTACATGAGATTCCAATCCTATGTGATAATACAAGCACAATAAGTTTGTCCAAGAATCCAGTCCATCATGCCTGAACTAAACATATCGATGTTCAACATCACTTCATTCGGGACCATGTTCAAAAGAAAGATGTAAAGGTTGAGTTCATCCCCACTGAATATCAAATAGCTGACATCTTCATGAAGCCTTTAGATCAACAAAAGTTCAACTTCTTTTGAAGAGAATTGGGAATGGTAAATCCCAATGAGTTGTAAGAAATCTCACATTATCTCTAAAATTTCAATATTTAAATTTAATGTTTTGATGATTAGATAACTAACTTAAGCATCGGAGTAGATAAAAATTTGTTTTGCAGGAAGTTCTGTTTTGTCAAAGAAAAACAAAGGTAAACAGAGTATGGAATGATCGAACAAGAGATCGATAATCATAAAGCCACAAAGAAGTAATTTATCGATCACCTGATCGATAAATATAGCATGTGTGGAAAATGAAGAGATTCAGAATGATGATTATCGATAAGCTGATCGATAAATGGATTATCGATTAGAACATCGATCAGAGCGCCAAGTTCTTAAGACACTTCTTTCAGAATTGGTAAGCATTAATTGATAAGCTGATCAATAAATGGATTATCAATCAAATGATCGATAAACAGACCAGGTACGCGTTTCTGTTACTTATTTTATCGATAACATGTTCGATAATTGCTTGATCAATAACTTGATCAATAATTCTATTCTGTGTTTTTATGTGTTCTTCATATTTATCGAACACGTGATCGATCATCACTTGATCGATAATTCTGAAGCTTATAATGGTAAATTTTTGAAACCCCTCTATCAGTTATCGAACCCTAACTCGAACATTACCCGTCCCCTGTTTCTCGCAACGGTCAAGAATCACTATTCTATTAAATTTCCAACCTCTCTTCTACTCGAATCCATCCCTACTACCTTTTCGACCCTCAACGAGCTCAAAACACATCCTTTCAACCGATCAATCTCTTAGAAATTCCTCCGTATCTCAGAAATGGTGCGAGTGAAACAGCCGAATGTGGAAAGGAAGAAGGGTCGGAGAAGCAAGTCCAATCAAGTGACACTACTCCTTCAGGCACTCGGAAGCAATATAGACCGAAAGTAAGGGAAGAATCATCCAAGAAGAAAGGTGTTCTGAAAATTTGAGAAAGTCAGACCGAAGAGCAACCGGTTCCTCTAAGAAAATCTCCCCGGTCTAAATCCAAGTTGCTGGTAGTCACTGAGGAATCCGAAACCGAGTTAGATGATGGAGCCTCAGTTCAGAAAGCTGTGGAGACCGTATTGAGAATACCTATTCCCAAGCAACCAAGGTCGAAAAAACAAAGAGCCAATAAAGGGATCGCACGGCAAATCCCCCCTGAAGGTATATCAACTGAGTTCTCTGAGTTGTTAATTGGCAATCTTGATAGTGAAGTAAATATAGCAAAGTATAAAGCTGATTTTGCCAATAGAAGATTCTTCCCTGTGGTATCTCTGGACATAGATAGCCTAAAGAAAAATAAGCAGATCAATCTCGACTTAGGTGACCCACTGCAGCACTACTCTAATTGGCCAATTATAGGTAGTGAATACTGTCTTGAGGAAGTTAAGAGATTCTACTGCAATATGGAATTAGTAAAAGAATATGATGATAAGGACAATCTCATAGAAGATTATTTGAAGGTCACACTAAGAGGCAGATCGTTCAAAATCACTAGTACTAAGTTGAATGAGCTACTAGGGACTCAGGAATTTGTAAGAGGGGGAGATATGAATGAGATAAAAGCATACAGAATTTTGATGCAAAGTGATGATTACCCTAGTGAGCTAAACTTTCCACCTAAGCAGATGTGTGATTTTTATCGAATAATCCATTACATCTACTCTAGGAGCATGATCAATAAATCTGGAAGTTTCTCACACCTTACTCAGGATGATTATCTTCTTCTGGCTCGGATTATTAGTGGGGAGAAGATAAATATTGGGGATCTAATCTACACTGAGATGAAGGACTTTGTCCTTAACAAGTGCAAATCCACCCCAATTCCCTACCCTCAGCTGGCTACCTACCTCCTACAGGCACATAATATTGCCCCATTTGAGCCTGGAGAACTCAAGACTAAGGTTCCTGCTTTTAGTCTCACGTAGCTCCACAATATGAGAATTCTTGTTCCCTTTACTCCCTCACAGAAGATATCTCAGAAGGATAAAGGGAAACAACCAACTGCAAGTACCTCTAGGACTCAGGATGAGGCTGAATCCACTGCAGCTCCCTCTCATGCCCTTGGACCATCTTTTATGGAGAGATCAATCAGGGAGATGTTTCAGACTGAGCTTCAAGAGTTTGAGAGGAGAGTATACATCACCGTAAGAGAGTATAGGGAAATCTCATATAAGAAGCTTGAGGGCATTTCCACCATCCTGGACCTTCACCGACAAGCCATGGTGGTTTTGGAAAAAGAAGTTTCAGAGAGATTTGATTCAGTAGACAAAGAGATAAGAGAACTCAAAGGAATGGTAGCTTCTCTCTGTAACAACTTCACTGCCCCCAGCACTAGTTTCAGCTATGAGGACCTCTTATCTTATCCACCCTCTCCTCCTCACGATGAGCCTGCACCTCCTTCCTCTCCCTTACCCACTTCTCTTATTACCACTTCTCCTTCTGTCCCATCTACCTCTGTCACTACCTCTACCACTCTTGCTCTCATCACAGTCCCTTAGTCAGTTCCCTCCTTACATTTTCCATCATTTTCTCCACTTTCTCGTCTTCCACCTCTTCCTATTCCCTTGACCATTCCCACTGTCCCTACTCCTTCCCCCTCATCTGATGCTGACAAAAAGGGGGAGAAGAAAACTGATATTGATTAGATGTTTCTGCTGTTTATTTTTCTGTCATTTGTGTTTCTAATATATTTTACTGCTGTCATTCTTGTTACTGATGTATTTTGGCTACCGTTGAATGTTGACAGCTTATGTTTGACAGTTTATGCTGTCAATGAATATTTGTTGCTTTGATCTGTCCATTGTCTTAATTTTTGATGTTTCTGATGCTACTTGTTTAATATTTCTTACTTATGTTTTGTCATCATCAAAAGGGGGAGAATGTTAGGATTATGGTTTTAATGATAACAAAGTAAGATAAAAGTGGTTCAGTGTGTTGATCGATCATCTGATCGATCAAGTGTTTATCGATAAGCTGTCAGATAAATTGACTGTGTAAACAAGGAACATAACTGATATTTTGATAGATAAGCTGTTCGATAATCCGCTGATCAATAAAATGATCGATCATTATTAACATAGAGGTTATAGAAGTTTACTGTGAATTATCGATCACGTGATCGATAATCAAACATGAAATAGATAAGACAACCAAATCTGAAGTGTATTTATCGATCACATGATCAATAAATCAGTTATCGATAAAGACTCCGATAAATGGTAATACACTTTACTTGTTATGCACTTTGATTCTGTCATCATTTATCGATCACATTATCGATCAACCAGTTATCGATAATATGATCGAATATTGTTCGTTAACTCTCTAAATACAGGTACTTATTAAAGCTGCTGATTGATAACCTGATCGATCACCAAATTATCGATCACATGATCGATAATTAGTGTTTCATCTGCTCTTACTTGATTTTTTTATAGCAAATTATCGATAACATTATCGATAATTGAACCATTCTGCATAGTTCTTTTTCACATAACATGATCGATAAAATGCTTCAGGATAAAGTTTCTGTCTCACATTTTATCGATAACCTGATCGAACATTCACTGATCGATCACCTATTCGATCAATCTATTTATTCTTTGCTCTTGACTGAATATTTTTTACATGGTGTTTATCAATAACATTATCTATCATAAGTTTATCGATAATGTGTTCGATCAACATTGACTGAAGTTTCATTTCTGTAACATTTGGATTATCGATAATCTGATCGATCAACATGTATTCGATTAACTGATCGATCATGAAACTCCTTCAGTTCAATTTCAATTAGCTATGATGTTTCTCATATTCAATTATCTATTTTCTTTCAAACTGTTTTTAGTATGCATGATCATCTTGATTATTTTGCTAAGTGATTTATGATCAAAAGTGACTCTGATCTTTCTTTGGTTTACATATCAGCATAAGTATCTCTGCTGCATTTTATCGATCACTTGATCGATAAAGCAATGATCCATCACTTGATCGATAATCCTCATTAACTGAGTCAAAAGCTTTCATTCTGATCATCGGTAACCTGATCGATCAACCAATGATCGATCAGCACTTTGATCAAATATGTTCAGATTATTATTCTGTATATTCAACAAACATTTGATTCCACCTGAAAACAATGAATAATCATATTATCACCTATTCAGTTTTGCTTTAAGGTTTACACTGCAAAGATCAACTTATTGAGTAAAAGTTTTGTTGCAAATTACAAAGGAAAATCCCAACGGCTCTTCAACAGATGATTACGTAGCCTGTAACCTACTTTGTCAGAAGCTCAGAAGCATTAATGGCGGAACCGTTACAACTGGGAAAACACACAAATGGAGTCACAACGGCTAGAAGCTCTTTCCGTCTAACGGCTACTTAATGACCTCAACTATAAAAGGCACGAAGAAGCATTAATGAAGGGATTGAATACCCGAGCTACCATTTGTGATCATTTACTGTTGCATTCAATACTCTGTTCTTTCAATATGCTGAGCATCAGTGTTTATCATCTATACACCCTGTAAGAGAGATTACTCACTCATCATTAATTACATTTGTGTGATACTCAAGAGTGTGGACTCTTGAGTGGGTTTGTAACCTTACGGGAAGTAAGGGGGAGTGATTGAGTGACTCAATTACTGTACTGAGGCGCCAAGAGCCCGATCAATCTTGGAAGATAGTGAAATACTCATAGGTGTTCTGAGGACTGGACGTAGGTCAAGTGGTTAAGACCGAACCAGTATAAATCCCGTGTCTTTCTCTCTACAGTGAAATCTTCCTAAACTTACACTCTCTGTTTTCGATAGTATTTATTTTTAATTCCATAAATTTTTATAACTCACCCAATTCACCCCCCTCTTGGGTGAGACTGCCACTAACAACATAAGCCCTAATGACTCATCATCTAAGTGTCAACATACCAAGCTACATAGCCTAAGATTTGTACATGTGGAAAGAGGTAAAAATTGGAGGGCTAAGATTAAGTCTTATGCAAGAAGGGCATATGTGGAATTAGTGAAATATGAAGCCTATAAATACCCCCTGTAACATCCGAACTTTTTGGCCTAGAAGTACCAGAAATAGCCTGAATTAGATAGGCTACTAGACTTCTTTTGAGCAGAAATCCCAAAGATGAGAAAGGAAGTCAAAGCAGTTTCAGGGACTAAACTGCAAAGTGAAAGTTTTCAGGGGCTCAAGTATAATCAAGTTAGAGGCTCCAGTAAAGTCTCGAAGGCCCAGAGAGAGAAAAGAGGCTAGATACAGGCCAAAGGTTAAGTTAAAAACCTCAAAGAGAGGATTATATGAAGCTAAGTCCAAGCAGGGACTAAACCGTAAATTCATAAAGTTATGACCAACAGGGGTAAAAATGGAAGAGTATACAAAGAATTCCAAGAAAATCTCAAAAAATGGGAAATAATATTCTAAGGCTCTTCTGTGAAGAGAAAAGATGAAAATACCCCTGAGACAACTTAAATGGAATTTATGAGGTTAAGGCCGATAAAAAGTACATGATTTGAGGTAATTATTTAAAATAGCAAGAGACCTCAAAAATGTATACAAAAATGAGGTTAAATGGTTGAAAGGTTGTAATAATTTATAAAATTAGTCCTGTAACCAAAAGGCCAATGGAATGGCTCTAATAAATTAAAAACCCGGTTATGCCGATAAAAGGGTATTTTGGTAAATGAATTTTATGCAAGGCTTAAAGGAAGTGTTATGGCCTAAGAAAATTCATAGATATTCTCTAGAATTAAAGGGAATTTATGGAGTAGATAGAAGAATTTTCTGAGCTCCGAAAGGCCATAAAGAAAGCCGGAGAAACGTGGGCCAAATAAATTCGGAGGAAACTTATGAAATAAGTTTGATCCAACGACTAGAATCTAATCTCCCTTCTCCTCCACCACATTCTTGACACTTGGCACCTTCTAGATGAATGAGGTAAGCATGATGTAAGAAAGTGATGCAATGATGATGCAAAAGTCCACTTGAACTTCCAAGATTGCCCTTACTCCTTCTTCTAGCTACCAAGGGCATTTTAGTCCATTCAAACCAAATTTTTTACTATAAATAGACCCTCCCTCCTTCACATTTTTGGCCAAGCTGAAGAACACTAGGGGAAACTCTTGCAATTTTGATTCTTGAAGCTTAAATCAAGAGGAAGACACCTACTTTGATCAACCAAGTTTAGATCTAAGGTTAGTAAGTTGTTTCCTCTTGTTTCTTGCTTTGAATCTTTGGTTTTTATGGTTGAAAAGTTTGGTTTCCCTTAGGGCAAGGTGCCGGCCAAAATTAATAAGAGCTAAAGGAGGATGATTTTGATGTTAAACTTGGTTAGAACACATTGATTAAAGGTTGTTTCAAGTGGATCTATGTGGAAATCAGAAGCATTATGTGATGATTTGATGCCTGTTTTGAATAAGTTACTTTTTGTATCTGATTCTGAAATTTGGTATGTTTAAAGTACACTCTGTAAGCTTTAAATCCATGGGTAGAACACTTCATTTAGATATGTGTACGATTTATGGTGATTTTTCAAAGTTAGAGTTTGAAATCTGGAAACAGTGTTAAACTTTTGGAAGAGTGTCGAGTTCCGTACAATTCTGGTATTGTTCAACGTATAATTGGTTCCTGAAACTATTTTTCCTTTAAATTTAACTTAAGGAGCTTTCAGTGGGACTTGGAACAACTCAATTTTTATTTTTCTAGAATTAGATATGAATTTTCAAAGTTGAGTAAAAATTCTGGAGTTTCTGCGTGAACAGTACCCACGAACCAAAATTTCCAGATTTGATATTCTTGAATCTAAAGCCATCTAAAGTGGTTCTAATTGACAAGAAATAGATCTTAAGGATGGAAAATGATGAGATTTTTGTTTGAAAAGCTAGAAAGGGGTTGAGGTTCAAGAGAGCTAGTCTTGAACTTTATGTAATCTAGAGGTCCTAATGGATTGTATGATCAATGTGACTATGTTTAGGACATTTGGAACATCCAAGAGGATGTTTGGTGATGTTGACTGAATGCCCACATGGTTGGAAAGTCAAGGGAGTCAAAGGAAAAGTAAGAGGAAAGCTTGAGGTGCAAGGTAGTGAACTTACCTATTGTCATTGCTTGATGTTGTATGCTTGTGTGTTGCCGTGTACATGTTATTGAATATTATTGTGACATGTTTTAGCTGCTGTAATTGCTATTCATGATGAGTAGATTATGTCTCCATGGCCATGCATCAAGAAGTTAGCTTTGGGCATGCTAATATGTCACTAATTAACAAGAGAATAAACAAGTTACATGTAGTGCATTAGCATCCATTTGTTGAAGCAAGAAAGAAGAACAAGAAAATCAAAGAGCATTGGATTAAGGTAGTAAGATTTAATTGACCTTAATGTTGAATGTTGTATTGATTGCTATGCAATTTCATGTGCTATTATGTGGTTGAACTAAATGATGAGGATGATGATGATTGTGTAGCTATACTCCTTGCTTTATGTGCCTTGGCAATTGCATGTTAGAGTGCTACATGTATGAGGTAATGTAGTTCCCCATTAATAGCAAAAGGTTGAAATGCTTGTGATTGATGCATGTTAATGTTTTGGTTGATTGGTCTTGCTAGTGGGATTTTTAAAAATCTCATCCCCCAAATATAATGTAACATTTTAGGACCTGAAATTCTCAAGAGCAAGCTACAGATTGGAGACTAAATTATGGTGTTACACCATAAAAATTCGTAGACATTTGATTATGTATAAATTCCATGGTTGGTGCTGTAATCCCTAAGCAGGACGTTAGTTTAGAGCCACATTTTATTTAGTTACTGAATGAATTTCTGCACAAAGTTTGGTATGGTTAGAGTTGACGTCCTGAACTTCAAATTGATAGGAAGCACGTTAAAAATGGCCAAGAATATAATTTTTAATGATTTTTCAAAGTTAAGGTTCAGAATCTAGAAAAAGGATTTTTGCCAAATGAACAGAGCTGAATTTCATAAAAACCTGATGCTTTTTCAAATGGAATTGGTTCATAACCTTATTTTTCTTGAAAGAGCACTCAAAGAGCTTTTTATAGAATTTTGAACCACTCTATTTCGATTTTTGTGGAATAAATTATGAATTTTCAAAGTTGGGCCAGAAAACTGGATTTTTACCCGATGAACAGTAAAAATCCGAAAATCAGCGTTTTTCATGAATTTGAGCCCAAGATCATCCAATGTGATCCAAAATGGTTTTAATTAAACCCTAAGTGGATCTGATAGTAAGGTGTGATAGGAAGTGGAGGTAATCAAAGGAAAAGCAAGAGGAAAGGTTGAAGTCCAAAGGTAGTGAACTTACCTATCGTCATTGCTTGATGTTGTATGCTTGTGTGTTGTTGCGTACATGTTATTTGAATGTTATTGTGACATGTTTTAGGTGCTGTAATTGCTATTCATGATGAGCAGATTATGTCTCCATAGCTATGCATCAAGAAGTTAGCTTTGAGTAAGCTAATATGTCACTAATTAACAAGAGAATAAACAAGTTGTGTGTAGTGCATTAGCATCCATCTAGCATGATTAATATGGTATTGTTTGCCATTGAGATTCTCTCGAATCTCACCCCCTCCCTAACTAACCATTTAGGTCAATCAATGATGGGCAATAATGGCATGAGAAGCAAGGAGAAGAAAGTGGAAAATTATTGATGTTAATGAATGAGATTAATATTCAATGTATAATTCTCCTACGCTGTAAATTATGTTTATGGATGACTTGATGCAATTTATGTACATAGAAGGCTTATGGCATGTATAAAAATGTATGATCATGAATGGGAAAGAGTAAACCCAAGTTATGTATGCCAAAGAAATAAAAAGAATTAAAGCAAGCAAAGGCGAAAGGATAAAACATAGGTCCTAGAGCAGTTAGTTTTGAGCTTCAATTTGACCAATCAAATGAATGAGTTAAGCCACAAAGTTGTGTAGACTTATAGTACACATCATAAGCTTTAAAATAAGGGGTAGATCACCTCAATTGGATGCGTACACAAAGAGATATGAATTTTCAAAATTGAGGCATTGAATCTGAAAGTTCCAGATTTTACCAAATGAACAGTAATCTTTATTGATTAAACTATACAAATTGGGCAAAGATAAGCCCAATTGGATATTTTTTCCTGAAAGAGAATCAAAATATCTTTTTGTAGAATTTTGGAAAATCTCCATATAATTTTTCTAGAATTAGTTATGATTTTTCAAAATTAGACCTATAATCTGAAAATTGCACAGTGAATAGTAATTGCCGAAGAGTAATGTCCTAACTGAGATTTTTGAGCTGAAGATCATCTAAAGTGGTCTAAAATAAATCAAAATGGACTCTAAGGTATTATGTAAGTAAGGTGTGACATTTTTTGTATCAGAGCTGAGGTTCTGGCATAGGAAAAAGAGAACTATCTGCAAGGATTTAGAAAAGTCCAGTTCAGATCAGAGCTGGTAATGGAATACTAGCTAAGGTCCAACTAAGGTTATAGATTGGAGGTGAATGCTCTAGGGAAAATAACCATTGAAGATCGCTAAGAGGTGATGTTTGAGTCCTCAATTAGATAAGAAATCATACAATAAGGAAGGTAGCCACTGATTAAAGATAAAGAAACTTCCCTTTAGAGAAAGAAAGGATAATGGCTCATAAGTCGGATAGAGGTATGAGTCTAAACCATAGCAGAAAGGGGTCAAGTGGCAACCTAAGTTAGATACAGTTAGTGTAGCCTTGATATAAGGTTAAGCAGCATAATCAAAGTAGCTATCTTTGATTTCTAAATGGAATAAAAAGCTAAAAAGAGCTAAAGATAACTTTCTGCCGCCAGTGATCCCTAAGGATAGGGCAAACCAAAAGTGCTAATGGCCTAAAGATATGAGCTAGACCCTTCCTCAATTGACTAAAAGGAACTAGCTGACTTAGTTGGGGATTACAGTGAGGCTAGGACATAAAAGTCCTTTAGGCAGTAGATGTAACACCTTACGTTTGCGACTTATATTATGCCAAGTTAAGATATTCAGAAGTGCAATTTAAGGTTACCAGGTTGAAAAACCCAAGTTTAAAAATTTCCTTTCCCGCATTACTATTCACTGTAACCTTAAACTTGGCATATCTTTGGAAAATCATAACTAATTCTAAAAAAATCGAAACAAGGTCGTTCCAAGTCTCACTCAAAGCTCTTAACATTATCTATCAAGGAAAAATGACCTCAGATTCCAATTTAATCAGAAACACATCCGATTTTAATTTCAAAAAGTACTGTTTATTTGGTCATTTTTCTATTTTCCAGGATTTTTGCCTAACTTCGGAAAGGCATAACTTCTTATACAGAGCTCCGATTGTGACACTTTACTACTCATTTTAAAGGGAAAAATAAGATCTATTTGCATGACACATTTCAGGGAAAAAGTCAACCATTTGACCAGGGTCTTTGTTGGTCAAAGTTTGGTCAAATCTAGACCATTTTTATCCCCCTTTTTCACTAATTCTAGCACCATTTCGTTTTTCACTACCAGCATACCATAATCACATATAAAGGTGCTCTACCATTAATATACATTCAAAAAGGTTATCATCATGTATTCAAGATCAGAATATGTTTACATGGCTTGAAAGAGAAAGGTTTAAAACCGTATAATACAATACATAACTCATAACTTCCTCAAGCCATGATTATTTCTTTTCCCTTCTCCTTGGAAGTAGTGGCACCTAGGATATCATGTTATAGGAGGAATGAGATTTCATAGAAATCCCAGTAGCATTGAACATACAACCATCAAGTCAACATGTATAAGATGTCATGCTACATGCAGTAGAATAACATTGCTAGTCTTTATGCCATGCCATAACCATTCTGTATCCATGTCATCATATCATGGAGCATATAATCATTCTGGTCAAAACTCAATCATACAAGAGCCAAGGCATACATTGCAAGGAGTTCACATCATCTGTACATGAACATTCTCATGGCACATAAACACACATAGCAGAAACACCAAATACAGGTCAACAAAATAATTGCAAGTTCACGCTGTAACATCTAGATTTTTGGGCCTAGAAGTATCAGAAATAGCCTGAATGAGATCAGCTACTAGACCCCTTTTTAGTAGAGGTTTTAAAGATGAGAAAGGAAGTTAAAGCAGTTTTAGAGACTAAACTACAAAGTGAAAGTTTTAAGGGGCTAAAGGGTAATCAAAGTTAGAGACTCCAGTAAAGTCTCAAAGGCCCAGAAAGAGAAAAGAGGCTAGATACAGACCAAAGGTTAAGTTAGAAGCATCAAAGAGATAGTTTTATGAGATTGAGCCTAAGCAGGGGTAAAACTGTAAATTCAGAAAGTTACGGCCATCAGGGGTAAAAATGGAAAGTACTTAGAAAATTCTAAGAAAATCCCAGAAAATGAGAAATAATATTCTAAGGCTCTTTTGTGAAGAGAGATAATGAAAATATCCCTGAGGTAACTTAAAAGGAATTTATAAGTTTATGGCTCAATTTGAGATGTAGAGGTAGATTTAATTGTTTGAGTCATAAGGAAACCTCAGAAAATTATGATAAAATGGGGATGTATGATCTAAGAGACTGTAGAAAATTATAAAATTAGTTTCATCCCCAGAAGACTAGCAAAATGGCTTTAAGAATACTTAAAAGCCAGTTGTGCCGAAAAGGGGCATTTTAAAGAATGATTTTTAAGTGGGGCTACAGGTTGAGTTATGACCTGAGAAAATTCACAGATTTTCTGTAGAATATGAGGAATTTTATGATATTTTTGGATGAATTTTTGGAGCTCTGGATTGAATAAAATGCTCCAGTCAAATATTAAATCATTTTGTCCCCTAAATAAGAGACAAAACCAAAGAAAATATCTAAGAGCCATCATGACGATGCTGAGTCAGCGTGCTAAGTCACTAAGCGTAATCATGACATCGACGACTCATCATGCTGAGTCACCAGAAGATATTTATGGATAGCATAAAAATCAGAACGCAGTATGGGAATATTTTAGACAGTCTTTTGTCTACCTGTTATAGTGAAATCTCTACTGCATGACTCAGTAAGGTCAAGTAGCCTGTCAGCAAAGCTAATTATTTTCATCTATGCTCCTCTAAGATGGCACCATATGTGTACCTTTTATTGGCCAGAATTTTAAGAAGTTGTCCCAGTGGTACAAAGTAAGTCAAGACCCGAAAAATATCCGATACGGTGCAAGATTGGCTTGATAAGTGGAGAAATAATTAAAAAAATATTTTTGCACGAATTTTCCATTTATTTTCTCCCTATTTTAAGGCCATAATTGATGAAAGGACATGAAAGTGACAAGTGTATGGTTAGATGGGAAAAAGAAAATATTACGTGTACGGCTAGATGCAAGACACGTGTACGGTCGGATGCAAGACACGTGTGCAGTTGGATTAAAGACATGTGGCTTGATGATGTAAGCATGATGTCATCATGATGAGGTAAGCATGATGTCATAGGACACTTGTCACTGTAAGATCAAAAGAGAAAATGGACGGTCCAGATCGAGCCACGTATTTTTAAGATCAACGGTCCAAATTCAGTTTGCTTTTCTATAAATACCCCCTCCCCTCCCTACCATTTCGTCCTAGCATAAGGAATCCATGGGGAAGCTCTTGCAAAATGGTTTCTAGAGAGAGAAACAAGAGGGAGAAAGAAAGGCCAAGTGGTTCCAAGCCAAATCAAACTCTAAAACAAGGTATGTGATGGTTATAGCACCTGATTTTATGCCTATTTCGGATTACTTACTGTGTGTATCTGATTCTGAAATTTTGCATGCTTAAAGTACACTTTGTGAGATTTAAATCCATGAGTAGAACACTTCATTTGGATATGTGTACGATTTATGGTGATTTTTCAAAGTTAGGGTTTGAAATCTGGAAACAGTGTTGAACTTTTGGAAGAGTTTCAAGTTCCGTACAATTCCGGTGCTGTTCAGCGTAGAATTCATTCCTGAAACTAATTTTCATGTAAATTTAACTTAAGGATATTTCAGTGAGACTTGGAACCACTCAATTTTGATTTTTTTAGAATTAATTATGAATTTTCAAAGTTGAGCAAAAATTCTGGAAATTCTGCGTGAACAGTACCCGCGAACCAAAATTTTCAGATTTAGTATTCTTGAATCTAAGGCCATCTAAAGTGGTCCTAATTGAAAAGAAATGGATCTTAAGGATGGAAAATGATAAGATTTATGTTAGAAAGTTGGAAAGAAAACCCTAAGACTAAGAGAAAGGGTTGAGGTTAAAGAAAGCTAGTCTTGAACTTTATGTAATCTAGTGGTCCTAATGGATTGTATGATCAATGTGACTATGTTTAGGACCTTTGGAACATCCAAGGGGATGTTTGGTGATGTTGACCGAATGTCCACATGGTTGGAAAGACAAGGGAATCAAAGGAAAAGCAAGGGGAAAGCCATGTTACAAGGTAGTGAACTTACCTATACTGTGTGCTTGATATGTATGCTTGCATGATGTGATTGTGTTGCCATGATGTGACTAAGCTATGATGAAATGTTTGCAAAGTTATGTTTGCAAGTTTATATTATGTTTTGCCTTGGCAATATGTTATGGAAGCATGAAATGCTTTAGCTTACTTTCCATGGCATTCATGTGTTAATGTTATAACATGTCATGCATGTGCATTATGTCTTGCATGCTTATGGGTAGTGTTTGCTACTGAGATTCTCCCAAATCTCACCCCTCCCTAACCAACCATTTAGGTCAATCAACAATGGGAATAATGGCATGAGAAGCAAGGAGAAGTAAGCGGAGAATTATTCTTGTTAATGGATGAGATTGTTGATAAATGTATAATTCTACTATTTTGTGAACTATGTTATGGATGCCAATGATGCCATGTATTTAATTATAATATTTATGACATGAATGAAAGTGTATGAGCATGAACAGGAAAGAGTAAGGCCATGTTATGTATGCGAAAGAAATAAAAAGAATTAAAGAGATGTTAAGGGATAAAACATAAGTCTTGGAGCAGTGAGTTTATAGCTCCAGTTTGACCTATCAAACGAGTGAGTTAGGTCATAAGATTTGGCAAGCAAAGAGATCTGATGTTTTTCTTTAAAATGAAGGGTAGTTTGCCCAATTCCGATAACCGAGCAGAAAGTTATGCCTCTCCAAAGTTAGGCAAAAATACAGTAAAATCCGAAAATACCCAAATGAACAATAACTTTTTCAAAGGAAATTGAGCTTGAATTTCAAGGCAATCAGTTCAGAAACTATTTTTCCTCAAAATTTTATCCAAAGAGCTCTTTGTAGAACTTGGAATCACTCAATTTCAATTTTTCTACAATTAGTTATGAATTTTCGAAGTTTGTCACATTTTAAGGTGACAATGAATAATAACCCGTAAATGAAAATTTTCAAACTTGATTTTTCATCAATTGTAGCCTTCAAAAGTGATTCCAAATGCTTCCGCAAGGAAAGTTAATTGATTTAAACATGAGGTGTTACATTTTTTTGGTATCAGAGCAAATGGTTCTGGCAACCAGAACAAATTTAAAATTTAAAATTTTTATGCTCTGAATTTTGAGGAAAATAATTTACACTGTTCATTAATAAATTTATTTGGTCATTTGGATTACAGAAAGCTTAGGTGTTTTCTCCGAAAGAAATAGACATAGAAGAGAAGTAAGGAATGATAGAGAGTAACCTGAGAAATAGGTAGTCGTTGCTAAGTGACTTCCCCTCAAGAGAGGAATGGTTAAGCTGAGAGAGCTTGACCAAGGAATGAGTTAAAGTTGAAAGACGTCTCCAGAGGGTAATGGCTAAGAGTATGGTAAGCCAGTAAAGAATAGGAGTCTAGACCCAAATAAGGAAGCAAGGTGACAACCTAGCCTCAGGTGATTGGTTAAAGGTGCCTGACTGGAATGTCATACAGTGGAGATGTTTTAATGATCAATGCCTGCTGTGTAATATGGTCAGTTTATGATTAGCATATAACCATAGAAATGAATGGTTAAGGGTACAGTAAGCCAGTCAGAGGTATAAGTCAATGCCCTAGTAAGGGAACTGAATGTCAACCTGTACCTTAAGTAATCGATGTGACCTCTATAGAGGCAAGGTAACAGGATGAGATGTTTGAGGTTTGTTCAAATCCCTGAATAGAGGTAGAAATCCCTAAGGGATAGTGAACCAAAAGGGACAGAGATTAGATGATAATGAATGAACTTGGAATCAAAAGTTTAGAAACTATTTTTGCTCAAAATTTTATCCAAAGAGCTTTCTGTAGAACTTGGAATCACTCAATTTCAATTTTTCTACAATTAGTTATGAATTTTCGAAGTTTGTCACATTTTAAGGTGACAATGAATAGTAACCTGTAAATAAAAATTTTCAAACTTGATTTTTCATCAATTGTAGCCTTCAAAGGTGATTCCAAATGCTTCCGCAAGGAAAGTTAATTGATTTAAACATGAGGTGTTACACACACTATCTCAGTTCCACGCTTAATGTTTCCTCCTTGTTTCCTTGCTTGAGATCCTCCTAGGTTTCCAGAAAATTGCCTATCAACCATATAGTAAGGGTATGGTAAATTCCATATCCAGTATACAATTCTTTTTCTATATAATGCTACCCTTATGCCTTTCAATTTATAATTTCTGTATACCTTTCCTAATCCTTTGACTTTGGTTTGATCAAACCTTAATCCTCAGTTAAGGTCTTGAAATTCTTCCTTAATCCATGATTAATCATGTTTTCTTGGTTAATCATTAACCCTTAATCCTTAATCCAATATTTAATTAAGGTCCTCAAGTCACATAGTCATTAGTACAATATAATCTTCTAAGATTAAGTCACTAATCCCTTATGGATTAACCATTAATCATTCTCTAATCAACATGATTAACCTTTAATCATTCCTTAATCAACATGATTAATCATAATTAATCATCCTTTAATTAGTATAACTAATCACTAATTACTAATTAATCAAGGTAGCTAACCTTAATTACTTACTAATCTTTAATCAAATAACATGATTAATCTTAGCTATCACTAAACCACAATTAATCAAGGTAACTAATCCTAATCTTCCTCAAATAAATAATTAACTAAAAATAATTAACACTTAGGGAGGTAAACGTACCTTAATTAGCTCTTAATCGGCGATTAGAGGTGTCTAACTTTGCTTTCCACCTTTCTCTCTCTTCTTTCTTCCTTTCTCTCTCCTAGAACTCAAGAACACAACATTCCCTCACTAGCAAACCTCTTTGGCCAAATTGTTCATTAAAGGGGGTATTTATAGGCTTTGCTTTTTCAAAATTCCAAAAATGCTCTTCGGGAAAAAGATGCGATCTCGGCTGTCCATTTTTTTTCCACTTTACACATGGACAAATCCTAGAGCACACACCACAAGAAGTTGACACATGGATGGACACCTATTCACCATGTGATTTTCATGTGGAAATAAAATATTATTTTAGCGTTTTGTCTCTTATTTTCCTTTATGCCCTTGAACAATTTGAAAAATTCCAACTTTGCCCTCCCCCTTATTTTTGGCCGAAATATTACTCTAAATATTGGGAGAAAAATGACTCATCCAATATTCAGTGCAATCCACTGATTATTTGTGTATTTTCAGTCCGATTTTCCAACAATCCTGTCCAATTTACTGTCACAAAATTTTGATTTCAACACCTCCTTGAATTCCCCTCATTCCAAGGGTTTTCCAGGATTTTTCTCAAGTTTTAACTCCCTCTATAATTTTCTAAATTTTATTCCGTCAAAAATCAATATTCTACCGATAATAATTCGGTAATAAATATTCTTTAAGCTAACCTCTGTACATCCAAAGGTGGGAAGTAATTTTATAAATTAGGATAATATGTCACATAATTTATCCCTATTTTTCCTTGAATTTTTTAGGCCTTTATATATTTTAAATAATGGAAATTGGCTAGTTTTCCTTAATTAACCAAAAATTCCAATAATTACAAATAATTCCCTGATAAATTATTTTTAATCCTATATTCACCTTCTAAGCCTCAAACATTATTCTGTACCCTCCTTTCTATTTTTCATGATTTTCTGGGAATTTTTAGGAATTTCGGACATTATTTCCAATACTGTCCTTTCTTGACTGATCTTTTCAAAAATGACCGTTATGTCCCTATCCTGATTTTTCCTCATAGCTTGGATCCTCTACCAGTCTACTATACTATTTGGCCTTAGTCAGTCTCAAATCATTCATCAATTAGGATAAAATTATCAGGGTGTGACGGTAGACAATACTATGATAAACAAAGCTAGGTAAGACTGGCAGAGGTTAAGAGAAAGTATATTTCTTTACGTTGAGCCAAGAGCATTGGTGGTGATGAACAAATACAGAAGTGATTACCAAAGGAAGTGATGACTTTCATTGTGGTGAACAAAAATTCTGATCGTGACAAATAGAGACAGTGACTCTTAGATGCTGAGGTGATATCTTGACAAGACTTGATAGACTATGAGGTCACTGAGAGTAAGACTAGTAGAGATCAGAATAAAAGAGAGGTAGCCACTGTTTAAGAGCTATCAGATTCCTCCTCAAGAGGAAGAGTGATGATAAGGAGTTGAACAAGATAATTAGGGGTAAAGTCTGTACACCGCTAAGAGCGTGTAGTGGCCACCTAAGCTGGACGAACTCTTACAGCCTCGTTAGAGTTGGGGTACCATTATAGAGTAGCTATCTCAAGTCCCTAAATAGATAAAAAGAAACTTGGAGGTAGTAAACTCAAGATGGATAGTCTAAGTGAAATTTCTTAGGGATCAAGAAGAAGAGAAAGAGATGAGAATAAGACAGATAACTGTGCAGGGAACTAGCTTCATGAGGTTGGCATGTTGATTGAACCCAATTGTTCTATGTTATTTCATATCATTTTAAGGGTTTTTATCATAGGTTTTGGCTCCTTTTAATGATAATTGTGCTTAATTTTGATTAAGAGTCCTTACTTTGAGTTAGTGTCTTTTTTAGGCTAAAATTGTCATAATTGGTTATTAATTGTATTCAATTGATTTCTAGGACAATTGATGCTTCAAATTGTTGCTTTTCAGTGTAGGACACCTAAGATCGGGGCCAAGATTGAAGACTCAAGGCACAAAGATGCAAAGAGGAGCCTCTACCGTAATTCGTCGCGACACACTTCTTCCTTCACCGCGGCGAACGTCGCCCATCAAATAGGAAAGCTCTCTGCCATGGTTCGCTGTGGTGAACCTATGGTTTCACCGCAGCGAACCCCTCGTATCAGCACATTTCAGACCTGACCATTTCAGGAAAATCTGACCTACCCACCTCCAGGAACCGACCCATACATGTCATTTTCGGGTTAGAAACCCTATTTTGGGTATGGGTGAGGTAATACACAGAGGGGCAGCCACGACCTACGTTTTCTATCATCATCTCCTCTCATCTTTCCCACTGAACCTAATCCTCCATCTCCATCTCCTTCACCTTCCATTTTCCTGCACTTCTTCTTCATCCACCTTCATTTCCTTCATCTCCCCACTGTTATGGCTGAAGATTTAACTCTGGTTGGAGTTGATTCCAAGGCTATGATGAGCTAGGTTTTTCCAACTCTTGAAGATGGTGGAGTAGCATGAGTTTCCAAGTTTCAAAGGGGAGTTTTAGTTTTAATCTTTAGTTTCTAGCTATGTGTTTATGATTTCCTAGGTCTAGGAGTTGTAAAGTCTTAGTTAGACACTTTGGTTAATTCTGTAATCATTGGTTAATGATTAACATTTGTAATTTGGATTGATTGATATTGAATTTTGTGCTTAAATATATGTAGTTGCATATATGCTTCTTGTAACTCTCATGATTCTCTCCTATCTTGCATGGTTATGTTTTGATACTGAGTTGATTGTGTGTTACATTGAGCCAATTGCATGATCATTCCAAAATTACACATTAGGGAAGCTTAACAAAGTTTTCATTAATGAGTTCATTAATGTAAGCTTTGAACTCAATGAGTTATTGAGGTTCTTATTAAGAAAACCTAATGGATTTGTGAAACTCCCAATATTATTATCAAGAGATTTCCTATCAATCATTTCCATTACATTATTATTATCTTAAAACATTAAAAACATAGTATCTTAGGTTTGTTTTCATTGTATTCAGTTTAGGCACCATTCGTTTAAATGTTAAAAACCCAAAAACCCCTTTTCATTACATTGCATGGCATTTAGTCTAACTTAGGTAATTAATTAAGGCTCCAAAGCATGAAATGACTCGAGTTTGCACTATACTGCATAGCTTGGATTTATTTTTGATTGAGAACCCCAAAGCGAACGACAAAAAGGCTCTCGTCACATGTTCTCGATAATGTTAAGAGATATCAGTCACTTGGGATTAGGTTGAGAGGCACCCTTCATAGGGGATATGGTCTTGGCTATGAGTCTTCCTAGAGAAATTAGGAGATTTGTCCTCCGAGTCAGAGTTAACATTGCTCTAGATGGAGCAAGATACCCTGTTCAAGCAAGAAAGGGGAGTAGCCAAGGCAAGGCAAGTGGAGTTGACTGCACCCCAATGGAAGCATGACTAGTCAAGAACAAAGCTAGGGTTTAATGTCCTCTCCTTGTAACTTCTAAAATTAGTTGCGAACAGGATGAGAGGCTTCCTTTTTAGGGATAAGATGTCTGGTTGGCATGCTACAGACACAGCAACCAATAAGAGCTTGCACTCCTTGCGTTTAGAATGCCAAGCATTATGCATGTTAGAGTATGCTCCTACTGAAAAGTGAAGTAGAGGAGAAAGAGAAGTTGCATAAGTCCTCTCCTTGTACCATTCTAAAGTAGCTAAGGAAGGTAAGAGCAGCTAGAGGAGCAAGAGAACTCCTAAGGTAGATGGGCTTAGGCACCTAAAGAAGCATATAGGTGGCCTGAAGAATTGAATGAGGCTTAAGAGAATGATATTGGCTATTGGAACAGTCTTGGGGAATGATTAGTCAAGTTACCAACTAAGTGGAGGTGACTTATTTTATTACTCAACCCTATGGTTAGAATCTCCTAGAGATCTTAAAATGGCTCAAAGTAGTGATAGTATTTTAGAGTCACCATGGATCTTGAAGAGGCTTATGGTAGAGTGCAGTAGCTCCCGAGGTTGCAGTAGACCGAGCCTAAGGGAAAGTGGCTAAGCCATAGGAATAAGTGTATAGTACCTCTTCGAGAAGATGAAAATCAGGGATGAGTTTAAGATACAAAAACCTCCTTCAGTGGTAGACCAGCACAGAGAGAGTACCCACGACTTCCTTCTAGATAACCTTATCATTAATTAGGCTGAGCTCAATTTTCTTTTGATTATAGAGGAAAGCCAAAGTTAGAAGAATTAAGACCTGAACAAGAGGTATTCAAGCTAGCTCTAAATACAGAAAGAACCCCTTGTGATACAGAGATCAACTGAGCATTGACGAGAAGATCCCTAAGAAAAGGCTAGAGTCAGGAATGTAACCTGGAAAGACTCGACTAAAGGTAGAACAAGAAGGGTCTAAGATAGCAAAGTACCAGGGTTTGAGCCTATCAGCATCAGTGCCTCAAATTCCTGTCAGCACTATTCAGTTAAGCATGCTAGGATAAGAGTAGCCCAAGAAAGGGTAACCCTGGGAAGTAATGTAAGAGAGTGTAAAGGCTAGAAATGTTAGCCATTTTTAACAAGAGTGCACTAAGTCTAGTAAGATGGAAGATAAAGTTAAGGTAAGCAAAGATAGTTTAAAGTTGATAAAAGGATTGAGTAAGGTCTCCAAAGACAATATCAAAAGCACCTTACCGAATGACTCCTAATGAGATGGCAGAGCTAAAGAAACGGAAAGGAGATTCATTAGACCTAGCGTATCTCCTTAAGGTGCTCTAGTACTCTTCATTAAAAAGAAAGATGGTAGTCTAAGGTTAAGTATAGACTACCAGGAGCTGAATAGGTAATGATAAAGAATAAGTATTCCAATCACAAATCGATGATTTACTGGACTAGCTAGTTAGAGCTACAATATTCTCAAAGATCAATTTATGGTCAAGATACCACCAACTGAGGATGAAGGTTGAGGACGCTCCGGAGATTGCTTTTAGGACCTGTTACGACAATATGAGTCCTTAGCAATGCCGTTGGTTAACGAATGCCCCTGCTACTTTCATAGATTATATGAACCGGATTTTTACTCATACTTAGGTTGGATGTCATAGTCTTTATCGATGACATTCTTGTGTACTCTGAATCTCGAGAGGAACATGAGCAGTAGTTAAAGACTACTCTGAGTACACTAAAAGAGAAATAGCTCCACACCAAACTTACTAAAGGTGAGTTCTTGTTAAATGAAGTTAGATTCCTAGGCCACATAGTTTAGTAAGAAGGTGTGGCCTTAGATCCCAGTAAAGTTGAAGTGGTATGTAACTGGGAACAGCTCATAACAGTAACGAAGATAAGATGTTTCTTAGGGCTGGCAGGTTACTATAAGAGATTTATATAGAACTTTTTTGGGTTTGCCTAACTGCTAACCAAGCATACTAAGAAGAGTCAGCAGTTTGTGTGGGACAGTAAGTGTAAGGCAAGCTTTCAAGAGCTGAAAAAAAGGCTAACCTCTACTCCAGTACTAGTGATCCCTGATCCAAAACTACCCTATACAATGTGCACAGATGTGAGTAAATAGGGATTGGGATGTGTCCTGGTGCAACAAGGCAGAGTTGCCACTTATGCCTCAAGACAGCTAAAGTCTCATCAGGATAATTACCCCACACACGACCTTGTGCTAGCAGTGATTGTTTATGCCTTAAAGATATAGAGGCATTAGTTGTACAAGGCGACCATAGAACTGTTCTGTGATTATAAGAGTCTCAAGTACCTGCAAGATCAGAAAGAGTTGAGTATGAGACAGAGAAGTTGGATGGAGCTACTTAATAACTATGACTACCAGATCAAGTACCTTCTAGGAAAGGCCAATGTAGTGGCTAATGCCTTGAGCAGGAAGGTAGTGCAGGCGGCAACCCTAATGATTAAAGAGGGTGAACTATTAAAAGATATAAAGGATTGGGGTCCTATCTAGCAGATACAGTTGACATTTGATGAAGCAAAAGAAGCAGGAACAGAGGTCTTATTGACCGATCAGACTGAGAGAGCTCAAAGAAGGGATGAGTTAGCAAGGACCCTTCGAGTTAAGGTATTAGACCATAAAACAAGAGATTTTGAAATCTTAAGTAAGGGAATATTAAAATATAGAAAAGAGCCTATGTCCCTCCAGCAAATGATTTCAGGAACCATATTCTAGATGAGGCATATAAGAGTAAGTACACGATTCAACTGGGAATGACCAGGATGTGCCAAGACCTTAAGCAGAGGTTTTGATGGCCCGGTATAAGACAAGATGTCACCCAATATAGGATAAGATGCCTCACGTGTTAGAATATAAGCATAGAGCATTAGAAAATGTCAGGATTTCTACAAACCTAAATCTCCTTGAGTGGAAATGGGATAGCATTTCCATGGGTTCTATTATAGGATTACCCCACACATTGTTAGGTTATGACGTGACATGGGTCATAGTGATCAATTGATAAAGTCGACCCATTTCCTAGTGACTAAAGCTAAAATATATGCTTGAGAAATTAGCAAGGATATATGGTAAAGAGATCCAGACGCAATCGACTGAGCCTTCAAGCAAATACAGCTAGTTAAGCAGAAGTTGCTTACAGCCCAGAGTAGACAGAAAGGTTAGGCTAATAGTAGGTGGAAACCATTAAAGTGGAAAAGTTGACACTAAAGTACGTAGGACCATTTGAGATTTTGGAGCTATAAGTCCTGATTAGGATATAGTCAAACATGGTAAATAGGGAAAAAGAAAGGGATATTTTTCTCGGGTAACCTTTTAGTAATAGTCAAACTAGAGGTTTAGATCTAAGAGTCCTAAAAGTAGCCTAAAGAAGGTAGGCTACTAAGTCCTTTTTGAGCAGAAGTCCCAAAGATGAGAAAGGAAGTTAAAACAATTTCAGGGACTAAACTGCAAAGTAATAGTTTTTAGGGGTTCAAGTATTATAATCAAGGCTTGAGGCTCTAGTGAATTCTCAAGGGCCCAGAAATAGAAAAGAAATTAGAAACAAGCCAATGGATTGATTAGAAACCTCAAATAGATGGTTGTATGACGTTAAGTCTAAGCAGGGACTAAACTGTAAATTCAAAAAGCTAGGCCAATAGGGGTAAAAATGGAAAGTATACAAAAAATTCTAAGAAAATCCCAAAAAATGAGAAATAATATTCTAAGACTCTTTTGTGAAGATAAATGACAAAAATACCCCTGAGGCAGCTTAAATGGAATTAATGAAGTTATGGCCGGTAAAAAGTATACCGTTTGAGGTAATTATTTAAAATAGCGAGAGATATCAAAAATATATACAAAAATGAGGTTAAATTATTGAAAGTTTTTACTAATTTATAAAATTAGTCTTGCAACCAAAAGACGAGTGGAATGGCTTTAATAAATTAAAAAGCTGATTATGCCAATAGAAAGGGTATTTTAATAAATAATTTTTATGCAAGGCTTAAAGTAAGTGTTATGGCATGAGAAAATTCATAGATTTTCTCTAAGATGAAAGGAATTTTTGTAGTAGACAGAATAATTTTTAGAGCTCCAGAAAACCAGAAAGAAACCCCGAAAACCGAGGACTAAGTAAATAGAGGAAAATATCTAAGGAAAAAACAAATGTTATGATGGCTCATTAATGCATCATGTAAGGCAATCATGACACATGTGAAGGAATTAATTAGGAGAGAAAAGGTAGTGGAATAAGACAAAGGTGAGGTGACGAATATATCAGTGCTCCAGGAGACTAGAACTAAGAGAATAGATCGATAAAGTGCATTGATAAAGTGTAAAGGTACACTTGCTTTTTTACTTGGCCTAGATTATGCCACTTGTCAAGCTCCCTATGGAGAGGATTTTGATTTTGAACATCAATTTTATTTGGAATTATTTTAAGGATGGAAAATGGTTCAAGGAACCTTCACAAGTTGACACCTCACCCTTGTAATTTGAATGAACTTGAGGGGCATTTTGGTCCATTCAAACTAAAGTTTTGGCTATAAGTACCCCACCTTGGAAGAACATTTTGGCATCCATTTGTAGAGGAAAAATTCTACCAAAATTTAGAGAGAAAAACGTGGGGGTGAAGGCCAAGGAGAAGGAACAAGGTTTAAGCTTCAAGATCAAGGTATATGATGGTTATAGCATCTGCCTTGATGCCTATTTAGAATAACTTACTCTTTGTATCTAATTCTGAAATTTGGAATGATTAAAGTGCACTCTGTAAGCTTTAAATGCCTATATAAAACACTTCATTTGGATATGTGTACTATTTATGGTGATTTTTCAAAGTTAGGGTTTGAAATTTGAAAACAGTGTTTAGCCTTTAAAAGAGTAGCAACTTTCATACAATTCTGGTACTGTTTTGTATAGAATTGGTTCCTAAAACTATTTTTCCTTTAAAGAGAACTTAAGTAGCTTTCAATGAGACTTGGAACCACTCAGTTTTGATTTTTCTAGAATTAATTATGAATCTTCAAAGTTGAGCAAAAATTCTGGAATTTCTATCTGAACAGTCCCTGTGAAGCAAAAGTGGTCCTGATTGATAAGACATGGATCTTAAGGATAGGAAATGATGAGATTTATGTTAGAAAAGCTAGAGAAAAAAACCCTAAAACCAAAAGAAAGGGTTGAGATTCAAGAGAGCTAGTCTTGAACATTATGTCATCTCTCAGTCCTAATAGATTGAATGATCAATATGGCTATGTTTAGGACCTTGGAATATCTAAGAGGATGTTTGATGATATTGACTAAAAGCCCTTGTGGTTGGGAAGTCAAGGGAATGAAAGGAAAAGCAAGAGGAAAGGTTGAAGTCCAAAGATAGTGAACTTACCTATTGTCATTACTTGATGATGTATGCTTGTGTGTTGTTGTGTACATGTTATTTGAATGTTATTCTGACATGTTTTAGCTACTGTAATTGCTATTCATGATGAGTAGATTATGTCTCTATGGCCATGCATCAAGAAGTTAGCTTTGAGTAAGCTAATATGTCACTAATTAACAAGAGAATAAACAAGTTATGTGTAGTGCATTAGCATCTATCTAGCATGATTAATATGATATTGTTTACTACTGAGATTCCCTCAAATCTCACCCCTTCCCTAACCAACCATTTAGGTCAATCAATGATGGGCAGTAATGGCATGAGAAGCAAGGAGAAGAAAGTGGAGAATTATTGATATTAATGAATGAGATTAATGTTCAATGTATAATTCTCCTATGTTGCAAATTATGTTTATGGATGCCTTGATGCAATTTATGTGCATAGAATGCTTATGGCATGTATGAAAATGTATGATCATGAATGGGAAAGAGTAAACCCAAGTTATGTATGCCAAAGAAATAAAAAGAATTAAAGCAAGCAAAGGTGAAAGGATAAAACGTAGGTCCTAAAGCAATTAGTTTTGAGCTTCAATTTGACCTATCAAATGAATGAGTTAAGCCACAAAGTTTTGCAGACTTATAGTACACATCTCAAGCTTTAAAATGAGAGGTAGATCACCTCAATTGGATGTGTACACAAGGAGATACGAATTTTCAAAATTGAGGCACAGAATCTAGAAGTTCCAGATTTTACCAAATGAACAGTAATCTTTATTGATTAAACTGTACAAATTGGGCAAAGATAAATCCAATTGGATATTTTTTTCCTTAAAGAGCATTAAAAGATCTTTCTATAGAATTTTGGAAAACTTCCATACGATTTTTCTAGAATTAGTTATGATTTTTGCACAGTGAACAGTAATTTCTGAAGAGTAACGTCCGAAATGAGATTTTTAATCTCAAGATCATCTAAAGTGGTCTAAAATAATTCTAAATGGACTCTAAGGTATTATGTAAGTAAGGTGTGACAATCGGCTCCTCAAAGAGATCGACACCTAGGTTAGTTACCCTATAGTGCAGTTAGCTTCGTTATTATTTTGAAAGCCTAACAACAGGGCTGCATCACATGCATAATGAAGGTAAAAATATTGCAAAACATCAGATTGGGTTATATTAGCTTGGTATAAAAAAATGCATGGCCATAGAAACATATTAAGGACAACATTTCCAGCAACAATCATCGTGTCACAATATCATAAAGTCATCAAATACAAACCAACACATAAACATACCATATCAAGCACATAAAGGGGTAAGTTCACTATCTTGTACTTCAAGCTTTCCTCTTGCTTTTCCTTTGACTCCCTTGACTTCCCAACCATAAGGACTTTTGGTCAACATTATCAAACATCCTCTTGGATGTTCCAAGGTCCTAAACACAGCCATATTGATCACACAATTCATTAGGACTAAGAGATTACATAAAGTTCAAGACTAGCTTTCTTGAACTTAATCTCTTTCTGTTAATTTTTGGATGGGTTAATATAAATTTTGGTCCCTTAACTTTGCTTTCAATTTGGTTTTAGTTCCTTAAATTTTAAACCATAGGTTTTGGTCCCCCAAGTTTCTTTTTATTTAAAATATTAGTCCCTATAACTCAATAAAAACTTGGACCATTTTGCCCCTGGGGGACCAAAACCTATATTTTGAAATTTGAGAGACCAAAACCAAAATGAGGACAAACTTGAGAGACCAAAAATTATGTTAACCCATGTTCTAGCTTTGTAAAAATTATCCTCTTAGGCTAATCCTACACAATTTTACCTAAGGAGTCTAAATATGAGCTTAGATAAATCAAAATCCAACTCCTTCCCTAAAAATCTGGATTGGCCGAATAGGGGGCTTAAGAAATCCAAAAACTCTAACTTTAATTCCAATGCTTGTTCTTTAGGTTTATCCTACACCATTTTCTATTTTAAACTCATTGGAAGCCTTAAAATCATCAAAATCCCATCCTAGGGTGCATAATCATATTTGGCCGAACACTATACCCAATAAGCATATTATACAATTTTTCCAATTTCAATATAGATCCACTTGAAACTACCTCTAATCAATGTGTTCTAACTCAGTTTCACATCAAAAGCATCCTCCCCTATCACTTATAATTTTTTGCCAGCACCTCCCCTTAGGGAATTCCACATTTTTCAACCATCAAACTCAAGAATACAAAGCAAAATACAAGGTAGAACGTAAAACTAACCTTATATCCAAGCTTAAGCAGATGGTGTCACATCCAGAAATTTTATAACCAAGAGTAAGAAAATCTCGGGACATTTAAGGTGTCACACCTTCATTTTAAATCCCATTATATGTTATTTGGAATAATTCAGAATCATTACATGATGCTCCAAGTAGGTAAAAACCAAGATTTAAAATTTTTGATTTCGGTTACCATTCGTGTAACCCCTAAAAATTGGGTCAATTTTGAAAAATCATAACTAAATGTAGAAAAATCAAAGTAGAGTGGTTCCAAGTCTCACACGAAGCTTACGGAATGCTCTACATAGAAAAAATATTCATATGTATCAATTTCTCACAAATCAATACCAGTTTCCACGCAATTATGTACTGTTCATTTGGTAAATTCTAGAATTTCCAGTATTTTTATCCAACTTTGAAAGGCCATAACTCTTTCCAAAAATTTCCAAATTTAATGATCTATCACTTGATTTAAAGCTAAAAATATTTCCTATAAGTCTGCCAAATTTCAAATCCAGATTCAAACATTTGCTATTTATTTCCTGTGTCCCAAGTTTGGTTATTTCTAGGGAAAGTTCATCCCCTGATCATACTTGGTTTTATCTTTTCTTAACCTTTTACCTATCTTTAATCATATGGGCTTTAACACATGCTTAAGCATACATTCTAATATATTTTCACATGTTTACACATAAACATACATGTTTGGCTCCTACTAGGAGCTATTATCCAACAAACATTACATAATTTGTAACATTCCATAACAAGTTCCAAAAGTCATTATAGGGTGTAGTAAATATTCACTTAGTCTCCAGAACTACTTCCTTATCTTTGCCCTTGCTTGAACTCCCTCCCAGGTGGTGTTAAACATAAGAGTGAGATTTCAAAGAAATCCCAGTGGTAAAGATTCACAATTATCATGCATTCATGCAAACACTACGTGCAATGCTTTTGTGCATTTATCTTACTTATGTGTTCATGCTTTTATGACATGGAAAGTAAGCTATCATACACATATTCAGAGGACATAATGCCAAGGCAACATAATTCAAACATTACAATCAACATTTGCAACAAAGCTTAGTCACATCATGGCACACTTTGCACACATATACATTAACACATCAATGTAAGCAAGAAAGCAATCAAAATGTAATTCAATACCACCTTCTAACACTTGGTTCTTGATTTCCTTTAAGTTCAAGATGTTCTCTTGAGGATTTGGCAAGGTACCTATCAAACCAATACCAATGCCAATCATTCAACAATATTCAAACACATTACACATTACTTAAACATTAAAGCCCCTTTCTTTGGATTTCTGGCCTAATTGTTTTCCCTTTGATTTAAGAAACCTCCTTGGCCATTCCTACATGATTTTTCATGTAGAATTCAAATATTAGATCAGATTTTACAAAATCTAATCCCTTCCTTAAGTTCTGGTCAAAACAGAAATGAATTGTACAAATAAAGATGCCAAAATTTCCAACTTTGATTTTTAATGCTTCCAAATTCAATTCCTCAACATATCCCTACACAAAAACACCCAAGGAATTCAATGGAAGCATCAAAACCATCAAAATCCAATCCTAAGTCCATGAATTCTAAATGGCCAAACACCTCCCCTTAGGTTCCTAAATTTCCATATTTGATTCCAATGAATTAAAACATACTTTCATGGCACAAACCTACACAAAATCACATTTCAAATCCATTGGAACCATTAAAACACATGGAATCAAATCCATCCTTGAGTTCTTGATTTGGTCGAAACAATGTTCTTGCACCCTAAGAGTTTTCCTTTCCATAATCCATTCCAAAACAGCACCAAACACAACAACACAAGTTCATAACTCAAATTACTATCCTCTCCTAGAACTTCCAGCAAAACAAAAATGGAACAGTACTTCTCCCTCAATTTTAGTCATGATTTGGCCATTGAAAATGCATCAAGTTAAAGCCTAAACATACCTAAAGGATTCTTAGATTAAAGCTTGATGATTAGCCTTGGATTGGAAGTGGTTTGAAAGGTATTTGGAAGCCAAGAAAATAGTTGTGCAGAACCTCCCTCTTTTATGTCTGAATTTTGAGTGAATTATAGGGGTATTTATAGACCTCATTTGCTGACAAAAACTTGCCCTTGGGCAGCTATTTCTGCCCTAAAATTAAGTGCATAAGTTGGCCAAAATGGGGGGCAATCCTAGCCACACATGCTTTGACTTAATTTCAAGAGAGTTGATCCAGTGGTTGAGATTTTTCCACCCAATTGCTCCAGATGTTTCTTGGGCTGGGAAGCACGGTTTTGGGATTAGTTAGGAAGTAATGGAATTGGTTAGCATAATTTAAAAATTCATTTGGTCACATAATACCTAATTTCTTGCCCCCTATTAGGAAAAATAGCTAAGGGCTTCAAAAATTCCATTTCTTTTCATGATAAATCCCTATTTATTCCAAAAGTATGATCTGAAATTTTTTGGAATTTTTTAAGGCCTCTAGGTATTTATTTCATATTTTCTCCGAAATCAGGTCTTTACTGATAGGAATTCGGAAGTAAATTGCCCATAAATTATTTCCTGCATTTTCAATACTTGGAAAAAATTTTATAAATTCATATATATTCCTAGGGAGTGTATCCATATTTTTCCTTGAATTTTTGGGGCTCTTAGGTAATTAAAATAATTATACCCCTTAAATTACCCTTTATTTTTTCCTATTTTCCCAAAAATAACTATTCTTTTGGGAATTTTCACCAAAATTTATTTTGGGCTATTTTCACTCCCAAAACATCATATGTGACTCAAAAACACCTAATTCCATCTTTTTCTATTTTTAGGGAATTTTTTAGAACCTTTCTTAAAATTACCGTTTTGCCCCTAGGGACCCGATAAAGTCAGTTTCATCCCATTTTGGGTTTTCATGTTTTATTCATACCTTAAACTTATCAATCATGTCTCATTCCATACATTTCTATTACTAGGGTTTTAAATTTTGTGATGTTGCATAAGGGCTAGAATTGGGAAAAAGAAATATGAAAATTTGAGAAAATATGTTAGAAATTCTCAAAATTTTAGCAAATAATTATGAAAGGTAGAGAAAAAGTTCCTAGACAGTATTTGAGGCTCAAAGGATGAAATTATGATGGAAGGCAATAATTATTGAATTTTTAGTAATTATTGAATATTGACTAATTGGGAAAATTGGTTAAAAATTAATTATGGAAAATAGTTTTGAGCCTAAGAAAATTATGAAAAACTAAGGATAAAGTGTCTTGAGAATTATAAAACATTGTACAAGTGATTTTATTCCTAAAATACCCCTAGTTAATCTTTAAACGAATTTAAAGTCTACTTATCCCAATTAGTTTTATTTGGGAAAATTCCAAATAAATACTTATGAGGCTAGATAAATCCCAAGAAAATTCATGGAACTCCTATGGAATTTATAAGAGGATATAAAATAATCAGGAAAGTTTTAAGGAGCCTAGAGACCCAAAAAGGTAACTCCAGAGTAAGAAAACTAATATAGTAAAGAAATTGGTTTTCTTTTCTTTTAATTATGGGAGTAAAGGAGGGCTCTTTTAGAAGAGAAAATTGATAAGGAAATGTCAAGGATCTAACAAAAATTAATTAGGAAGCTTATATCACTAATATAGAAAAAGACGGAGCCAATTCAGTATCAAAATGGTGCTAAAAAAAGTGAAAAGTACACTTATTTTTTCTTGGCTCTCATTGTGCCACTTGTCAAGCTAGGGGTGGAGAGGATTTCAAATTTTAAAATCTTTTTCATTTGGAATTAGATTAAGGAAAGAGGAAATTGAAGAAGGAAGCTTAGCTTGACACCTAAGCATTATAATTCTTTTGAGCTTTTATGCCATGTAGTTAATACTTGGCTTATAAATAGCCACCATGACCCCTTACATTTTGGCCAAACAAGAAACCATAGGGGAGATTATGTTGCTCTTGAGTTTAGAGAGAGGAAGAGCTATTTCTAGTGAGAGAAAGTCCACCTAAGTTCAAGGAATCACCAAGGTAAGCTCTTAAACTCTTTGTTAATTATTGTGGGCTGTTTATATATGATTTTATGTGGTTTTGGATGGCCATTTTCCACGGGGAGATGCTGCCAAATTTTTGAAAATTATGGAAGGGTTTAATCAAAGGTTTAAAGCATAGATTAAACACTTGAAAAGGATAGGTTTTGATTAGTTTTGAGTTAGTTTTGGAAAGAAAATCCAACCCCTGTTCAAGATGATTCAATTCGGCCAAAATGAGATGATAAAGAGGGATTGGATTTTCATAAATCTAACTAGATATTTGAAATATACATGAAAAATTATGTAGAAATAGCCCAAGAGTTTTAAAGAATCAAAGTTGTAAGGAATAACCCAAAAATCAAAGAAAAGGGGTTTGAGGGTTATTTGATTAATATTTTGGATGGATAATAAATTGTAATGTCCTATTGCATTATCAATAGGCTTAGCATCCAAAGAGAAGAAGATTTGCTCAAGTAAGGAAGAGCTTAAAGGAAAGGATAAAGCTTGAAAAAGGTAGCTAGTGTCACATCTTACTATTATATTGACCTAGGTTCCTTAATTAATCATTTTTGACCACATTAGATGGTCTTAGGCTCACTTTTTTCCATAAAAATGCTAATTTTCAGATTTTTACTGTTCATCAGGTAAAAATCCAGTTTTTCTGGCCAACTTCAAAATTCATAACTTATTCTAAAAATCCATTGGGGTGATTCAAAATTCTACTTAAATCTATTTAAGTCCTATTTCAAGGAAAAATAATCTCATTGTCCAATTCCTTATGAGAAAGCGTCAGGTTTTTTAGAAAAGCAACACTGTCCATTTGCCAAAAACCCTGATTCCCAGATTCTGACCATTAATTTTGAAAAATCATTATAAATCGTATACTAGGCCATTTTTAACGTATTAGCTATCAATTTTAAGCTCAGGACGTTATCTTTCATCATGCCAAATTTCATGATTAAATGCGTTTGGGAGCATAATCAAAAAGTCACGTGAACCAGTCAGTGTAAGTGTGCTTCCAGCACTGTTAGTTTAATATTTACATAACCAAAATGAGCTCACGAATTTTTATGGCTAAACCCCACAAATTAGCCTTCAATCTGCAGCTTTCCCTTGGAGCATTCAGGCCCTAAAATGTTACGTTAGTTTTGGGGATGAGATTTTTGAAAATCCCAGTAGCAAATTAACCAACTATAGCACCAAGCAAGCATCATTATTATGCACGATCATATTAGCTACTATTAGTGAACTAACATGCTTATCATTTGGCAAACTCAAACATGCAAAGGCCAAAGCAAGATATTACATAGAGCAGCCACATAACAATCAAGAAAGATCAACCACAATAATAGCAATTAACCATCCAATAAGCAATAATGCTAGTTAGTGGTAGTAGCTAGGTTTAACTTACTACCTTGCTCCAAAAGTCTTAGCTTTTCTTCCTTCTCCTCTTTCCCTTGACAAATATCAAACCCTAACCATGTAATCCATCAAAAAGGCAGCCATAATCATTATCCAACCATAAAAAAGCAAGAACATACATCAAAATGATTTTTGAACCATAAAGTTCCCTCCTTTGTTCACTACTTTTAGATTTGGTTCTTTTAACCCTAAAAATCACTCCTTGACTCAACCCTACATGGATTTTCATGTATATTCCAAAAATGGTCTTAGATTTATGAAAATAAAATTTCTTTTTCCAACCACACTTTGACCGAACCACTAGAGGGTTTAAACCAAAAATCACAACTTTGCTTTAAAGCTTCTAACACTTGCTCCTTTTAGTCTACCCTACACCATTCCTCATTTTAAGCATCATGGAAGCCTTAAAATAATGAAAAAATATCCTAGGGTTCATTTCCTCACTTGGCCGAAATGGAAGTTCAAGAAAACAACCATGAAAAATGCTTTGAAACAACTTAAACTCACTTGCAAACACTAGGATCTAGCTTGTGTTATTGTGTCTTAGCAAGTGTGATGATCAAAACTTCTTTCCCTTTTTTTTATTAATCAGTTCGGTCAGCACAAAGAGAGGGAGGAGACAGATTTTTAACCATAAAAGAGAAAGAAACCAAAGCAAGAACACTTCTAGGACGAAGATCTAACCTTGAAACCTTGCTTGGATGATCAAAGGTGCTTGCTTCTTCTTGTTTTTCTCTCAAACTCTCTCTTTTTCTCTTATTTTCTCCCTTGGCCGAAACTACATCTGAAAATAGGGGAGAGAAGAGCTTGATTAATGCTTCAAAATATCCCAACCACCTTCTTTAATGATAGTCCAAGTGTCATTACCCTACTAAATCTTGATTCCTCTTTCATAATTAACATAATTCCAAATGAAATTAATTACTAAAGTCAAGATCCTCTCCATTTATAGAATGACACTTGGCTAATTCAAATCTTCTCCTTCAAGAGCTTGACACATGGCTTAATAGGATCCCTTGGATTTGCAAGACACCAATCTTGCTTTATTAGTATACTTTAGGCTGTGAGTTTAATTTCTTTTCTATAATTACAGTAGCTTAGCCTCTATAATTATTTTCTATCAAATCCTTAATTTATTCTCCTCATTATTATCTTCCCAAATTGCCCTCTTTGTCTCAAAATTAAATTCCTAATAATTAAATATAAAGGAAAATTAATTTCCTTCCCTTTAGGGATTTTTCCACTTTTCACATTTATTTGGAAAAATCTTGGACACTTGAGGGTCTTCATTTAATTCCATAATTCCTTATAATTCCTTGGAATCTCATAGGAATTTTCTTGAAATTTTATTCCCCTTAAAATATTTATTTGGAATTTTCCAAATAAAATCCCTTAATTAGCCCAAATCACCCTTTAATTCTCTCATAATTTCTCTAGGGGTAATTTGGTCATAAAACCAAATTTATAATTTCATATAATCCTCAAAGGATATTATCCCCTTTTTTTCTTAATTTTCCAAGGCTCGGAAATATTTTTCCTTATTTACATTTGACCAATTTTCCTTAATTAGTCAATTTCCTATAATTAGTTTGGAAAATTACTGTAATTATTTTCCACCAAAATCCTTTGACTTTTCCTTATCATTTTTAATCCTCAATAATTTGAGAATATTTCTTATCTCTAATTACCACAATGCTGGATGTGACAGCTAGCAATGATCATATAATGTTGACTTGCATTGTGTTTATTGCTTTATGTTATGCTATGTTGCTATGCCATGATATGGATGCAATGATGATGTTATGTGATGTATAACTCCATGCATGTAATGCCTTGGCTTATGCTATGTTGAGTGTTATGAATGAAAAGTATGTTATATCCCTTCCATGGTGTATGCATTAAGTGAAAGTATGCATTAGCACGTTCATTTAGCGTAAATACTTTGCTTGGTTAACATTATGAATGTGGTGCTATGCTACTAAGACTCCCATGAATCTTGCCCCCCATGTTTAATAAAAACCTAGGGCCTTCAACTTTAAAAGGAAAGAGCAAGGAGGTGGTCAATGTGTGAAGGAACTTTAATTGCAATGTCACTTTATGACCTTGAAACATTTCATGTGTTTTGGGGATTACTATAATTAAATATTTTGTGATGATCTTATATGACTACTTTATGCAATCACAGACCAAGTATGCTATTTAAATCAACCATGTGATGGTTTAGTTAGCATGCCAAGTTAGATTGCTAAATATGGAAAGAATTGATAGTTGGGGACAAAAGTCAACCATTTGAGAGAAAGGGTTGACCAATGTGAATTGGAGCAATTGAGGGAGTTAATTTTCAAAAATTTCTAGATCAATAGATCTTAATTTTCCCTTTAAAATGAGTAGTAATATGCCATAAACGGATAACTGTTCAAGAAGTTATGCCTATCTAAAGTTTGGTAAAAATGCTGAAAAAACTGAAAATTTACCAAATGAACAAAACTTTTTGAAATTAAATCTGGGCTTGAATTTGAAGACAATTTGTCCCGTGCCTATTTTTCCTCAAAATTTAATCAAAGAGATTCCAATAGAACTTAGAATCACTCAATTTTTTTTTTGACAATTACTTATGAATTTTCAAAGTTTGGCCAATTTATAGGTTGGTGCGAATAGTAACCTGTGAGCAAAATTTTTCAAAGTCCAATTTTTTGAACCTTTAGCCATCAAATGTGATTCCAATTATCTCTAATTGGATGATAATTTGGTATAAAGCTAAAGTGTTATATTTTTGGTATCAAAGCAAAGGTTCTGGCATCAATTGGAACGCTCTGATTTGAGGAAAATTGTTATTGTTCATTCATTGGATAGTTTTGGTCACTATGGTGTGGGAAGGGAGTAGAATGGCTTGTTGTGGCTACAATAGTGGTTCAGACCAGAGGAAACTAGGAGAACCTTTCCCTCAATGGTTCAATGAAGATGAGGACTACAACCTTGTAGTGAACTTTTACTATGATACCTTATGGTAGAGTAAACCTCCGCCTGACATAGCCATAGTTGCTTCCAATAACCCTAAGACAATTGAGGTCATTGAAATATCTGATAATGATGGAGCTGGACCCAGTGTGGTCAAACTACTTCCAATCATGAAGGAATTCTACACCATAAAGGACTTAGCCAAGGATTTTAGGGAGAGCGGCTGGTACATTAAGCTTAATGAGAACCAGTATGTGTATGTATACCTGAGATATCTGGAGGATATCCGCAAGCTCTATTGTTATGTGACTAGGGAAGATGATACCCTAGAGGTTACAGACTGAGAATTAACATTGCTTAGAGTACTCCTAGGACCTGGCTTTGGAGAAATGGTGTGAGAAACATTTGTAATTGTATAGATAGTGCTAGCTTTAATGATCTCTTAGATGCCCTTGAGGTCTTTGTGAGGAATACATTTCCTTAAGCTATATGTATTCTAACCTTGGTAAAGTATAGTATTAAATCTTTTAGATTGTAAATATAAGTGACTGGTTGAAGTATGTATGACTTTGTTGGCTGCTATATAAAGTATGAATGTATATAAAGTATTTGGTTATGAGAATCATTATTCTTCTGTTCCTCTTGTAGTCAAGTAAAAGCATACATTATAGTAAGAACGCAAAGAGGAGGACGAGTGAGTCAGGAGGAACAGAGAGAACAACCCACTGATCCTATTCAAGTAATTATGAATAGGCTAGAGGAGCGCCAGCATGTCACTACTACAGCACGACCATCTACTTCTGTTATAGAGGACCTTTTACTTCTGTTTTGGGGGGACATAAAAAGAAGGGTAGTAAAAAGTACCCCCTTTTTACTTCTGTTTTTGAACAGAGGAAAATAATACCCTTATTCTTGTTTGTTACAAACATAAGTAAAAAGTTCTCATATTTACTTCTAATTTGGCAAAACAGACAAGAATAGTGCCATTATTCTCGTCTTTTTTATCCAAAAAGAAGTAAATATGAGGACTTTTTACTTCTACTTTTTAATAACAGAGGTAAATAATATGACTTTTTACTTCTGTTTTTTAGAACAGAAGTAAAAGTTCACAATTTTTACTTCCTTTTTTCAGCAACAGATGTGAATGAGCCTTTTTTTTTAAAAAAAAAAATCATTTATTGAATAGCTTTCTTGCCGTAAGTTGCACTTTCAACATATACAACAATAATAACTACTTTCCAGCAATTTATCGAGCAAGTTATATATCCAGCCATCATATCAAAATAAGCCATCAATACATTAACTAGTCAAAAACAACAATAAAAGCATCAATAATAAAATGGATGCCCATTCTCTTCTAGTCTAAACGCAAGTATATGCCCATCTTTGGTTCTGTATGACTTTAGCTCTTCAATCACTCCCTCTAGAGATCTATTTATTTGTAGCAAACCTTTTCCCCGTACTCTTCTTCAACTTTCTTGTTTGACATATAGCTAGACATCACTAATGCCGATAAGGTTTGGGAAGCTCCTTTATGACATCTTTCTATTGTACCTACAAAGTATAGTGATATATGAGATATTAAATATGAATGAAAATCCATGCCAAGGGATAGGGGAAATTAAGAGTTAGATTTGGTGTTACTCTTGATTTAACTAAGAGACAACAATATTGTACTAGAGAATATTACAAAAATAAGTATGCAAGTCTATTAGATGAATGGACATATATTGAATAAGAATATACTAGGCAGGAAATCAATAGATATGTGAGCATATACGTACGGAGCACATGGAACATAGACAAGGAAGCGAATAACTTTTTCTTTTCTTTTTCTCAGGTAGGAGCTAAATGAAGAACACATAAATGCATTAACACACAAATCAAATACTCATAGACACAGTACATGTTTGAACAAGTGACCTCTCTCAAAGAGAGCGATTGGTACCGCCCCAAGAGGTAAAAAAACTGAAATAACAAACATATAGTATATTTAAATCATACTAATATCAATCGCTGATTTCAATAATATATATGTATAAAAAATGAATGAGGATAAGCATGTGGGTCATTTCTAAATTGTAGCCATATTATATCAAGAGACGGCAGATACAGAGCATTGGAAAACTAAAAAATTATATTGCATCAAAACTAAAATTACATTGCATCCTTTCTTTAAAGCTCTAGGAATTTTAGAGTAGCAAAGCAAGTTTAGAGCAAGTTAGAATATTATGTTAGAAGAATTAATGCTCAATGAAAAATCAAGTAGGATATCAATTGCCAAGAGTCAAAGAACTATACCCATTACACTAAAATTCAACAATTATCTTCAAAACAATCTCAGAATGTCAGCAACGAAGGAAAAACAATATAATAACAAAATTCACTAAATTTGTTGTTCCTCTCATCATCATATCAATACAATCTAATACACCCATATTGTAAAGGAAAGAAAAAAAAAGGCCAAAAAAACAAAGAGCATAAGAACTTACAACTAGTTGGTTAGTCTCTTGGACAAGCTACTTCGAGGCCTAATTAGGCTATCTTTCAAATAGCTCTCCACAATCCATCTAATTGTTTCACTTGTTGGGTCTTCTTCTTATTCTGCGGCAATTGAATAATAATAACCTTATAAAGGATACTTTATAAGGACTCCTAATCATTAACATAAAATTTCAATACTCTACACTATAAATTTTATGCTATGTGAGAACCAGATGTTAAGCCATTTATCAGTGTTGCTTAATCAAATGTGATGCAACAAGTACAATTACAAAAATTTCATAAAGCTTTTCCAAGTTCGAATCATATTTGTGTAGGCCAGAAATGAATCACCATTCTACCAAGAACTTAAGTTGCCACCTAGAATTTATGAATTTATGCTTCTTTTGTATTTTTGCTTAGAAAGTGCATTGTATTAAAAAAGTAAACTAGTACACCTCAAAGTTCCTAGAAAAACAAAATGCAAAAACAAAAAAAAAGAACATAAGTAAACTGGAAAACAACTCTTCCAACACTAAAACAACAACTGAAAAGAAAAAGCAAAACAGCAATCTTCTGACGCTAAAATAGCTCTGGAGCTTTTCCATGACAATACAAAAGATAAGCATAGTAGTAGAGAAGATGAACACTAAGTAAATATCCATCAAGAGGGCCATGAACAAAGCAAAAGAAAAACTGGATTGGGGGGCATAAAACCCAACCATAAAGGCCACAAACCCATTGACAAATTCCTTAGCTTAATCAAAGAAGCTAAGTTATAATACTGAGCAACAATTTCCAAAACTCCACAACTTCAACAAAGCTTACTACGGGAAACATAGTTGAGCCCAAAAAAACACCACCTCTATTAATGGCAACCCTATCTTGAGAGAAGAAAAAGCTAAAGCCCCATTTAACCTTTAAGAACATTGTGGTAAGCACTAGACAAACTAAAGCTAGAGATTCAAACTAGTGAAAATCATATCTAACCAGATCCTCCATTACAAATTCACACATATATCTCATATTCCAGGTACTCTATGAAGCAAAAATCAAAACAAACAGCATAGCACCTATTCCATATCCATTAATCAACCATTTAGCCCCATGAAGACTACAATAAAGTTAATAGAAAAAAGAGAACCAAAGCTTTTTACCTTATAAATCCAAGACAAAAGATTCTATTCAACCATATTTATAGTAAGGCACTATAAACTTGGTTTTACTATGAGATTCTTCAATCCATCTCCCATAGATTTGAATAAGTATATTCACAGAGTTAACCGAGATCCAAAGCTTTCAACAGTTTTACTTCCCAAGCCTCCATTAATCATCAACTCTTTTTTATTTTCAGCCTCCTTGAGGGTACCGAATAACCACATTCTATTATGAGAAAACACCACCTTGCAATTTATGCAATTTACGCAATTTAAGCAAACCCACATTCCATCATTTGTAACACATATAGAATAATAAATTTCTTGAACTTACCTTATTCTGTAGAACTATCGAAGAAGGAAGAATGCATGACGAACTAGGAGAGGGAGAGTGCAGAATGCATGACTTGCAGAACGCACGTAGGTGACAGTGGGTTCAACGACAAGCTCCTTTGTTTAGTGGAGTCGTCGACTTAGAGAGGGAAGAACACATGACGGACTCAAAGAATGCACACTTCTAAAAACAAAGACTAGAGACACAGCTCCTGCAAGCTTCGTAGTGGAGCAGTGGGTTGTTGGTTGGAAGAGGCAATGTAAAAAACATAGATGTAAAGGGAAGGATTTTTTTTCTCAGCAGGCTTATCAACTTAACTAAGGATGGAATTTTTTTTTCAAAACTTCAATCCCCTTGTCTGTTTTATTAATAACAAACAAGAAGGGGAAGTTCTAGTCTATTTTACTAATGACAGACAAGAAATTATTGGTAAAACAGACAAGAAGTTGGATGTTCTCGTCTGTTTTACCTAACAGATGAGAATGACCAAGCTATTCTTGTCTCTTTTCACAAGACAAACAAGAATACTCACTTTTTCTCCTCTGTCTTTATAAGCAGACATGGATGGGAGAGGTAAAAAGTATATTTTTTTGTAGTGTGTGTTGCAAGAAATGCAAGCTACACAGGCAAGGCATCTAGAGGAAAGGGATACTGCTATAGCAATAGCAATGATAGCAGTAATAGCTCAGCTTAGACCACCTAAGCAAAGAGAACCAGTCCAACCTTAACCAGTCCAACCACAGCAACCTGTGGTAGAACTAGCAAGGCCAGCTATAGAGCAGGATAACCTACAGTAGTGGATTACTCACTTCTGTAAGCATAATCCACCGGCATTTGAAGGAATCATGAATGCCTAAGAAGCAAAGGATTGGATTACTCGGATGGAGAAGATCTTCAAAGTCTTGGAGTGTTCCTTTGAGCAAAAGGCTCAGATGGCAATTTACAAGCTAGAAGGAGAGGTGGATCGATGGTTGAAAAACACTGAGTTGGTATAACAAGCCAACCAAATCCGATTACTTAGGAAAACTTTACAGAGCAATTATGTTAGAAGTACTTCCCACGCTCTGTGAGAGATGAAAAAGAGGCAAAATTCTTAGTGCTGAAACAAGCTGAGAATGAAATGTTCAATGAATACCTGGCCAAGTACATCAGGTTCTCACAGTATTCCACCTATCTTCAAAACATAAATGATGAGAGATGGAGTACAGAAAAGATGATTAGAGGACTAAGGCCCGAGCTGAGAGAGAAGGTTGCACAATGCCAAATAGAAGAATTTAATAAAGCAGTGGAAGTATGTAGGATCATCAAGAGTAGCCAGAATCATCATGGACTAGCTAAAGTAGTCCCGAGGACAGAGAAACCCTCTGTAAGGCTCGATTAAGAAGGAACCTCTCATGACAACAACAAGAAGAGAAAGAAGCTTAACCTAGGCAGGAGGTTCAAGAGGGGCAATGGACAAGGAGGCAGTTTTGACATCACATAGAAGGTAAAGGAATGTGATTTGTGTGGCAAGAACCATAGTTATAGACCATGTCTAATGGGCCAGGATGTTTGCTTCTGGTATGGGAAATGTAACACCGTACGTTTGCATCCTTATATTATGCCAAGTTAAGATATTTAGAAGTGCATTTACAGGTTACTGGGTTGAAAAATCTGAGTTTGAAAATTTCTTCTCTCGCATTACTATTCACTGTAACCTTAAACTTGGCATAACTTTGAAAAATCACAACTAATTCTAGAAAAATTGAAACAAGGTTTTTCCAAGTCTCACTCGAAGCTCTTAACATCATATATTAAGGAAAAATGACCTTAGGTTCCAATTTAATCAGAAACGCATCCAATTTTAATTTCAAAAAGTACTGTTCATTTGGTCATTTTTTTATTTTCCAGGATTTTTGCCTAACTTCAGAAAGGCATAACTTCTTGCACAGAGCTCCGATTTTGATGCTTTACCACTCATTTTAAAGGGAAAAATAAGATCCATTTGAATGCCAAATTTCATGGAAAAAGTCAACCATTTGACTAGGGTCTTAATTGGTCAAAGTTTGGTCAAATTTAGACCATTTTTTATCCCCCTTTTTCACTAATTCTAGCACCATTTCGTTTTTCACCATAAGCAGACCATACTCGCATATAAAGCTACTCTACCATTAATATACATCCAAAAAGGTTATCATGTCATGTGTTCATGCTCAGAATATGCTTACATGGCTTGGAAAAGAAAGGTTTAAATCCATATAATACAATACATAGATCATAATTTCCTCAAGCCATGATTACTTCTTTTCCCTTCTCCTTGGAGGTAGTGGCACCTAGGATATCATGTTATAAGAGGAATGAGATTTCATAGAAATCCCAGTAGCATTGAACATACAACCATCAGGTTAACATGCATAAAATGTCATGCTACATGCAGTAAAATAACATTGCTAGTCATTATGCCATGCCATAACCATTCTGTATCCATGTCATCATCATGGAGCATATAATCATTCCAGTCAAAACTCAATCATGCAAGAGCCAAGGCATATATTGCAAAGAGTTCACATCATCAGTGCATAAACATTCTCATGGTACATAAACACACATAGCTGAAACACCAAATGCAAGTCAACAAAATAATTGTAAGTTCACACTATCTCGGTTCCATGCTCAATGTTTCCTCCTTGTTTTCCTTGCTTGAGGTCCTCCTAGGTTTCCAGAAAATTTCCTATCAATCATACAGTAAGGGTATGGTAAATTCCATATCCAATATACAATTCTTTCTCAATATAATACTATCCTTGTGCCTTTCAATTTATAACTTCTGTATACCTTTCCTAATCCTTTGACTTTGGTTTGACCTAGCCTTAATCCTCAATTAAGGTCTTAGAATTCTTCCTTAATCCATGATTAATCATGCTTTCTTGGTTAATCACTAACCCTTAATCCTTAATCCAATATTTAATTAAGGTCCTCAAGTCACATAGTCATTAATACAACATAATCTTCTATGATTAAGTCACTAATCCCTTATGGATTAACCATTAATCATTCTCTAATCAACATGATTAACCCTTAATCATTCCTTAATCAACATGATTAATCATAATTAATCATCCTTTAATTAACATAACTAATCACTAGTCATTAATTAATCAAGGTAACTAACCTTAATTACTTATTAATCTTTAATCAAATAACATGATTAATCTTAGCTATCACTAAACCATAATTAATCAAGGTAATTAATCCTAGTCTTCCTCAAATATATCATTAACTAAAAATAATTAACACTTAGGGAGATAAACATACCTTAATTAGCTCCTAATCGGCGATTAGAGGTGTTTAACCTTTCTTTTTCCCTTTCTCTCTCTTCTTTCTTTCTTTCTCTCTCCTAGAACTTAAGAGCAAAACATTCCCTCTCTAGGAAACCATCTTGGCCGAAATTATGAAGGGTGAGGGGGTATTTATAGGCTTGAATTTTTCAAAATACCAAGAATGCCCTTGGAAAAAGATGCGATCTCGGCCGCCCTTTTTTTTTTCACTTTACACATGGACAAATCTTAGAGCACAAGCCTTGAGATCATGACACATGGAAGGACACCTATCCACCATGTGATTTTCATGTGGTAGAAAAATATTATTTTAATGTTTTGTCTCTTATTTCCCTTTATGCCCTTGAACAATTTGGAAAATTCCAACCTTGTCCTTCCCCCTTATTTTGGCCAAAATATTACTCTAAAAATTGGGAGAAAAATGACTCATCCAATATTCAGTGCAATCCACTGATTATTTATGTATTTTCGGTCCAATTTTCCAATAATCCTGTCCAATTTACTATCACAAAATTTTGATTTCAACACCTCCTTAAATTCCTCTCATTTCAAGGATATTCCATGATTTTTCTCAAATTTTACCTCGCTCTATAATTTTCTAAATTTTATTCTGTCAAAAATCAATATTCTACCGATAATAATTCGGTAATAAATATTCTTTAAGCTAACCTCTGTTTATAAATTAGGATAATATGTCACATAATTTATCCCTATTTTTCCTTGAATTTTTGAGGCCTCCATATATTTTAAATAATGGAAATTGACTAATTTTCCTTAATTAACCAAAAATTCCAATAATTACAAATAATTCCCTGATAAATTTTTTTTATCCTATATTCACCTTCTAAGCCTCAAACATTATTTTGTACCCTCATTTCTATTTTTCATGATTTTCTAGGAATTTTCAGGAATTTCGGACATTATTTCCAATATTGCCCTTTCTTGACTGATCTTTTCAAAAATGACCATTATGTCCCTATCCTTATTTTTCCTCATAGTCTGGATCCTCTACCAGTCTACTACACTACTTGACCTTAGTCAGTCTCAAATCATTCATCAATTAGGATAAAATTATCAGGGTGTGACAGGAAACCTGGACACTTCACCAAAGAATGTTTACAAGGTATAAAAGGTGCGAGGCCGCAAACCCAAGAGTTTTTGCCCTGTCACAAGAAGAGACCTGTAAGTCACCTGAGATGATTTAAGGTATGATCAGTATCTATGACTGCCTTGTGTATGCTATGTATGATTCGGGTGCTAGTCATTCCTTTGTACCATATGATTGTGCTGGGCGATTGGGTCTGACTGCTGATACCTTGCCATGGGATATTATTGTTTCCACACTCACTAGCCCTAAGGTTGTGACCTCACGTGTATGCTTGAATTGTGTGGTCTGATATGCTTACTGCTGCACTATTATTGATTTAACATGCATGCCTTTCCGTAATATTGATATGATTATCAGATTGAATTGGTTATTTACCAATAATGTACTCCTCGACTATAGTAACCAAACCCTAGTACTCCTATCAAAAGAAATAATCCCTAGTATAGAAGATAGATTAAATTCCATAATGAAAGTGAAAGCGGGTAGATACCTAAGACAAGGTTGTCTAGGGTACTTAGTTATCCTTTTAGTACGAGAGGAGACAAAAGAATGGATTGACAAGGTACCGGTAGTAAGGGGTTTCCCTAAAGTATTTCTGACGAGAATTAGTGGACTACTACTAAAGCAAGAAATTGAGCTTGCAATTGATCTCATATCAGATGGAGGAGCTACTAGAAAAGAGATTCATTTGACCTAGTGTATCTTCCTAGGGTACACCAATACTCTTCGTTAAGAAGGAGGATGGTAGTCCAATGTTATGCATAGACTATTGAGAGCTAAATAAGGTGACGGCAAGTGGTATCTCTCTATATTTCATTGATTCTAGCATGATTTTTATGGAATTATATGTTTAATTTTGGAACTAATTGTCATAAACTGCTAATAATTGCTCAGAAGAAGTGTTTTGTAATTTCATAAGAATTCAGGTTCAGAAATCAAAGAACATAATATTTAGAGACTTGGTGTGTAAAAGTGGTAGACTTTCTATGAAAGCCGCCATGGCAGATATGAAGAAGCGCCACGGCAGATTTGGTTCAACAAGCAACTCAAAGTCATTAATCTAAATGACACAGTTTTAGATGTGCGCCATAGCGAATGATCATAGGCGCTATGGCAGATGACAGATATCAGCAATTTAAACCAGAGGAATGCGTGATAGATTCTGGAGAAGGAATGGAACCGGATCTTGGAGCTCCACTTTGGTTAGCACATGGATCCTGAACTAATTTTAGTTGGGAGGTGTTAGTTACAAGGGAGTGAAGCATTTAGGATGGATTATTCAAGTTTTCAGATTCAGTTTTTCACCTTCGTCTCTGTTCTTCAGTTCTCTCTAAATCCTCCATCCAGATCTCTCATTCCCCAACCATCACTATTGATGCGATGAAGTTTACATCCTCCAGCTTGAGTCTTCCATCCTCCGTATCCAGCTAAGCTTCAAGGATTTCTAGGAGCTATAATAGAGCTTGAGCTATAGTCAAATAGGAAAACGTTTAGAGTTTATAGATGTTTAATTTTAGTGACATTTTGATTGTGTTGTCAATCTTTATTTTTGGATTCAGACTCCTCTCTATCCACTTCTGTGATTTAAGATCTGATTAATTGTATTCAGAGGTTAACTTCTTGATTTAAAGTAATGATATATGATTCTTTAGCTAGGTCTAGTTATGGATTTATACATTGTGATTGAATTCTTGAGAAGTATTGGTTAATATTTCTTTTAGAAGTGGTTGAATCTCCATTTAATCAATCTCATCTCATTAGAAACCATTTCAATTAAAGGTTTTAAACTCTGATTAATACAAGGAAGGCAGTAAAGGTAAAGTTATATCTCCTAGGAATCATTCATCTTATTGATTTCCAATCTCAAAACATTCTCTATTCTGAATTCTTGAATTTCTGTTTAGTAGCATTTTGATTAAAGTTTCAGAAATGAATTCATCTCAGTTGCCAATACACTCACCTAATTTCTTCCCTAATTTGTGACTTAATCACTTAATGACACTATTAGACTCTTGAGTTCCTTGAGATCAACCTCTGATTGGAAGCTACTTTGCTGCATTCTTTAGAGTATTAAATTTGGTTTTAAGTGACATAAGATCAAATTTTTTATGCCATTGCTGAGGAACTCTATCTCCCTGGTGTTTGCAATGCTTTAGTATACTTAGGATAGAACTAGTTTGTGTTTTTCTAGTTTTTCTTTAGTTGTTGCATTATTGAAGGTTTTGGAAATTGGATTCTTGACTTCTTTCTTGGCTAATCATACTTGGGTTTCATTATGTAACTCATTAATTGCTTCAATTTGTAACCATTCTTGCTCTAAAGTATGTCTTAATTGCTTTATAACCATTGCTCTTGAGTATTTTCAAGTTTCAGGGCAGCTAAGTTACAGTTCAGTGTTGATTTTGTTCATTCTGTCCTACACGCCGCAGTGCCTCATAGTATCCACCGCAACACCTCTCTTGTTTTGCTCTCGGTGTAATCCACCACAGCGCCATACGGGATCCGACACAGCACCTTTGTTTCTTGGGCTCTCAGTAACTCTCAGTCATAGAGGCTGTAGTGCCTTAAGCTAAAGGTCGCGGCGCCTAGACTTGATTCCTACTTTCATTGTTTCAGTTTAACTCTTTTACTTGGTTTTGGTGCATGACTAGGGATAAAACATTTTATCCATTAGATAGGAAGATAAATAAAACACTTAAACTTTCGAAAAAGAATAACAGTTTGGACATAAGCATAAGCATAAACCCTCACTCATCTAGTGTCACACCTTACTATTATATTGACTTAGGTTCCTTTCAAAACCATTTTAGACCACATTGGATGGTCTTGGGCTCACTTTTTACCACAAAAACGCTAAATTTCAGATTTTTACTGTTCATCAGGTAAAAATCCAGTTTTTCTGGCCCAAATTCAAAAATTCATAACTTATTCCACAAAAATCCAATTGGGGTGGTTCAAAATTATATTTAAATATCTTTAAGTTTTCTTTCAAGGAAAAATAATCTCAAGATCCTTTATGAAAACGCGTCAGGTTTTTGTGAAACACAACATTGTCCATTGGCAAAATTTCTTTTTCCCAGATTCTGAGCTTTAACTTTGGAAAATCATTAAAAATCGTATACTTGGCCATTTTTAACGTATTAGCTATCAATTTGAAGCTATGGACGTTATCTTTCATCATGCCAAATTTCATGATTAAACGCATTCGGGAGTATAATCAAAAGTCGCATGAACCAACAGGGTCAGTGTGCTTACAACACTGTTAGTATAATATGTACATAACCAAAATGAGTTCACGAATTTTTGTGGCTCAACCCCACAAATTAGCCTTCAATCTGCAGCTTTCCCTTGGAGGATTCAAGCCCTAAAATGTTATATTTCATTTGTGGAATGAGATTTCATAGAAATCCCAATAGCAAATTAACCAACTATAACACCAACAAGCATCATCAATATGCACAATTATATTAACTACTATTGGTGAACTAGCATGCTTATCATTTGGCAAACTCAAACATGTAAGGCCAAAGCAAGAAGTACAAAGAGCAGCCACATTATAATCAAGAAAGTCCAACCACATAATAGCAATTAATCATGCAATAATCAATAATGCTAAGTTAGTATTAGTAGCTAGATTTAACTTGCTACCTTGCTCCAAAAGCTTTAGCTTTCTTTCCTTCTCCTCTTTTCCTTCACAAATATCAAACCCTAACAATGCAATCCATCAAAAAGGGCAGCAAGAATCATTAACCAACCAAGAGAAAGCAAGAACATAAATAAAAAATGATTCTTGATCCATAAAGCTCCCTCCTTTGTTCACCATTTTTGGACTTATTTCTCTTTAACCTTAAAAATCACTTGTTGACTCATTCCTACATGGTTTTTCATGTAGATTCCAAATATGTGCTTAGATATAGAAAAATAAAATTGCTTTTTTCAGCTACCCTTTGACCGAACCAAAGAGGGTTTTGACCCAAAATTTTGAACTTTGTTTTAAAGCTTCCAACACTTGTTCCTTTTGATTTACCCTACACCATTTCTTATTTTAAGCATCATGGAAGCCTTAAAACATTGAAAAACTTATCCTAGGGTTCATTCATTAGCTTGGCCAAAAATAATACTCAAAGAAACAACCATGAAAAATGCTTTAAAACAACTTATAATCACTTGCAAACACTAGGAACTAGCTTGTGTTGTTGTGTCTTAACAAGTGTGATGAACAAAACTTCCTTCCCCTCAAGATAAACCAGTTTGCCCAGCCTTTAAAGGAGGGAAGAACAGATTTTTCAACCACAAAAAGGGAAGAAAAGAAAGCAAGAACACATCTATAACCATGAACTCACCTTAGATCTTTGATTGTATGACCAAAGGTGCTTGTTATCCCTTGCTTTTCTCTCAAAACTCTCTTTTCTCTCCCTTTCCTCTCTTGCATGAAATGGATCTGAATTAGGGGGAGGAATGACTTTCTCTTCAAGCCAAAATATCCCAACTACCATCCTTTAATGCTATGACACACCCTTTAATGCTATGCCATGTGTCAAGTGCTTGCTTAATCTTTCATAATTAACAAAATCCAAAAGAAATTAATTACCAAAGTCAAAATCCTCTCATTTGAGGAGTGACACTTGGCAAGTCCAAATCTTCTCGATCAAGAGCTTGACATATGGCTCAATATGATTCATTTAATTTGCAAGACACTAGTCTTGCTTTATCAGTATACTTTGGCTCTAAGTTTAACTTCTTTTCTACAATTACAGTAGTTTGGCCTCTGTAATTATTTTCTGTCAGATCCTTAATTTTATTCTCCTCATTTCTATCTTCCCAAATTGCCCTCTTTGCCTCAAAATTAATTTCCTTCTCTTTAGGGATTTTTCCACTTTTCACAAGTATTTGGAAAAATCTTGGATACTTGAGGGTCTTCATTTAATTCCATAATCTCATATAATTCTTTGGGGTCTCATAGGAATTTTCTTAGAATTTTATTCCTCTTAAAAGTATTTATTTGGAATTTTCCAAATAAAATCCCTTAATTTGCCTAAATCACCCCTTTAAATTCTCTTATAATTTCTCTAAGGGTAATTTGGTCATAAAACCAACTTTATAATTCCATATAACTCTCAAGGGATATTATCCTTATTTTTTCTTAATTTTCCAAGGCTTGGAAATATTTTTCCATAATTACATTTGACCAATTTTCCTTAATTAATCAAAATCCTATAATTGGCTTGGAAAATTACTGGAATTATTTTCCATCAAAATTCTTCTACTTCTCCTTATCATTTTAATCCTCAATAATTTGAAAATATTTCTTATTTCTAATTATCATAATGCTGGATGTGACATCTAATGTTAGTGAGTTAATTGAACTTGTATCTAATTCTGAGTTTGGTTTAGGTCAATTCTGTGATAGTCATTTTGTAATGGAAGGGCAAGAGAATCAAGCTCCTAATGAAGGGAAAAATGAAGGTTAAAATAGAGTTAACACTAACCTAAATGATATTGGCCATAGACCTCCACAAAGACCTCTTAATAGGCAGCATCAAGATGAGTAAGAAGCTAAGAACATGCAGTACCATGTCCCTAGAAACCCTGATAATGATAATAGGAGTATTAGGAATTGAATAACTCAACTATTAATTGTACACCTAGAGGGTTTCATGCTCACGATCTTGGTTTTGAGATAAAAGGTGGTTTGATTAGTACCTTACCCAAATTTTATGTGGTTTGATTAGTACCTTACCCAAATTTTATGGACTTGCAGGTAATGATCCATATCAATATTTGGACTTGATGTATTCAGTGTGTGTGACTATGAAGCCACTTGGAGCTTCTTTGGAAGATGTATTGAGAAGTGTTTTCCATTTCACACTTGAGGGAAATGCTTGACAATAGTTAACTACCCTCCCTTAATATTACTCAGCTCTAACATGGGAGCAAACAAGAAAGCCTTCTTGGACAAGTATTTTCTAACTTGAAGAGCTTCAAGGCTTAGGAAGGAAATTTATGGAGTATCTCAGCAAAATCAAGAGTCCCTTTATGACTCTTGGACTAGGTTTTTAGCTCTACTGAGCAAGTGTCCCAACTATCAATGCTTAAAATCAAACCTGTTGCAATACTTCTATGAAGGATTATTGGTGTCTTATAAGGAGACTATCGATGCTGTTGCACATGGATCAATCCTAGAGCTCACTCCTAATAATGCTTGGAGTTTATTAGAGAGGATAGCCAACAACAACCAACAATACTACACAAGAGAATGTCAAAGAGGGCAAGTATCTTCTGCAAACCCTTTACAAGATAGTTTGCTAGAGAGATTGTTGCATATCACTGAAAAGATGGATAAAAGAGTGAAAAATTTAGAAAAGCAAAGAAATGTGAAGAATTGCAATACTGTCAACTACTCACAAGCATTAGTCAAACCATCATGTGAACATTGTGCCTCAACTATGTGGAACATCCCAAAATTTGAAACCCTAGTAATGGCAATATAAGGAATGAGACATGATTGATAAGTATAAGGTGTGAATAAAATATGGAAACCCAAAATGGGATGAAACCGACTTTATCGGGTCCCTAGGGGCAAAATGGTAATTTTGAGAAAAGTTCTCAAAAATTCCCTAAAAATAGAAAAAGGTGGAATTAGGGGTTTTTGAGTTACCTATGATGTTTTGGAAGTGAGAATGGCCCAAAATAAATTTTGGTGAAATTTCCCAAAAAAATAATTATTTTGGGAAAATAGAGAAAAACAAAAGGGGAATTAAAGTGATACAATTATTTTAATTACCTAAGGACTCCAAAAATTCAAGGAAAAATATGTATACACTCCCTAGGAATATATATGAATTTATAAAATTGTTTCCAATCATTAGAAATGTAGTAAATAATTTACAAGGAATTTATTTTTGAATTCCTATCGGTAAAGACCCGATTTCAGAGAAAATGTGAAATAAATACCTAGAGGCCTTGAAAAATTCCCAAAACTTCCAAATCATAATTTTGGAATAAATAGGGATTTATCATGAAAATGGAATTTTTGAAACCCTTAGCTATTTTTCCTAATAGGGGACAAGAAATTGGGTATTATGTGACCAAATGATTTTTAAAATTACCCTAGCCAATTCCATTGCTTCCTAATCATTTTTACCAATTAGTTAGAATCCAACAAGGCCCAAATTCATGCCCATCATGACCAGACCAGCTGGCTTATGTGTTGGGCAAATTTTCAACCATTGGATCAACTCTCTTGAAATTTGAGTCAAAGCATGGATGACTAGGATTGCCCCCTCATTTTGGCCAACTTATGTACTTAATTTTAGGGTAGAAATAGCTGCCCAAGGTCAGGTTTTTGGGCAGCAAATGAGGTCTATAAATACTGTCACATCCAGTAATATGGCATTTAGGAATAGGGATATTCCTAAATAATTAAGGGTCAAAAGTGACAAGGAGAAATAAAAGAATTTTTGTGGAAAATAATTATTATAATTTTCCAAGCCAATTATAAAAAGTTTGACTAATTAAGGAAAATTGGTCAAGAATAATTATGGAAAAATATTTCTAAGCCTCCAAAAATTAAGGAAAAATAAGGACAATGTTCCTTGAGAATTATATAGGATTATAAAATTAGTTTTATGACCAAATTACCCTTAGAGAAATTACAAAGGAATTTAAGGGCGATTTAAGCTAGTTTAAGGTCCTTTATTTGGAAAATTCCAAATAAATATTTTGAAGGAGAATAAAATCCCAAGAAAATTCCTATGATATCCCAAGGAATTATGAGAGATTATGAAATTAAAAGAAGACCCTCAAGTATCCAAGATTTTTCCCAATTCCTTTAAAAAGAGGAAAAATCACTAAAGAGAAGGAAAATAGTTTTCCTTTTTATTTAATTATTGGAAAATTAAAATTTGAGACAAAGAGGGCAATTTGGGAAGATAAAAATGAGGAGAATAATTTATGGATCTGACAGAAAATAATTATAGAGGCCAGAGCACTGTAATTATAGAAAAGAAATTAAACCCGGAGTAAAAGTGCACCGATAAAATGTTAATTGGAGTCTTGCACTTTGCTTGGCCCATAAGTTGCCACTTGTCAAGCCTTTAATGGATGGTAATTAAAGCTTTCCAAGTGTCAAGCTACCAATGGAGAGGATCTTGACTTTGGAATTTAATTACATTATGATTTAAGTTAATTAAGAGAGAGGATTAAGACTAAATATGCTTATGACACTTGGCAAATCATTAATGATGGTTGGTGGGATATTTTGTGAATATTAATGAGCTCCTCCTCCCCCTTAAATTAGATCATATTTCGTCCAAAGCATGAAGAGAGGGAAAAAGAGAGAACTTGAAGGGAAATCAAGCAAAAAGCAAGCCTATTTGACCTTCCAACTAAGATTCAAGCTTGGTAAGTTGTCTTAAGATGTTGCTTGCTTTGTTTTATTGATTTGTATGGTTGGAAAAATCACTTCTTTCCCTTCTTGTTGCTGGCTGAAATGGATATAGTGTAGGGAAGGAAGTTTTGTTGTTAAACATAGTTAGAACACTATGATTTAAGATGGTTTCAAGTGGTTTAGTGTTGTTTTGAAAAGTTTTTCATGGTTGAACTTTAAGAGGTATGGTTCGGCCAAAGCTAGATCTGAACCCTAGGATGAGTTTTTCAAAGTTTTGAGGCTTCCATTGTGTTCAAAATGAAAAATAGTGTAGGGTAAACCTAAAGAACAAGTGTTGGAAGCCATAGAATCAAAGTTGTAATTTTTGGAAAGTGGACCATAGTGGTTCGGCAAAGCTGAAACTGAAAGAAGGGATTTTATTTTGTTAAATATAAGTAGATATTTGAAATCTACATGAAAAATCATGTAGGAATAAGTCAAGAGGAAATTTTTAGGGTTTATGGAAACCAACTCTAAAAATTCAAGAACAAAGATAGAAGCTTTAAGGGGTTTAGGAGTTACTTGAATTATGTTGTTGATTTTTCATGTGGAATGGTTGATGATTCTTGCTGCCATTTTTGTGGATTGCCATGTTAGGGTTTGGCATTTGTGGAAGCAAGAAAGAAGAACAAGAAAATCAAAGAGCATTGGATTAAGGTAGTAAGATTTAATTGATCTTAATGTTGAATGTTGCATTGATTGCTATGCAATTTTATGTGCTAGTATGTGGTTGAACTAAATGATGAGGATGATGATGATTGTGTAGCTATACTCTTTGCTTTATGTGCCTTGGCTATTTCATGTTAGAGTGCTACATGTATGAGGTAAAGTAGTTCCCTATTAATAGCAAAAGGTTGGAATGCTTGTAATTGATGCATGTTCATGTTTTGGTTGATTGATCTTGCTACTGGGATTTTCAAAAATCTCATCCCCCAAATATAAGGTAATATTTTAGGGCTTGAAACTCCCAAGAGCAAGCTGCAAATTGGAGGCTAAATTATGGTGACACACCATAAAAATTCGTGGACATTTGGTTATGTATAATTATCAATGGTTTGTGCTGTAACTCCTAAGCAGGATGTTAGTTTAGAGCCATGTTTTATTTAGTTACTGAATGAATTTTTGCACGAAATTTGGCATGGCTAGAATTGACATCCTGAGCTTCAAATTGATATGCAGCACGTTAAAAATTTCCAAGTATACGATTTTTAATGATTTTTCATAGTTAAGGTTCAGAATTTGGAAAAAGGGTTTTTGGCAAATGGACAGTGTTACTTTTCACAAAGCCCTGATGCTTTTTCCTAAGGAATTGGATCATAAAATTATTTTTCTTTGAAATAGAAATTAAATAGATTTAAATAGAATTTTTAACCACCCCATTTTGATTTTTGTGGAATAAGTTATGAATTTTTGAAGTTGGGCCAGAAAACTGGATTTTTACCCTATGAACAGTAAAAATCCAAAAATCAGCGTTTTTCATGAATTTTGAGCCCAAGACCATCTAATGTGGTCTAAAATGATTTTAATTAAACCTTAAGTAGATCCGATAGTAAGGTGTGACAAATACCCCCATAATTCACTCAAAATTTTCTTGGCTTTCAAACCACTTCCGGAAAAATGATGACAAAAGAGGGGAGGTTCTGCACAACTATTTTCTTGGCTTCCAAACACCCTTCAAACCACTTCCAATCCAAGGCTAATCATCAAACTTTTAATCCAAGACTCCTTAAGGCATGTTTTAGGCTTTAATTTGATGCATTTTCAATGGCCAAATCGTGACTAAAATTGAGGGAGAAGTGCTGTTCCATTTTTGTTTTGCTGGAAGTTCTAGGAGATGATAGTAATTTGAGTTATGAGCTTGTTTGCTATGTTTGGTGCTGTTTTGGAATGGATTATGGAAGGGAAATCTCTTATGTTGCCTTGGCATTATGTCCACTGAATATGTGTAAGATAGCTTACTTTCCATGGCAAAAAGCATGAACACATAAGCAAGATAAATGCACAAAAGCATTACATGTAGTGTTTGTATGAATGCATGATAATTGTGATTCCTTGCTACTGGGATTTCTTTGGAAATCTCACTTTTATATTTAACACCACCTAGGAGGGAGTTCAAGCAAGGGCAAGGGCAAGGAAGTAGTTCCGAAGGCTAAATGAATATTTACTATACCATAGAATGACATTTGGAACTTGTTATGTAATATTATGACTTCGGAAATGTTTGTTGAATAATAGCTCCTAATGGTAGCCAAGCATGTATGCCTATGTTTAAACATGTGAAAATATAGTAGAATGTATGTTCAAGCATGTGTTAAGTCCCAAATGATTAAGGATGGGTAAAACGGTTAAGAAAGAACCAAAACAAGTGTAGTTAGGGGATCATACGAAATAAATAGAAAATGTTTGAATCTGGACTTGAAATTTGGCACACTTATAGATCACATTTTTATCTTTAAATCAAGTGGTAGATCATTAAATTTTTAATTCTATGCAAAGAGCTATGCCCTTCCAAAGTTGGGCAAAAATACTGGAAATTCCAAAATTTACCAAATGAACAATACATATTTTCGTGGAAGCTGGCACTGATCCGTGAGGAAATGATATCCATGATTATTTTTCCTATATAGAAATTTTCATGAGCTTTATGTGAGTCTTGGAACCACTCTGTTTTGATTTTTCTACATTTAGTTATGATTTTTTAAAGTTGACCCAGTTTTTAGGGGTTACAGGAATTGTAACTGAAATCAAAATTTTTCAATCTTGGTTTTACCTACCTTAAGTATAGCATAACGCTTCAGAAATGGTTCCAAATGATGTATAGTGGGGTTTGAAATAAAAGTGTGATATTTTTGATATTAGAGTAAAGGTTCTGGACTGCATGTTAGATGTACTGTTTGGTATGGTAATGCATTAGGATAATGCATATTTGATTGTGTGTGATATGTTACGTCGTGAATGGTGTGCATTGGACTAACCTTGATGCAGGATATGGCTTGTTGTGAGCATGATTCTTGTAACATCCCAAAATTTCTAACCTAGAAATAGGGAAATATGTCATACCCTGATATCTTTAGTATGATTAATGAAAGATTTAGGACTGACCAAGGCCAGGTGAGATAAAAGATAGATAAACAGCACAACAATTGAAGTGAGAACTGAAAAAGGACCAAATTGTCATTTTTAAAATGATTGGTCTACAAAGGGCATTATCGTAATTAGTGTGTGGAAATCCTAAAAATTTCTAGTAAATCATGGAAAATAAAATTAATGCCGTAGAATGGTATTTGAGGTCTAGAAAGTAAATACAGGTTGAAAATAATTTATTAAAATTATTTTAATTATTAATATTGTCTAAATTAAGAAAAAATTAGCCAATATTAATTCTAAAAAATACTTAGAGATCTCAGAAAATTATGAAAATTAAAAGAAATTCATTTAGGAATTATAGAAATTTATAAAATTATTTCCAACCCTAAATGATGAGGAGGTTAGCTTTAATTGAATTTAAAGCTAAATTAATATTGGTAGATTGTCTGTTTTTACAGAAATGACAATTTAAGGAGTTATAGAGGGAGAAAATATGAAATTAATCAGGAAATACCCCTTTAACATAATTAATGGTGAGCTGATATAAGAATTTTGAGATACTAGAATTTTTCGGCTATCAGATAAAATAAACCAGTACTATATTAAGACTGAGTGGACTGTCTGAACAACAGGGGTGATAAAGTTTCCTACAGATGGACAAGGACACATGTCACGCCTAAATTGGCCAAGAAGAAAAAAGAAAAAAAAGAAAAAGAAAATAATAAATCAAGATAGGTTAAAACCTAATTAGGTTTAAGTAAGATGATTAGGGTTAAGTCATCTTCCGTAGGATTGTGACATGTGGCAAACATGGTTCATTGGATGGCTAGGATTCAACCATCTACTTTTGAAAAGTCAAAAGTTTCTAGAAGGGGAATTAGCCAAGTTAATCAAGGGATTAAGAGAGTAAACCTTTATTAGAGCCTAATTCTTAATGGATAAGAAGAGATGACATAAGCCCTAATGACTCATCATTCAAGTGTCAACATACTAAGCTACATAGCCTAAGATTTGTACATGTGGAAAGAGGTAAAAATTGGAGGGCTAAGATTAAGTCTTATGCAAGAAAGGCATATGTGGAATTAGTGAAATATGAAGCCTATAAATACCCCCTCACATGTTCATTTCATGCAAGACCTTTCAAGTAGGAAACCTCTTGTAAATTTTAGTGTAGAGAGAGAAGAGAAGAATTCTAGTGAGAGAAAGTCATTTGGAAGCAAGGTAAGCTTCTAAAACTCTTCCATTTCAAGTTATAATGATGGTATGTTAGTTTTAGGCTATTTTAATGATGATAGAAAGTCATTTTTCTAAGGGGAAGTGCTGCCCAAATTTTATCAAAATGATAAGGAATGGTTTAGATGAAGATTAAGCATGGTTAAAGGTTAAAGATTAAGTGGTTACATGTTAGTTTGGTTGAAAATCCTTTTCTCTACAAATATATATGGTTCGGCCAAGCTAAGTCAATGGGAAGGGATTGGATTTTCATAAAACTAATATGATAAATGGATTCTACATGAAAAATTATATAGGAAAAGCCCAAGAAAGTTCAAGAATCAAAGCTAGAAAAATAAACCCTAAAAATCAAGAAAAAGGGGTTTAAGGGGTTATGTTAAGTTATGAAGTTATAATAATACTTAATGTTGTGTCATTGGTTGCCTAATAGGCTATACACAACAAAGGGACAAAGATCTAATCAAGAGGAAAGAATTCAAGAGGAAGGAAAGCAATCAAGGTAGCTTTTGCAATTCATTATATTAGAGTGTCACCTTACCTTTTATGATTATGGCTATGTGTTTTGCTAACTTGTTATGCTATGAGGTGGATGAGAATGTTATGTTATATGTGTTGCCTCCATGCAAATTATGCCTTGGCTTATGCTATGTTGAGTGCCATGAATGTTTATGATGATATGTCCTTGCCATAGCTTGAACACAAAGTTAAAGTATGCATGCATGTAGCTTGATTTACAATGTATTGTGTGACCTTGATAATGTATGCAATAACTACTAAGATTCCCCAAGAATCTTACACCAATATTTAAACAAACCCTAGGGCCTTCAACATCCAAGGGCAAAGGAAAGGAGTTGGCTCTTACTTGAAGAGGTAGTAAGCCATAGTAACTTTATATGGCTTTGAACCTTTCTATTTTGGAGGAATGTAATATGGAGCATGCTTTATGTTTCCAATAGTATAATTAAGGTTAGAGGTATACAAGCATGAGTAGAATAGTCCAAGCATGATTAGAAATAGCTAATATAGCTAAGGAGAGTATGCTATGATGTTAAGTGGTCAATTAAGTTAAGTTACCCTTCCAAAGGGGGTAAAAAGTCAACTAAAAGAGATTAAAGTTTGACCAATGACCATTTGAGTAAACGAGTGAGTTAGGTTTTGAAATTTGGCGAGCAAAGAGATCTTATTTTTCTCTTTAAAATGAGGGGTAGTTTGACTGATTCTGATAACCGAGCAGAAAGTTTTGCCTTTCCAAAGTTAGGCAAAAATCAAGTAAAATCCGAAAATGACCAAATGAACAGTAACTTTTTCAAAGAAAATTGGGCTTGAATTCCAAGGTAATTAGTCCAGAAACTATTTTTCCTCAAAAATTTTATCCAAAGAGCTTTTCGTAGAACTTGGAATCACTCAATTTCAATTTTTCTACAATTAGTTATGAATTTTCGAAATTTGTCACATTTTAAGGTGACAATGAATAGTAACCCGTAAATGAAAATTTTCAAACTTGATTTTCATCATTTGTAGCCTTCAAAAGTGATTCCAAATACTTCCGCAAGATAAGTTATTTGGTATAAACATAAGGTGTTACAATTCTCCTGGGGGTACAGTTGATCAGAGAGGGCTAGGGGAACCATACCCAGGCTGGTACCACCCACATGTTCCCAACCCCGATGACTCAACTCCACCAACTGGATATTATCAGCCTCTCTGGGAGGTAGAGGATATAGTTGCCGAGGTAGACTCCAACGGTAGCAAAAGGTTAGAGGATGGTGAAGCTGGGAGCAATGTGGGGCCTAAACCCAATCCGAACAAAGCGGGCCCAAGTGGGACGAAGCCATAGCCTCTTAGAGTAATGCGCCATGGTCAGATCTTAGAGAAGGACCTACCCCCCAAGAAGAGGAACTGGTTAGTCACGAAGGAGCTGCACACCTATCAGACTATTTTTGAGGAGCTTTGTGAGCTGGGAAGGCAGATTGACATCTCCCAAAACCAGTATGAGTTTATCTATATGGACTATTTTTACTACGTACGACTGTTACATAGTCATATCATCGGCCAGGACGAGGGAGAGATAGATGAGAACATGTGGGGACAGGCCTTAGTTGACTCTTTGCCAAGGACCCCCATTTGGCAGGATCAGATCCAGTTGGTTAGTGACCATTCCAAGCAAGGCGCCTATGAAAGCTTTGATCAGATCCTGGACGAACTTGAGCATTTTGTTACTTCTTATTTTCCTTTCTCTCCTATGTCTTGAGTGGATGACTATATATGTGACTTGGATGATCTATATTTTGGATACTTATACCTGAAACCTATCTATGTACAAATATGAAGCATAGCTTAGTATAAAATATTTTGATGACTAAGTAATAATCTTATTCTTCTGTTCCTCTTGTAGTAACAAGTTAAGTAAAATGGTGAGAACCTAAAGAGAAACACAATTAAGGGAGGCAGTAAGAGAACCACCTATTAACCCGATTCAATTGGTTATGGACTGACTAGAGGAACAATAGAAGGTGATGCAAGAAATTCAGGAGGCCCAAGCCCGCCAAAACTAGGAACGCAATGCTGCCACAATAGCTACAGTGACAGCAACAATAGCACAGATGTAACAAGCCAGGACAACAATGGCTAAGGCACCATAGCCAGCTCAACCCCAAGAGCTGGTAGCTGAGCAGGTGCAACTTGCAAGGGATCCTGATTCACTAAGGCAGTGGATCAAATGATTTAGTGCACAGAATCCCCCAAGTTTCATAGGGACATTGAATGTCCAAGTGGCTGAGGACTGGATTACTCGGCTAGAGAAGATTTTTAATTTGCTTGAATGTTCCTCTGAGAGAAAAGCTCAAATGGCTATTTATAAATTGGAGGGCAAAGTTGATTGCTGGTGGAAGAACACCGAGATGATCCTCTAGGAGAATGCAAGCCCTATTACCTGGGAAGTGTTCAAATAACACTTTAATCTAAAATACTTCCTACTGTCAGTAAGAGAGGAAAAGGAGGTGGAATTTCTGATGATTCAACAAGGTCCTTGAAAGTCCTATGATGAGTACCTAGACAGGTACATGAGGCTCTCTTGTTACTCTAACTACCTCCAACTCCCCAATGATGAGCAGTGGAAGACAGAGAAAATGGTAAGGGGACTAAGGTAGGAGCTAAGGGAGAAAGTAGCCCCACAGCAACTTGAAAATTTCAATTAGGCAGTGGAAGCTTGTCGGATTACTGAAAGTAGCCTGAACCACCAGGCACTAGTCAGGGCTGCTCCTAGACCAGATGGACCAGCAATAAGGGGCAGACCAGAGGGGACTTCTTTCGGAGGAAATAGGAAGAGGCAAAAGCCTATGTTTTCCAAGAAGTCTAAGCAAGGAGGAGGAGTAAGGCAAGGAGGAAGCAGCACTACGCGTCAAACCAAGGAATGCAACATCTGTGGTAAAAACTATGGAGATCGACCATGTTTGATGGGTTAAAATGTGTGCTTCTGATGTGGCAAGCCAGGACACTATATAAAGGAGTGCCCTCCTAATGTGAATGGCTCGAGGACCCAAGCTCAAGGGAGGGTTTTTCGCCTCACAAGGGAAGAGGCTGATAAGTCGCCTGAGATGATACGAGGTACGATTCAGGTTAACAATTACCTTGTGTGTGCTATGTTTGACTCGGGTACTAGCCACTCCTTTATTGTATATGAATGTGTGTGAAGCACATAGGTCTCGCTGTTAACACATTATTATATGATCTATGTGTGGCTACTCCGACGAGCACTAAAGTTTATATGTCTGATGTTTGCCTGAATTGTATTATCCGGTATGCCCACTGTTACACTACACTTGACCTAATATGTATGCCTTTTCGTGAGATTGATGTGATACTTGGTCTAAATTGGCTATTTAACGATAGTATACTCCTTGACTGTAAAAACAGAACTTTGATCTTTCCTCTCCATGAGCTAACCTCTCGTACCGAGATAAAATTGAACTTGATCATAGGAGCCCAAGCCGGGATTGCCTAAAACATGGCTGTCAAGGGTACGTGGTATTCTTCTCTGTACATGCAGAAGTGGAAGAAGGCATAACAGAGATACCTGTGGTATGCAATTTTCCAGAAGTCTTTCTGACAGAAATTAGTAGGTTACCTTCGAAGTGAGAGGTAGAGTTTGCAATTGACTTGGTACCTAGAGCAAGGTCGATTTCCAAAGCCCCTTATCATATGGCTCCAAATGAAATGGCAAAAATAAAGAAGCAGTTAGAGGAGCTATTAGAAAAAAATTTTATCCGGCCTAGTATGTCACTATGGGAAGCACCCGTCTTGTTCGTCCGTAAGAAGGACAGTAGCCTAAGGTTATGCATTGATTAGCAGAGCTTACAAAGTGACGGTTAAAAACAAGTACCCGCTACCTTGAATAGATGATCTGCTAGACCAACTAGCTGGTGCCACAGTGTTCTCTAAGATTGACTTGAGATCAGATTACCATCAACTGAGGATTAAAGCAGAGGACATTCCAAAGATCGCTTTTCGAACACGGTATGGGCACTATGAGTTCTTGGTAATACCATTTGGACTAATGAATGCCCCTGTGATTTTCAGGATTACATGAACAAGATCTTTCGGCCATATCTAGATTAGTTTATGGTGGTTTTCATTGATGATATCTTAGTATATTCCAAGTCACCAGTGGAACACGAACAGCATTTGCGGGTCGTTCTAAGTATTTTGAAGGAGAAACAGCTATATGCCAAACTTAGCAAGTTTGAGTTTTGGCTGAATGAGGTAAAGTTCTTGGGTCATGTGATTACCTAAGATGGAGTAGCAGTGGATTCTAATAAGGTGGAAGCAGTTCTGAACTGGGAGCAACCAAAAACAGTAACAAAAAATACGAAGCTTTCTGGGATTGGCAAGTTACTATAGAAGATTTATTAA